>NW_028288609.1:0-314295 GCF_059628265.1 Tinamus guttatus
CCCCACACCTGCCTGTGGGGCTGCGGCCCTCCATGGGGTTGTGTATCCCCCTTTGCCCCCCACTCAATGGGGCTGTGTCCCCCTGTTGCCTCCCCAAAGGGGCTGTGTCCCCTCCATGGGGCAGAATCCCCCCTCCTGCCCCCCACAATGGGGTTGTGCCCCCCGCCAAGCCGCTCATGGGGCTGTGCCCCCCGGCAGGGCATCACGGCCGGGGTCCGAGCAGCGCCATAGAATCATAGAATCATAGACTGCTTAGGGTTGGAAGGGACCTCTAGGGATCATCTAGTCCAACCCCCTGCACACGCAGGGTCACCTAGAGCACGTGGCACAGGGCTGCGTCCAAGCGGGTTTTGAAGATCTGCAGAGAAGGAGACTCCACAAGCTCTCTGGGCAGCCTGTTCCAGTGCTCTGGCACCCTCACTGTTAAGAAATTTTTCCTTAAGTTCCTGTGGAATTTTTGGTGTTTCAGTTTCCGGCCATTTCCTCTAGTCCTATCAGTGGCCACCACTGAAAAGAGACCAGCACCATCCTCTGCACTCCCTCCCTTGAGGTACTTCTAGACACTGCTCAGGTCCCCTCTCAGCCTTCTCTTCTCCAGCTGAACAGGCCCAGCTCCTCAGCCTCTCCTCATAGGGCAGATGTTCCAGGCCCCTGACCATCCTTGTGGCCCTGCGCTGGACTCTCTCCAGCAGCTCCACATCCCTCTTGTCCTGTGGAGCCCAGAACTGGACACAATACTCCAGATGCGGCCTCACTAGGGCTGAGTAGAGGGGCAGGATCACCTCCCTCGACCTGCTGGAGACGCTCTCCTTAATGCACCCCAGGATCCCATTGGCCTTCTTGGCCACAAGAGCAACTGCTGCCTCATGGTCAACTTATCATCCACCATGACACCCAGGTCCTTCTCCGCAGAGCCATGGGCAAGAGCTGCAAGGTGGTGGTGTGCGGGCAGGCGGCCGTGGGAAGACCTCGATCCTGGAGCAGCTGCTCTACGGGAACCACGTGGTGGGTACGTGCGGGGCGCGGGCGGCGGGACGGGCACGGCGGGACGGGCACGGCGGGGAACCGCGCGGAGCCGCAGCCATCGGCAGCACCGCGCGCGGCCCCCGCAGGCTCCGACATGGTGGAGACTCAGGAGGACATTTACGTGGGCTCCATCGAGACGGAGCGCGGCGTGCGCGAGCAGGTGCGTTTCTACGACACGCGGGGCCTGCGCGACGGCCTCGAGCTGCCCAAGCACTGCTTCTCCTGCACCGACGGCTACGTGCTCGTCTACAGCACCGACAGCAAGGAGTCCTTCAAGCGCGTGGAGCTCCTCAAGAAGGAGATCGACAAGTCCAAGGACAAGAAGGAGGTGAGCGAGCAGCGGGGCCTCAAAGGAGCGACAGAGGCAGCGCCCCTTGTCACTGCTTGTCATAGAATCATAGAATCATAGAATGCTTAGGGTTGGAAGGGACCTCTAGAGATCATCTAGTCCAACCCCCTGCACACGCCGGGACACCTAGAGCACGTGGCACAGGGCTGCGTCCAAGCGGGTTTGAAGATCTCCAGAGAAGGAGACTCCACAACCTCTCTGGGCAGCCTGTTCCAGCGCTCTGGCACCCTCACTGTTAAAAAAATTTTTCCTTAAGTTCCTATGGAACTTTTGGTGCTTCAGTTTGTGGCCATTACCTTGGCTTTCACGGGGTGGTGACGAGCTCCTGCTCCAGCAGACCCTCGTCTGCAGCTGGTGCTGCTCTGGGATGCTGGCCGGGGAGAATATGGGCTGTGTCCCCATGGTCATTTCACAGCCACCGAGCAGAAGGGCTCTGGGTGGAGGCAGCTGACGGGGACAGGGCCCGTGTGGCTGCTGCTTTGCGGGTCCTTGTCACCTTTCTCCGTCGAGCAGGTCACCATCGTGGTGCTGGGCAACAAGTGCGACCTGCAGGAGCAGCGCCGCGTGGACCACGACGCGGCCCAGCACTGGGCCAAGGGCGAGAAGGTGAAGCTGTGGGAGGTGTCCGTGGCCGACCGGCACACGCTCATCGAGCCCTTCATCTACCTGGCCAGCAAGATGACGCAGCCACAGAGCAAGTCGGCCTTCCCCCTGAGCCGCAAGAACAAGGGCAGCGGCTCCCTGGACGGCTGAGCCTCGTCCTGCCCTTCCTCTCCTCCGCCGCCGCCTCCTCTCCCTCAGCTCCCGCCTTTCCCTGCGGTCACCTCCCGGAGCCGGCGGGGAGCCCCTGGAGGAGGAAGGGGCTCCCTAGGGCCAGGCTTTGAGGATGGGAGAGCGCGGGATGGAGGCTGCGGGAAGCCGGGCAACGCTCCCTCCTCGGAGGCCCAGGGCTGCGAGGGCAGCCTGGCCGCATTCCCGGCTCCCGGCCGCGTTCCCGGCTCCCGGACACGCAGGAGCGCTCCCTTCCTGGCCGAGCTGCGTGCGGGACACGGAGCTGCGCCAGGGCTGTCCCTGGGAGCAGGGCCTCAGCACACATCCCATCCCAGCACACATCCCATCCCCGCGCACATCCCATCCACACACAAATCCCATCCCCACACGCATCCCATACCCGTGCACATCCCATCCCCGTGCACATCCCATCCCTGTGCACATCCCATCCACTGAGCACATGCTGTCCCCACACACATCCCATCCCCACACACATCCCATCCCCATGCTCATCCCATCCCCACACACATCCCATCCACTGAGCACGTCCACCACGCACATTCCAACACGTGCCGTCCCCGCGCACATCCCTTTCCCGCACGCATCCACCACACACGTCCCTGTGCAAATCCCATCCCCGTGCACCTCCCCACACACATCCCGTCTCCATACACATTCCCATGCATATCCCCGCACACATCCCATCCCCGTGCACACCCCATCCCTGTGCACATTCCCACACACATCCCATCCCCATACACATCGCATCCCTGAACACATTCCCACGCACATTCCCGTGCACATCCCCACGCACATCTCATCCCCATGCACATCCCCGCACACATCCCATCCCCACCCACATTCCCACACACATCCCATCCCATCCGACACGGGATGTGTGTGATCCAGTGGGCGCTGCGGCGGGCTCGGGCGAGCCGGGCGAGAGGCAGAGATCACGGCACGGCCCTGGCTTGTTTGTACTTGTTCCTTTTATTTACTGAGTAACACAATAAAGCGATGAGATTTGATTATCAAAATATTTTCCTTTTTCCCAACAGTTATAGTACATCAAAAAATATACAGTGAACATTACAGGAGGGGTACTGGCCACGTCCCTAGACTCTGCTTGTTTCGTTTTCGGAGGGGGTGGGTCTGGATTTATTTATTGTTTTGGAATCAAACTCAGTTCACGTCACTCCGAGGTTATTTACAGGGGTCACACGTCACCGAGCACTATGGACTATGCCCTACTACCTAGTACAGCGGACGCTAAGTCGGAGGCAGTCGATGCTTTGGACGGCACGGGAGCGGGGGGAGGCGCCGGGGGCTGAGTTCTGACGCAGCTCGTTGCAGTTGTTGTCGTCGGAAGGAATGGCTTTCACGGGATAAAGTGCCAAGTGTGGGGGCGCGTTAGGACCCCACGGGGACGGTGTGGGGGCGAGGGGACGGGAGCAGCCGCTGCTGCTGCCTCCAGCAAAGGCTTTTTTGGGGCAAAATGCAGGGGAGCGACCCCCGCCGCGTGGGGCAGGGGCTGCGGGCGCCGCGGGCCCCTCTGCTCCGAGCCGCGTCCCCAAGACCGACCCCGTCGTCTGCTCCGTCCTCCCACCCCGCTCGGATGCCCCGAGTGGCCGCACGGGCGCCCAGGACCCCCGGAGCCGCCTACCGGCCCCGGGGGCTCCCGGCGGCCCCGCGCGCTCCGGGAAGCGACGGATTTCGGAAGCGACCCGGGAGCAGCTCCCGTTGGCCGTGGCGCTCAGGGAAGGGGCTCGAGAGGGGCCCCTCGCTGCACCCAAGCGCCCTCCGTTCGCGCTCTGCTCGGGCGGCCCCGGCCCCACGAGCACCAAGGGAGCGGGGCCGCTCCGGGGATTGCATAGATGGAGGGGGGCTGCTCCGGCAGAGGGGCCGTGGGGGCTGCAACGTTCCTGCGTTTTCCTATTTACAGCGGCACCGCGGGCAGCGTGAGGGGCCCCGCAGCGCCGCGGTCACAGTTTTCGGACGGGGCCGTCGCGGGGTCTTGGAGCACAGTGAAAAGCGGCTCCCCGGGGGCTCCTTCCCGGGAATGCCCGGGGGGATCCCGGGGGGCGGCCGGAGCCTCCCGTGAGGTAGGGGCAGGGGGGGCGCCGCGCGGGGGGCTCTGCTTATTGCTCCATGTGGACGAGGCCTCCCCGTCTCGTCCTGTGCCGGGGCCCCTTCCCCGTGCGGGGCGCCCGGCGGCTCTAGTAGGGCGCGAAGACGATGGGCCCCGGCGTGGCGCGCACGGGGGCCGGCGGCGTCCGGAACAGCGCTGGTCCCAGGAGGGGGGCTTGGAAGAGCGTGGCGGCGGCGGCGGCGGCCGGGCGCAGCGCCAGCGGCCCCGGCACGGCGCACACGGCCGCCGTGGCCAGCGGGCTCGGCAGGAAGCGCCCGGCCAGCGTCTTGCTGAGCTGCTTCTGCAGGGCCAGCTTGGACTGCGGCGGGAGGGAAGCGCCGGCGTGAGCGGTGCCCGGCCCCGCATCCCGCGTGCTGTATCCGCATCCCGCATCCATATGCTGCATCCGCATCCCGCATCCGCATGCTGCATCTGCATCCCGCATCCTGCATCCGCATGCTGCATCCCGCATGCTGCATCCCGCGTGCGGGCACCAGGCCCCCCGGGTACTCACCGCAAGCGCCGCGTTCTTCTGCAGCTTGTTGTAGGGGCTGTACTTGGGCTTGGGCGGCTTCCCGGCCAGCCGGTCTTTGTGCCTCCGGCTGCTCATGTGCTGCGCGGGAGAGCGGCCGGTGTCACCACAGTGTCACCGCGGCCCCGGCGCCCTTCCTGAACCAGGTTTCACCCGTTGCACGAAAGCACCCACAAGCTCCATCACTTTTCTTGGGGGGTTTTGCTGGCAGTGGAGCCTGGTCGGCATCGCGGTGCAGCCCCCGAGCCCCAGGCCTGTGCACGCAGGGGCCCCGCTCTCCCCACACCGCAAATCCTTTGGGATCCAAAAGGGAGGTGACCCATAACCCGGGGCTTCGGGCCTCCCCTCCCGCGGGGGATGCGGCGCGCGGGCCCAGTCACCTGCTTCAGCTGCGTCTCCGAGTTGACGTAGATCTCGCAGACCTGGCAGTGAAACGCCTTGTTCTGGATGTTGATGCTGCCCTTGTTGCCGATGCGCTTGGCCTTGTGCCCGGCGCGCGCCAGCAGCCGCCCCCGGCCGCGCCGCAGCTGCGCGCTGTGACCCTCCAGCATGGACTTGTGCTTGGCGCCTGCGGGCAGAGGCAGCGGGGCTGGCGGGCGCCTCCGAGGTGGGAGCAGGGCTGGCCCAGGTCCCCAGCGGGGTTGGGAAGCAGCTCCCGGGTCCCCAGTGCGGTTGGGAAGCAGCTCCCGGGTCCCCGGTGGGGTTGGGAAGCAGCTCCCAGGTCCCCAGCAGGGTTGGGAAGCAGCTCCCGGGTCCCCAGCGCAGTTGGGAAGCAGCTCCCGGGTCCCCAGCAGGGTTGGGAAGCAGCTCCCGGGTCCCCAGCACGGTTGGGAAGCAGCTCATGGGTCCCTAGTGGGGTTGGGAAGCAGCTCCCGGGTCCCCAGTGCAGTTGGGAAGCAGCTCCCAGGTCCCCTGCAGGGTTGGGAAGCAGCTCCCGGATCCTCAGTGCGGTTGGGAAGCAGCTCGTGGCTCCTCACCCGTTGTCCCAGCTCTTGCCCCTCTCTGTAGGGGTGCCCGTTGGGTGGTCGCCCTTTGCACCCATCCTCGTGCCACCCCAAATCCCTGCACGAGCCCCGAGTGCCGCGCACACCAGCCCCAGCACGGATGCTGGGGGTCCCTGGCACTGCACACGGACGGTTTGTGGCACTGGCATCGCCACCACGGCGCAGCCCGGGGCAGAGCCATCGCTTCCGAGGGCTCCCGACACGGAGCCGTTGCCACCCCGTGTGCCAGCGCCACAGCCCGTGGCCCCCTCGTGCCCGGCTCATCCCTGGGCAAAGCTGCTATTTTAAGCGCGCGCCGGAGCCGCTCGCCCCGTGCCCGGGCACGAGCGCAGTCTGCAGCGCGCGGCATGCGCTGCCCGCGGCGCCGCAGCATCTCCGCTATGCCAAGGTCGCGGAGGAGCCGCTGGCAACGCCAGGAATAGCTCGCGGGGCCGGAGGAGCGGAGCCGCAGAGCCCGCGCACCTGGGGCCGCGCGGGTCACCCAAACCCCTGCAAATTCCCGCTCTTGTCCCCGGTGCCGGGCGAGCAGGCAGCGCGCCGCGAGGCCCGCGCTCTGTTTGTTTGTTTGTCCTTTTTTTCCCCCAAATCAGCTCCGGAATCCATAAGCGGAGCTGACAAAAGCACAGGACGCGCTGGCGGCGCAGGCGGCCGCGTCCTCGTCTGACCCCGTGCGCAGCCCCCGGCCCTGCTCAGCCGGGGGGTTCGGCGGGGGGACGGGGCGCTACCCCCCCGAGTGGGACACAGGGGGGTCCCTTGAAGGGCGGTGGGGGGGACGCTGCTTTCGGCATTGCAGGGAGGAAGCGACGGGGCCGGGGGAGCTGCAGGGACGGCGGGAGCCGCTGGAGGTCCCCACGTTGCAGCCTCGCGTGTCCCAGCGCGGAGCCACCGGGTCCCTTGCGGCAGCCGCAGGGCCCGGCCGCGAACGGGCCCTCCCCAAAGCGCCCCAGCCCCGGAGGGACCGTTCCACACAAACCCCATCACAAGGTGAAGCAGCCCCAAATCGGTTGGTTAAACACCCCCAAAATGCCCCTAAAATGAGGCTCGGAGATCCCAGGCACATTCCGCCTCGCCGGCGCGACGCCCTTACCGGTGTTGTGAGCCTCCAGCTGGGACAGGGAGTTGACGGTCACCTTGCAGGTAGGGCAGTAGAGGTGCTGCTTGCTCCTCTTGCCCTCGTCCTTGTCGGCGTCGGGGCCGGCGGCGCTGCCGCCCGGCTCGGCCGCCCTCCCCTCGGCGCCCGCCGTGCCCGCCGAGGCCACGCTGGCCGCGTCCGAGCCGCCCTCCGACGGCTCCGAGGGCGGCGGGGAGCCCGGCGGCGGCGCGGGGCCCGGCGGCTCCGCGGGGGACGTGGACGCGGGGCCGCCGCTCTCGCCCTCGGTGTCTTTGGGGCCGGGCAGGCCGCCCGCGGGAGCTGCTGGGAGGGAACGGGAGACGCGGGAATCACCACGCGGCATCGTCCTGCGCGCCGGAGAGCAACGGGACCAGGCGTCCCGCATCCCCTGCTGCCATCCCGCGCACGCTGTGCTCGTCCCTGTGGCTGCTCCCACTCCTGCTTCCGCCCCAACTCATTGCAGCCGTGCTCAGCCCCTGCTCCTTCGAAATACCAGCCAAATCAACCCCTACCTGTGCTGCTGCCGTCGCCCTCCAGCGCCGCGGGGACGTCGCCCGCCTTGTCCCGGCCACCGGCTGCCGCCGACTTCTGCTTGCTCTTCATGGCCTCGATGGCCTTGAGGCGCCGCGCGTGCTTGTGGCCCTTGTAGTGCGCTTCCGCCTGGTTCTGCGGGAACGGGTGGCATTGGCGCAAGCAGACACACACACGCGTGCTCGCCTGGCTCGCTTGGCACAGATGGATGCACCATGACGCCGTGGGGCAGCATCTGCAGCTTCAGAAAGCTGCAGGGAATTGCAGGCCCCTCAACAAGGTGGGTGATCTTCTCAGAGTGAAAGGCACTGGGCATCACAGTGAAAAGCATTGAGTACCAGCGCGCAGGGTGTTGGGTACCAGTGTGCAGGTGTTGGGTACCACAGTGCATAGTGTTGGGTACCACAGTGCATGGTGTTGGGTATCACCGTGCATGGTGTCGGGTACCACCATGCATGGTGTCGGGTACCAAAGTGCAGAGTGTTGGGTACCACAGTGCATGGTGTTGGTTACCACCATGCATGGTGTCCCGTACCACCGTGCATGGTGTCGCGTACCACCGTGCATGGTGTTGGGTACCACAGTGCATGGTGTTGGATACCAAAGTGCAGAGTGTTGGATACCAAAGTGCAGAGTGTTGGGTACCACCGTGCATGGTGTTGGGTACCACCGTGCATGGTGTCGGGTACCATCGTGCATGGTGTCGGGTACCATCGTGCATGGTGTCGGGTACCACTGCGCATGGTATTGGGTACCAATGTGCAGAGTGTTGGGTACCACCGTGCATGGTGTTGGGTACCAAAGTGCAGAGTGTTCGGTACCACAGCACATGCCGTTGGGTACCACCGTGCTCACTCGTCCCCGCTGTCCCTCTGAGCCCCGGACCCTCCTGTGCAAGCCACCCCGTGCGCGGCGCCCGCTTACCGCCGAGTTGAAGCGCAGGTGGCAGATGTTGCAGGAGATGAACTGCTTCTTCTTGAGCGGGGCGGGCACGCCGAACGTGTGGCTGATCACCGCCTTCTGCACCGGGTCCATCTGCGGGGCGCAAGGAGGAGAGCGGCTGGCTGCCCGCTCCGCGCTCGCCCCGTGTCCCCGCTCGCGGCGCGCACGGCGCGACGGGCGCCTGTCCCGCCGCCGTCCTCCACCCGGAGGGTCCTCCGCCGCGGCCGCAAACCCGCTTGGAAAGCGGGACTTGTTCCAAGCCAAAAGCAGCGCTGAGAGGTGAGGGGGACAAGAGGGCCTGTGTGCGCGGCGCGCTCCATAAAGCGCGCTTTGTTCCGCGCCCGGCGCGGCGGGTTATCTCATCTGCGTCCTGCTGTCAGCGGGGCCCGGGTTGGCGGCCGCCGTTATCTGAGCAGCTTTTTAGCTGCCGGGAAGGTGTATCCGAGGGGGAGCGCGTGGCCGGGGCTGTCCGCATCCCGCCGGAGCGCACGGCACGGAGCGGCGGGAGGTCAACGCGATGCCTCTCGCTACAGGCTGCGGCTCGCTTAGCGGGCACAGAAATGAGAGACGCTCGGAAATGTGTTATGTATTATATATATATATATAGTCTATATACGCTATACGCATAAATATAAAGCCCTGCTTATTCTCCCTCCAGGTGCATCTCGGTTTCACCTTTCTGTTCTTACCAACTCCGACGTCTTGCCTCGTCCCTGGGTTTTCCTACTGCTATAAATAGAGCCCCCAGCACGGAGCCTCCGGCAGCCGCCGGGAATGGGAATTTGCAAGGACAGGGATCAGCTCAGATTGTGTCTCCAGCCGGGGCTCTGCAGGATGCGGTGACACCCCGGGGCTCTGCGGCATCCCGGGGGGCAGAAAGCGCCGCTCGAGCCCTGGGGTGGCCGCCCGGCACGGGAGGGCCTCTCCGCTCCATCCTGCTGTTTTATGCGGTGGATCACAAGGCCCGGAGCGCTTGCTGGGCTGAAACGCCAAGTGCCGAGGGCTCCACGGCACACGGGGGACACGGGCAGAGCACTGCGGAGCACGGCCCGGCACCTGCGTCCTCCGCGCGCTGCAAAGCGCCAACGCGCGCCCGGGGGCACGTGCAGCCCGTGCGGCTCAAGGGCTTAGTGCCATTCCAGCCCCGGAGGTGCACGGCCGACGGCACTGCCGAGCAGGGATCAGCTCCCCGTGTGCGGGATTCATTTCCTAATTTCTTTTTTGCTTTTTTTTTTAAAAAAAACAAGCAGCACAGCTTGGCAAGCAGGCGCAGGGCCGGCGGCACGAGCGTAGCGAGCTGCTCGCTCCAAAACAGGAGCAGAGAGCACGAGGAGCAGCGCTAATGGCACCAACCCCTCCTCTCCGGCGATGCTGCTTGTTAGCACGGAGCAGAGCCGGCCTAAAGCCGGGATTGCAGAGGAGCTTAGAGGGGCTCGATGGCTGAATCCCTTTGAGCAGCAGTGGGAATTCAGTACTTAGCATCTGTGGCCGCCTTTGAAGATCCCGACGGCAGCTTGGCCGCTGCCGCGTGGAGAGCGGCGCAGGGTTTTCCTAAAACTAACGCCCGTCTGCCCCGAGACGCTTCGTTGCACGCGATGGCGGGCGCAGGGGCTGGTCCCTGCGGAGCATCTCGCTGCTTCGGCTCTCACTCACCGTGTTGAAGTTGGGGAAGAGGTTGAGCGGCGACGTCCCGTTGAGCCGGAAGGTCAGGAAGTGCTTGATGTCCAGCGGGGTGTGCAGGGGACGGCCCGGGATGGGCAGCGAGGCCAGGAGGGGGCTGCTGTGCCCGGCGGGACCTGCGCGACGGAGAGCAGAGCTTGAGGCGGCCGCTTGCCCAAACACCCGCTCTGGGCTCAAACCCACCGACCAAGCGCAACACCCGCACCCAGGCACCGCTCGGGAAGGGCTCTGCGGTGCCCCCGGCTCCCGTGGGCGCTGCCCGTCCCCCCCGTGCTGCTATTTCGGGTGCAAAGCGCCGGGCTCCCCCCCGGCGGCGCTGCCGGAGCCGCCCCCGCGCCGGCAGCCGCGCTGCGTCCTCCTCCGCGCGCTAATTGCCAGCTCCGGGGTGCCACCTAAAAATAGCCCCGAGTTAATAATAGTTTCCTTTAAATAAGAGTAAGCGGCCCCCAAGGACCGCGGACCCGGCAGGACGGTGCCAGCCCCCGGCATCGCCCCGGCCCCACGCGGGGCACTAAGAGCAGCCGGACCGAGCGCGGCGGGAGGCCGCGTCGCGCTCCCCTTGTCCCCTCTTCCCTTCGCATTTTGTCGCAAAGGGAACCCAGGAGGCGGCGGGAGGAACATCCGAAATTGGAAGCGGGGGGCGAACCCCGCGCGGCCCTGCGGGCCCGGACGACCTCTTCTGCGCCAGCGCGCGGGCGCCGCGCCAGCCCGGCGGGAGCCGGCCCCGAGTCACCGGCGGCTCCGGGCGCAGAAGCGCATCTTGCTTCGCCAGGCGTGCGCTGATCGAATTAATTCCAAAGTCACCCGGGAGGGAAAGCTGCAAAACGGCCCGGAAAATAAATAAATAAACAAGGCCGGGTCGAGGAAGGCAGCAGAAGAGGAAAATAAAAGGGTGAGCGCAGCTTCATCAGGCTTCTAGGGTGCAGAGCGGCGTCTGCACAGCCGGGCACAGCAGGGACCCGCAAGGAGCCCGATGGCAACCACGTGCACGGGGCTGCGCAGCCAGTTCATCCCCTCGTCCTTTGCCACCAGTTCCCATCCCTTTAGGGGTCACAAGAACCACATTAAAGCCACTGAGGGGCAGCAGGACGGTGAGCTCCAACCAACGCAGTTCAGTGCAGGGGCCGAGGGGAGCGCGCAGGAACCCGCCAGCGAGAGGGGAGAGGGGCCGCCCGCCGCGTCCCGGGCACCTTGGCCAAGGTCGCGCCGCGTCGCCGCTTCCTCCGCGTGGCCGCCGTCGCTGCGGGCCGGATTCCGGCAGCAGCTGCGGGCCGTATTTTTAGGCATTAATTAGGCACGCAATTAAAGGGCTTTGCTGCGGCAGCCCTGGGTAGGGCGACACGACCTTAGCGGCGGGTACCGGGAGGGTCCAGGTGTCCGGGGGCATCGCTTTGCCCCCGAGTGCCCTGCGAGGCCGCGGAGTGCACCGCGGCGCTCACCACGGCAGCCTCGTGCCATGGCCCAGCTCCCGGGTGGGCAGCAGGGCCTCACTGCACATTTTGGGGCTCTCTCCCCTTCCTTAGCCAGGGCAGCGTCTCCTCCAGGCCAGCACGGAGGGAACTGCCCCCTGCTACTGCCCAGACCTGCTGCGGAGATGCCGGCGGCTGCAGCTTCGCACATGGAGCAGCGCCTGGGTCTGCAAATCCTCCCCTTGCAGCTCCAAGCACCCGTCACCTCCTCGGAGGGAAGCGGCGGCGCTGGGGCCGCCCTGACGCGGTTGTGCCACGGCCGCGGTGCCCACGAGCCAGGCGGCAACGCGCGGGATGGGGAGCACGGGCTGGCGACAGGCGCTTGCCAGGAGCCCCCGAGGCGCAGCCTGGGCTTCGGCCGGCACAGGTTCCACAGGAACTTAAGGAAATAATTCTTAACAGTGAGGGTGCCAGAGCACTGGAACAGGCTGCCCAGAGAGGTTGTGGAGTCTCCTTCTCTGGAGATCTTCAAAACCCGCTTAGACGCAGCCCTGTGCCCCGTGCTCTGGGTGACCCTGCGTGTGCAGGGGGTTGGACTAGATGACCTCAAGAGGTCCCTTCCAACCTTAACGATTCTATGATTCTATGCTCCAGGGTAGCTGGGAGCCCTCGAGGCACAGCGTGGCCGCAGCGGCCGAGAGCCCTCGAGTGCATCCGTGCCCACCACAGCACCGAGGCGGGGAGATGCAGCAGAGGAACACGCACGATCGCGGGTTGAGTCCTGGCGGCCCAGCAGGACGCTGCAGACTTACCCCGGGACGGAGCCGACGCGTCTCGGCCAGGACGCGGCTCAGCAGCGCCGGCATCTCCGCCACCAAAGAGCCAAGGCGACGGCACCGCAGGCCAGTGCCGGGGTGTCCGCGCCAGCCCTGGAGCAGAGGGGTCGGAGCAGAGACGTCCCCTGCCACCAGCGAGAGCCCAGGACACGGCGGGCAGGACGCAGGCTCCGTGCGGGAGCCCAGGACACGGCGGGCAGGACACAGGCTCCATCCGGGAGCCCCGGCCCCTGCGCGGGCTCTGTCGGCTGCTGGAGCACAAGGAGGACACGACGCGCCAGGTCTCAGCTTTCCTCTTTATTGCGAGTTGACATCGGGGCGAAGGCGCTTCCCCCTCACCCAAGGGCAGCACAAGCAGCACCCATGGGCGCCCATGGAGGAGACAACCATGCAACACCCTCCGAAGGCTCCGACCGCTCCGTGGGTCAGCGACGCTTCAAAACAAACCAGGAAAACCCTAAACTAAACAGCACTCCAGCTTGTCCCACAGTTGGTGTTAAAAGACTTGCTTTGGCTGCAAGACTGCAGAGAGCTTTAGCTGTAGAGGGAGCTTAGGTGCACGATGCTGCTCTGAAAAGACAAGGAATTCACTTGTGTTCTGGACCCTTGTTTATAATTTATTCTGTCATTGCAAAAACAAAAAGTCCTTTTAGATATCTTTATACTTTAAACACTAGGAAAGTTAAGATAGATCTCTTATATATATATATTTATGTATATATTTATATATGTACATACACATATATACACAGCGATGCATTTAGAAGTTACCATTTCCTCGGTGACTGCTCCCGGGATGACTCGCTTTTGCCATGATCATGACTTGGATCCAGTACTAAAAATACGTTGTGCTGCGTGCAAGGACTAACAAGGAGCCGCCACCGGGCGCTCGCGGCTCTTCCTGCAAGTTCAGGATGTGGCACCTTCCCTGCCCTCCTTCCCAAGGCAAAACCTGGGTATTTCTGCAGGGTGGGAAGTGGAAGGAGCCGGGTGCCGTGGGGCGAAGGCCGCGTCATGGCCACGCTCACGGGATGCGCTCTCATCTCCCCTTAGGAAAGCTCGTCACAACGTGGAGGTGCAGTTGAAGCCACTGGGAAGGCTCCTGCTGAGGCTCTTGGCCAACACAGACGTGTGATCCGGGGGCAAAAGGAGGAGGAAGGATCCCGTTGCGTCTTCCCTTGGTCACCGGGTCCCAGCACTGCGGGGCTCTCCGGCCTTGGCCGCGCCGCTCACTTCACCTGTGCCGCGAGGAAGCCGGACTCCCGCATGCTCTCGTAGTACTCGACGGCCAACGCAAAGTCAAACTCATTGATGGGCGGCCCGTCGATGGCGATCTTCATGACATCGGAGAGCCCCTCGTCCCCGTGCGACCGTCCCCGCGCCAGGAGCTCCCGGCCCCGGCTGAGCTTGTCGGCCAGCACGGAGCCCAGCGGCAAGGCCAGCGCGACGGCGGCGAGGACGGCGAAATCCGGGAAGAGCTCGTGCATCTCGGAGCTGCCGTAGACCAGCTTGGCGCAGAGCTCCTTGAAGGAGAGCTGGCCGAGGCTGAACACGATGCGCTTGAAGAGCGGGAAGTCGCTGCGGGCCCTGTCGCTCTCCACCACACGCGAGTACGTCTGCAGGAGGAAGTCCAGCTCGCCCACGCCGTAGCCGCCAACGTCCTCCAGAGAGCGGGGGTAGCACTTGGGGTTGAAGATGGCCGAGAAGGAGCTGACGGCCTCCAGGAGGCTGCCGGGGAAGCTCTCGAGGAGGCTGCCGCGCACGCTCTCCAGGTAGCTCTCCTTGAGGCACTCGAAGCGCTTGAGGTGCGCCGGGGAGCACTCGGCCAGCTGCACGCCCCGGTAGCGGAGGCGGCTCTCGCCCGGCGGCCGCTCGCCCGCGGCGCTCAGGAACGCGCGGAGGTTGTGGCCGCCCGCGCTCCTCTGCGCCTGCAGCGCCGCGGCCGCGGCGGACACCGCGGGCTGCAGCACGGACAGGTCGACGTCCTCGGCGCGGAAGAAGCCGCGGAGCTTCTGCAAGACGGGCAGCGCGTCCAGGAGGGTCTTGGTGAACGCCACGAACTGGAAGGTCTTGAGCTCCCGGCACAGGCCCAGCGCCGGGGCCGAGCGCGCGGCCTCGCGCTCCAGCAGCGGCACCAGCGCGGCCCACGCGGCGTCCAGCGCCTCCACGGCCGGCAGCAGGGAGGCCCAGGGGACGGCGCGGGGAGCCTCGAGGTCGACGCCGCAGAGCTCCAGCGCGTCCCGCAGCTCCCGCGGGCCGGCGCTTCCCGCCGCGGGGCGCCCGTAGAGCCGGAACACGGCGTCCACGGCGCTCTCGTACTGCGGCACGTACTCGCCGGGGCCGGCGCGGCGGGCGGGCAGCGCGGCGGGGAGGCCGCGCGCCTCGGCCAGCAGCGGGCACGGGGCGGCCGGGCCCTCGGCGCGCAGCCACGCGGCCTTGGCAGCGGGGATGCCGAAGGAGCGCATGGCCTCGGCCAACGCGGCCGCCGCGGCGCCCGCCTGGCCCGCGGGCAGCGCGAAGCAGCCCAGGAAGGCGGCCGAGGGCTGCCCGCTGCGCGGGGACACGGTGGTGCCGAACACGGCCAGGCTGCCGCGCGTCTCCTCCACCAGCAGCCCCACGAAAGGCGACGCCTTGATCCTGCGCCGGGCCTCGCGCTGCAGCACCTTGGCCATGGCGGCCTGGGCCGCGGGACGGCGGCGGGAAGGGGAGAGAAACAAAACGGGCGTCAGGATGGCGCGGAGGCCGCCCCGAGCGGCGCGGGACCCGGCGCTGGCCTGCAGGAACCCGCCTTCCCGGGAAAGCGAAGGATCCGGGCGGACCTTCCTTCCAAGCATCAAGTGCTTCTAGGTCCTTCCACGTTAGGACAGGACTTGGTGGGTCTCGTTTGCCCATCCATTCCACCAAAGTGCAGGGTCGTAATACTGAAAACAACCCCAAACGGCAACGATACCCTATGCCATGGCTGCAGCCACAGGTCTCAAAGGTAATTTTGGCCCCATAATGCTGCAAAAGCTCCGTGCGCAAGCAAATTCCTCTACTCTAGTCCCTCCTTGCACTCAGAACACCCAGGTTCTGGCTCAGGAAACTCCTCGGTCCAGACCCAGCAAAACCCTGGCATGGGCTGGACCTGGCACCGCCAGCTGCTCGCAGGTGCCTCCCAGCAGAACCCACTTCTCCCTATGACGCTGTTCAGAACACTCAAACTTGCTTTTTTGCTATAATTTCCTCAATTACCTTCATGCTCGAGAAACAGCCCAGGCAGGAGCATCTCCCTGCCTTCTGCCATGGTACCCGTTTCACTCAAAAACCGCTGGTTCCGAGGGGAAACTTCCCCGTGCACGAACGCTGCAAGTGGCGCTCCAGGCTGTGAAACCTAATTAAGGACTTTAGCCTATCTGCAGTAAAACAAGGCTCCTTAGCTAGCTAAAGCGACTGGCAAACAGCCAAGAATCACTAAAAAATTAATTTGGTTTTAACAGGCAAGAAGCATTTGTAAAATCAAGAAAATCCTTTCTAAACTCTCTGGCTACTTGCACTTTCTGATCGTTCCGTTTAGGGCGAAAGAGGGAAAACCTCGTGGTGCTCATAGGAGAGCCATGGCAAAGCCTTCCCGTGCCCCACGGAGCAAGGGCCGTCCCCAGCCGCTTGGTGCCAGGAAAAGTGACACGGTGCAAAGCCCCGAGCGCCTCTCCAGCCCGCACGGGGCTCTGGACCACAGCAGGGTGAGGGACAAGGGCCGGGACAGGCCCCCTTGCTCATACGCACCTGCATCTCCCGAACGCTGCCGGGGTGGTAATAGTCACCGTGCTCCGAGGACAGCAGCGCCTGGCACAGGTTGAACTTCTGCAGCTCGAGCAGGGAGGAGACCTTCTCGAGCGGGATCTCCTCCTTGGCCATCCAGTAGACGGTGCTGAGGATGGCGATCTTGGCCGGGTTCACCTCCGCCTTGACGAGCGGCTGCAGCTCCGGGTGGCCGTGGCCGCGCGCCTCGAAGGCCACTTGCTCGCGGTTCACGGCCAGCGCCTGGCGGTGAGCGCCGGAGGTGACGTGCCGCAGCAGGGCATGGCGCTGGAAGTTGTCCGTGCCCACGGTAAAGGCGTTCTCCGCTTTACCGTGCTTGTTCTTCACCAGCGCCTGGCGACACTCTATGCAAAACATGAGTTTCCGCTCATAGTCAAACTCCAGCCAGGTAAACTCCTCCTTCCAGTGCTCATTGAAATAGCGCTTACACTTTTTATTGGAATTGGAAGTTTCCCCAGCTGGCTTTTTCCCCGGAGGCACCATGCTGCCGCGGCTGGGAAACCCAACGCTAGGACCGAACCGACACTTCCCTTGCAGGAGCAGCCTCTACATTGAACTTGGGGAGGAAGGGCCAGTACCACCTTGCTGGTTCGACTGGGGATGAGAGAGACACAAGGGGAGAGGGGTTAGGGCCCTTGCAAACCTTAGTCCTTGCTGAGCTTTTTTAATTCTGGTCTGCTAACGATGACATGGTGGTGGCAGTGACGTGGTGGGACCTTCCCGGAGCTCCTCTTCTGCCCTCATCAGCAGCTCCAGGTGCCAGCATGGGGGCATCAACATGCACGCGTGGCCTTCTCTTAAGGAATGGGATTGTCTAGATCCACTTCCAGGTCCAAAATTGCCCTTCTTTTTTTTTGACAAAACGTCAAAAAATCAGAGTGTTTGCCCTCACGAGGAGAAAACACTTGATTCTCCCAACAGCCAGTGCACTGCAGTGCAGAGGCTCGCGCCGCTCTGGGCTCCCGCACGCCTCTAGAAACCCTGTTCTAGCCAGCGGGGCACATCTGGGCTCGGCACGCAGGAAAGGAGGCCGAGAAAGGAGGCCAAAGGCAGCTTCTCGCAGCACATTTGGGTCTCCTTCCGCAACGAGCGCTCCGGGGAGCGGCGCTCGTTGCTTGGCATGGCCGGGCTCGAGCGGAGCGATGGCCTCGAGGCCAGGGAGCAGCTCGAGAACGCGTGCCCGGGGGCTGCGCGCGTGTTGTCCTCGTGTCCCTGCTGGTCCTTATCCTGGGGAGCTGCTGCACCCGGGTTGGCATCACCGGGGCACAGACGGTGCCCTCCGTGAAGCACCCGCTGGCCAGCACAACTCCTGCCCACGGGCCAAGCTCGTGTCATTCCTGGCAGTGCCGGGGGCTCTTCCGACCTCCCTGAACTGCTGCTCTGCGCCCTGTTCCCCTCTTGTTTCAGGCGAACCCAGCCAGGCCGGCACAGACCTGCAGCCCCAAATGCACCTACTGCAACCGGAGAAGTGTGGGGGAACTCGTGCCCTGAGCCCTGCCAGGAGCCCCAGGGCCATCTCCATCTGCAAGGTGGCATCTGTCACAACCGAGAGGACCCTGGGGCACAGTGAGTCCAGCATGGAAGAGCCAAGAGCCGCTTCCAGAGACCCTCTGCGAAGGAGGAGGGAAAGTCTGGACCTCCCAGAGCATCTGCTGAGGCTCTGGGGCTGCAGAGCACCCACGGAAACCAGTTAGTGGGTGTATTTGAGCAGCCACGTCACTCCATGCACACGCTTAAGCCCTGCTGAGCCCAATCCTCATGTGCTTCCATGAGCTGGATGGAAGGTCAAGCTGGGGCTTGACAAAGGTGATGGAACCAGCATAGAAGAGGGAAAAGGAAAAAAAAAAAAAAACAAAAAAGGACATTGAGCAGCAAGTCACCAAGGCAAGCAGGGGATTGTCAGTGTGACTCACTGAGAAACCCGCAAGGGACTTGGGATTTTCAAGAGCAAAAACCCCAAGAACTGAAGATGTTCCCAAGTGAAGAGTCAGGAACCTCATGGCTGAGGCTCCAGAGCAGCGTGGAGGCCAGCGCAGCCGGGGCTGCCCCAGGCCGGAGGGTCCCACGCGGGAAGGAGCCGGCACCGTGTGCGGAGCGACTCGTCCCCATCCCTGCCCGTGTCCCATGGGCCACCAGCTCCGCGGCCCTTCCCACCCCGGCAACATGGGGACACGCTCCAGCCAAAAGTGCTACCTTGGGAAGAGAGAAAAAGCCATTAGTCTCCTGGACGCAGGGAGCCAAAGGCAGCTCATCCCATCCTGTCCCGTCCCATCCTGGAGACGCCAGCCCATGGGATGGCCTCCATGCCTGGTGATTCCACCACAGGAGCGTCCGCACGGAGCCGTGTCCTGGGGACCTTGGCACAGCTCAGGTGGCTGGGAAGTTTTGGCAGGGTTTATGGCTAAGGCTGCGAGTTTCCCTGGATGTGCGAGCCCTGGGAATGGCCCCGGGACGCGGCGCACGGCACGGTGCGGTACGTGGTGCGGTACGTGGTACGGCACGCGGCCCCGCGCGGTCCTCGCCCCGCGCCGCCCGCCCGCTGCACATACGTACCGCTCCAGCGCCGCCAGCGGCCTGGGGCTCCCAAACGCCCCGGATTTGGGTTTGTTTGCTTTTTAAGTAGCAAAAAGAGCTCAAATTACAGAAAAAGCAAAAAGCAGCCAAACGAAGCAAAGCCAAGGAGAGAAATCCCCCTCCAAAGAGCAACGCGGAGACCCCCCCGGCTGCGGGCGAGCCGCCGCGCGGCGCATGGGGCCGCGGCAGCCGCAGCCCCCGCGGGTGGGCGCGCGGGGCGGCGAGGCCGGCGCGGAACAAAGGCTGCGGCGGGCGCCCCGCGCTCACGGCGGCCCCGGCGCGGCCATCTTGCAGCGCGGGCTGCCTGGCGCCTCGCGGCAGTGGCCACTAGCGGCGGCCGGGGACGCCGAGGCCGCGCGTGGCGGCCGCAGCGCCGGGCCTCGGCGTGGGGAGCGCGCGGCGCCCCACGATCCTGCGCGCTCCCACCGCGGCGCCCCGCAACCCCGTGCGCTCCCGCTGCGGCGCCCTGCAACCCCGCGCGCTCCCGTTGCGGCACTGAGGCCGCTGCAAAGGGGTCCCCGGGGAGGGCTGAGCACGCACGGGGGGACACGGCGCCGAGGCCGGTGCTGCTCCCCGTGGAGCTGGTGCCGAGAGACCCCGCGCGGAGCGGCTGCCGAAGTCGCGTTGGGCCCCACAAAGCAGCCCCGGTTCCTTTGACATCGAACTGCTTGGACCCCCCCGGCTCCTCCTCCCTGGCCGAAGCTTAGGGAAGAGCTGGGATTAGGAGCCGCTTTGTCCCTGGCTCCTCACAGCAAAGGGGACACTGGGCACCCCCCCTGCTCCGGCTTCCTGCTGCCCTGGCCCAGGGCGAGAGGCTCCTCCGCGCTCAGGACATTCCTGCCCGGCAGCTCCAGGAAATCAGGGACCGGCGGCTGAGGGCAAAACCCTGCTCTGGTTATTCCACTGCCAACGCAAGGAAGGAGAGGAGCTGGCGGGTTTAGCCGGCCTGGGAATGGGCAGTTCCAAGTGGGACAGCAGCGGTGGGACAGGAATGGAGCCAGGCAGCACTGGGGGCTTCTCCCTGCCCACCCCCGGCCAGCGCAACGGGCACAGAATTTGCTGCAACTCTCACGAGGTGCAAAGCCGAGCAGAGCGAAAACAAGGAGAAAGCCCCCAAAACGGCCCTGGGGAGCTGGGCAGCTCAGGACAGAGGCAGGACTGACACACGGCTCGGCGCCGGGGGAGGAGGAAGGCTCTGAGGAGGAGGATGGAGCAGCAGATAAGCATCGCAGCCGATGAAAGGCAGCGCCAGTCCCCGCAAGCTGCCGGCGCCGCCTCGGGCGCTGCTCCCGCTGTCCCTGGACGCCCGCCCGCACCGGGGCGGCCCAGCAGGCCACGGATGGCACGAGGGGCCAAACACGGCCCCTGCATGTCCCCGAGGCCGAGAACACGCCGGTTCTGCAAAGACCCCGCGTGGCTGCTGCTTCCACAGCTTCCAAGGCCGCAGCTCTCCCTTCTCCCCTCCAAACAGGCAGAAGGTCAAAGCTCTTCGCCCTCCTTCGGGACGGGGGTGGCAGCGCGTGTCCCCCCCACACACACAGCCCCGCTTGGAAGCAGACACATGTCCGTCATTACCTTGCAATTATTCCCACCCACGACTGTTTCATTGCAATTCCCTCCGCTCCCGCCCGGAGCGGCCGGTGCAGCCGGGGGCAGCAGGGGGGGCAGCCGGCCCGGCCCCCCCGCTCGGCTCCGTGACAAGATCCACGGTCCCCAAAGGGCATTGCGGTACCGACTCGGTGCATGGACAGGCCTCGAGGGGCCGGTACCGACCCGCAGCGGTCACCGCTGTCCTGCGGTGACACCTTCCAGCTCCCTCTATCCCTGCAGCCCAGGGCGGCCCAATGTGCAGCCACATTCGCCCTTCACCACCAAAAACAAGGAATGCAAAAACCCCCAATTAAAACTCAGCTAATTCCCTGTGCCCTAGGAAGGAATTTGGGGAGTTTGGGGTTTATCAGTTCCCGTGTTTACAGTCACACGGGGCTAACTGGACTGCCTGCATCCGGATGGAGAACAGCCTCAGGGACAGGCAATGCGGAGCTACAGCACCCTGTGAAAACAGCATTTCTTTCTCTTGAGTATTTGGCAGTTTGGGACATTGCAGCATTTTTGCTTTTTTTCCCCCTCCCCAAAGATGCGTTTGGAACATGAGAGGAACAAAATCCTTGCCACACACTTGGCGTGAGCGGCCCCAGCGCAGGGATGCGACACCCTTGGTGCAGCCCAACCCCAGGCACAGCCCCGGCTCCCGCGGGACCCCGCAGCTCCCTCCGGAGCCAGCACCAAAATGCCACCAGCCGCCTCGGCGCGGATGTCACACGCGTCACGGCGGGATCTCATTTCCAGAGAGATCATGGGGAGGGAACGTAACTTCCAGAGATGCAAAAAAGAAGGAGAGACTGAGAAAGAGGAATGGAAAATAAAGTATTTGCATTGCACATGCATGGATCGCACCTCTTTATGCCAAAGCTGCGTTTTGAAGTTTGACATTAAAGCTTTGGTGGCTTCACAGCATTTCCGATGCATGTGGAGGCGCGAGCTGAGAGCGAGCTCTGCTTTGTGCCTTCCCCAGCCCAACGAGCAGCGCAACCGAGCGGCCCACGCACTATCACACAACCCAGGACACGGGCAAAGGCAGCTCGCAGGGAAAAGACGGCGTTTCCAGCTGCTGGGAAAACTCCAGCGGTAGCGCAGGGAGAGCTGCCGGGCCGGAGCTCGGGAAGCGGAGGTGCCCCGGGGACCCCGGCACCAAGTGCCAGGCTTGTGGCACAGTGATTTCCCGGGGCTCGGTGATTTCCTGGGGCTCGGTGATTTCCTGGGGCTCGCACGAAGCCGCGAGCGAGCGGGCGCCTGTGGAATGCGGCACCGCGCAGCCGCGGGCACGAGCGCACGCGCTCGCACGCATGCACGGGCGCACAGGCGCGTGCGACGGGCGCCCGCCGCCATGCCCAGCGCTCCTTGCTCGCGTCCGCCGCGCGCAGAGCCGCTCTCGAGCGGAACAGAGCCGAGCCGTTCCTCTAGCAGCGCGGGGACAAGCTAGCGCTGCCGATAACGAGAACACTGTGAAATCGCCGGCCCCGAAGCCGTGCCCGTAACGGGGCCGGTGGCGTCACGCTTCGTTTGCAGCCCCACGCGCCGAGCTCCGCAGAGCCAGTGGCGGCCCCGGGCCGGCAGCTTCCCTGCAGCTCTCCCACCTAACCCCATTTGGCAGCAAGAGCATCAGGGAGCTCCACAGCAGGCGCAGCGGGCAGAGCAGAGCGGCACCGCGGAGGCTCCGCTGCCAGCACTGGCCCCAGGTGAAAAGCAAGGACAAAATAAAGCCATGTCAGCGCACAACCCGCTTCTTTCTCTCTTCGCAGCCCCGGGGAAAAATCAATAAGATGCAGTGAATCAAACTCAGCTTGAATCCCCCAAGTAATTAGGATTAGAGGACTAGGAGGCGGCAGAGGCTGCATGTGCAGCAGGGGGGATCGTTCAGCGGGTACGACGCCAGGCTCAGTCAATCCAGAGCAAAAGAGCAGCTCTTCAAAGGGGCTCCCTGGCAGGATGGAAATAGTGAGTGCGGCAAGACCGGCTCCACTCGGGAAGAGGGAGAATCCAGAATCCCTGGCAATCCACTGGGACCGGGCAGCAGCGGGTACAGGACGGGGCAGAGCAGATCCTGCAGGTCACCAACACTCAGGTGCCCCCACGCGCTCCCCACCAGGCGCCTTCGGCAGCTCTTCCCAAGCAGGGAATAACCCGCATCCATTCTGCCCCCGATAGCGAGAGCGCGTCCTTGGCCAAAATTGCAAAGGCGAAGAAGAGACACCCCCCCTCCATCACCACGGCACGTTAAGAAGCAGATATCCACATAACGCACACGCATTAAAGAGAACAACTTGCACCTTGGTTTCGCAGCTCGGGCAACTCTGCGGACGCCCTTGCCCAGGCTGCGTGAGCGGCCGCTCGAGCGCCCGCAGCCCCAAGCGCTCCCGGCCGCCGCGAAACCGGCGCCAACCCCGGCCCCGCGCCGGGGAAGCGGCTCCCGAAAACCGCGGGCGGCCCCGCGCTGCAGCGCTCGCCCCGGAGGCCGCGCGGCCGCCGCTCGCTTACCCAGGAGCATTTTGGATGCGGGCGCCCGGTCCCCGCGCCGCCGCCTCCCGTCCGCGCTGCCGCCGCCGCCGCCGCCTGCCCCGGAGCCGCCGGGCCGGGGCTCGGCGCTCGGCCGCAGTGAAGGGCTCCGCGCTCGCCGTGCCCGTGCGGGGGCTCCGCGCTCGCCGCAATTCGCGGCTCGGCGCTCGGGCTGCCGCGCGCCCCGGAGCGAGCGCCGCGCGGCCGCGCAGCCCAATCAGCGGCGCGCGGGGGAAGCGCCCGCCGCTCCCCGCGACACGGGGGGGCTGCGGGGCCGGCGCCCCCCGCGCCGCCCCCGCCGAGCAAAGAAACTTTGAGCGGGGGAGGAAGGAGGCGCCCGCGCCCCCCGCCCCGGACCCGCCGCCCCCGCGGGGATCGCTGCGCCCTGCGCGGCCTTTCCCCCCCTCCCCGGGGATAACTCGGGATAAGGCGGCTGGCGGCCACCGGGAAAGGGCGCCGGTCCCGCCGGGGATGCGGAGCGGCGCCCACGCGGGATGGGGAAGGGACGGCCGGGAGCTGCCCGGCTGCACCTGCCCCGGGACCCCCCGGGACCCCCCGTGCGCAGGGGCTGCTGTCCTGCCCGGGCAGCCTCTCCCGATAGAGATAATTGCACATTCCTGGCAACGCGAGCCGTTTGTATCGTGTTTTTGGCCTCGGCAGCTGCCTGGGAAGGTGATGCCCCCGCGGATGGCGTGGGGGCTTTTTAAGGAAGAAATAATTAAACTGCAGCTGGTGAGAGGGGGCTGGAGAGGGGGTGAGCTGCCCTGCCAGAGCAGGGCAGGCTGCAGTGGCCAAGAGCAGGCAGGGATGAGAAGGGGTTCCTCAAACCAGACAGCGCACAGAATGGGGTAGAAACCTGCCTCTTCTGGTTAAGAAGAAAACAAAGACAGGGATGCAAATGCCAAAAGCCTGGATCCCCTCCACCGGCAGCAAACAGAACCATGGCCAGAGCTGGGTGCTTTCAAGCGCAGAAATGCCCCAGCTGGTCAAGCACGAAGCACCCTGATGCCAGCTGCCACGTCCTGGCTGCTCCGCGGGAAGGATTGCCCCTCCAGGTGGCAAATCCCTGCTGTAGGTGCACGTGGGCCCAAGGACAGGCCCAGCGAGCCCCGGCCTGCTGCAGCTCCTGCTCACATTCCTGCGGTGCCACCCGCGCCTGCCAACATGGGAAGCGGCAGGAAGGCTGCGTGCGCCGGGAGACGCCGGCTTGCTGGGGCAAGTCCCACCGAGAGCGCCAGCAGCTCCAGGCTCGGCGGGCCCCATCTAGCACGGGCTAGCCTTGAAGTCCCTCCTTTTAGTCAGGCACTTTGCAAAGACAGAGGCCGCACAGCAGGAACTGCCATAGAGTGTTCACTCTGAAACCTACTGAAGTCAGCCCCAAGATTCCTGCTGGCTCGGAGGCAACTGAGACAGGGCAGGGAGCAGCCCTGCAAATGCAGCTGAATTTGGCAAGAAACACATGAAAGAGGGAGGAGGGAAAGAACAAAGGCAGGGAGCTCCCAGTCCCAGCTTGCCCAGCCCTTTCTGACTGACTTTGTTCACGGAGGATTTAGGGTATAATTTGGGGGTGAAAGACGCCAGATAGGATCAGGACCGATGCACCTGAGAGAGGGGGATGGTTTTTCTTTTGACTCTGTAATTTGAGCTGCCGTCATAAGCAGAATGGCTCCGGCAGGGAACAAAACGCCAGTGTTTGGTCCCCGGCGGGCAGGAAGCCGGCGCTGACCTCCGCGCTCCCGAGTTCGCTCGGGATTAAGATAACATATTTTAAGGACTGCGTTTCCCCCGGGGGCTCTGCACGAAGGGCGGTGCCGGTAGCAGCGGGTGAGACCTGGGGTTGGTTTTGGAGCCAAACTCGCAGGGGCAGAAGCCCCAGGTGGCCCTTGGCATCCGCAAGACAAGGACGTTGCCACAAGCGCGCGTCGGTCACCGCGGCCACAGGAAGGGGCACCCTGGCAGTCCCCTGCGAGCCGGCGCGCTCTTCAGCGGGCGCAGCGCATTGCTCACGACTGCCTGTCCGCGAGCATGAAGCGGTTTAACCAGGCGGCCCCGAATCGCAGTGACAGCCCCGCGCTACCCCCGGCTCTGCGCTCGCACATCCGCGGCCCCGGCCTCCCCCCACTACGGCTATTTTTAGGCCTCGTCTCCCCCTTTGCACGCGCAGGACCAAGGCCCCGGCACCGCTCCGGCTCCTCCGCGCTGCCGCACGGAGCCTGGATGCGTCGCCCGCTGCTGCTCGTGCCAAGCACCGGGGTCACGCGTGGCCTCGAGCTGCAGGTCCCAAAATGCTGCTGCAGCAACACGGCAGCAAAACAGCACAGGGGGGAAAAAATGTACATATCACAGCAACATCCAAGGCCACCTGCGTGCAAAGGTCCGTGACATCCCTGCCTCCTAGCGCGCTTGCAGCCCTGAGCGTGCAGCTGCTTCCCCAGACAACTCCATGCAGCAGGAATTTGCTGTTCTGGGCAACTCATTGAGGCCTAAGGATGTTCCTTAGAATAAATGTGTAATTTAAAAAGAACCCCCCATCCCCAAAAGGGGACACGTGGAGCACGGGAGGCGACGCTGCAAGAGTCAGCATCACTCAGAGGAAACCCCGATGGCAAAAGCTAATGGCAAATCGATTCAGTTGTTATGCAAAGTTACCGAGTCAATAATTATTGGAGATTAATTACAGTGCTGTTATTAATCTGGAGGAGTGGAAGAGCAGGATCTTCAAAGGAATGAGTTCCTGGGGGATCTCCAGGGGAAGAGTTTCCCCCAGATGAATGCAAAGCTCCAAGCACTTCCCCATAGTGCAGGGATTTCCTTGGCTATTGCCAGGTTCCCAAAAGGATGCAGCCTTTCCCTGGGACTCAGTAGGACTGGGGCAAATCCCAGGAGTGTTAGGGAAGGGCTGCTCCAAATGGACCCAAGGAGGCTCCTCCTTGGCCTTCACATCCCCCAAAGCAACCGAGCGGGGGAAGGAAGAACGCAGCAAGGAAAACCCTGGGGGAAGCCGAGCCCCCACAGCAGTGCAATGAATCCACCAGGTCTCTGCACACACAGCCGAGCTGCGCCCCATGGGGATGGGTCTGAGCAGCGAGGGGAGGATGAAGACGGGGACGTGCAGCCCCTCTGCGAGACCCTCCCCTGCCGCCCGCACCGCGCTCCCAACTGTTCTTTTTTCCTTGAGATCCGTAACCGGAGCCGTCAGGCGCTGTTAGAGTCAGCGGCGCGCTGGGGCGTGCGGCGGCCGGCGCTGCGAGCGCGGCGCGGCCCAGCAGCCCCCCCGCGCCCGGCCAAAATTCCCAGCAAAGCCCCAAAGCAACAACCCACCGCGGGGAGGAGGCGGCGGGGCCGGTGCCGGAGCACACGGCAGGGCTGAGCACGGGGCGCTCTCGTATTACAGCCCTGAAGGACAGGGCTGGAGCCGCAAATGAAGCAAATCTCCAAGGCTTCAGTCCGCCAATCAGCCCCTAATCCTGCATCTTTGCAGGTCGTTTAAATCGATGCATCGGGTTTTGTTGCAGACGAAGAGCACGGAGCATCGGCCGAGTTGTTAAGAGCAATTAAATGACTCCGCGCACAAAGCAAAATTAAGGAAAACTGATTTGGCACCTCTGCTCCTGGTCATCAACAGCCGGAGAGATCCAATAGAGAGGAACATTGGGAAGCGCCCCCCGCCACGACCTTTGGGATTTTGGGTGCCGGTGACACATGAGAGCAGGATCATATACAGCATTAAGGCGCCCGGCGCGGAAGCTCAAGGTCAGCACCGCAAACTCCCCGCTGCGAGCGGCTTTCCCGACGGAGCTCGCAACGCTTCTCAGGATTCGTCCACGGAGCGTTGCCCACCCGCTACGGCCGTTTCCTTCCCAGGTCGCCCCTTCACCACTCGGCTGCGCAAACCGCAACGGCCTTTGGCTTCTCCCCGGAATGCCCACGGGCACCCAGTGCTCTCCAGAGCCAGGAGCTGGGGGGCGATGCCCCCCCGGCAGCTCCCGGGGCAGCGCGTGCCCTGCGCCGTGCGCCCGCAGCCACCGCGCTGCGGCTGTCGCCCTGATTTCGCTGCTCGTCTCAGACAGCTCCGCTCTGCGGCACCGACATCTCGGCAGCTAATGGGGAAACCTCAACCCTCTCCCTCGCGGGGAAAGGAGGACGTCGCTGCCTCCCCTGCAAGGGAGCTGGGGGACAAGAAGCCGAGACCCCCCTGGGGGCCATTCCTGCTGGGAATGGGAGCATTTCCCCACTGCGTGCAGCAAGAGAGGAGCCGCCGGCCCCAGGCTCCTCCAGCAGCACAAGAGAGCCGGAGCGCGTGGAACACTGCGATGCTGGAGGCGACAGGGCCGGCACGGCGAGCAGAGGGAGCAAATCCCGGCCTTTCTGCCCAGGGGGGACACGAGCAGCGCTCCGAACGGAGCCGACAGCACCAATAACTTGGCCACCCTTGGAAAATCACAGGCGGTAATTAAATCACTCCTGACCCAGTTGGATGTGAGCTGGCATCTGCAGCGCACAGGCAGCTTTCATCTGCGGCCACGCGGCGCGGAACGGCCGCCCGCGCCGCAGCGCTGTGGAAACCCAGGGTTTGCCTCACGGGCAATAATTCCTCTTTTAGCTGGGGTCCATCCCAGCACAGAGCTAATAAATCGCGATGGTACCAAGGCCCAAGGAGGCAACCGAGCATTCCCCAAAACACGACAGCTCCCGCGTGCCCAGCCCGACGGAGCAGCGGGGCCGTGACCACCGTGCACTTACCTTGTGCCACTGGCATCTTGCCCTTGTTGAGTTGCTTGAGGCGCTTCTGGTGGGACTTGCCGTTGCAGTGGATCTGCGCCTGGGCCGCCGAGTTGAGCTGGATGTTGCAGACATCGCAGAGCGTGAACGACGGCTGCTTCCTCTCGCGCTTGGCGCGCTGCTCCGGCGCGCAGCCCGCCGGCTCGGCCGCGCGCTCGGCCTCGGGGCTGCGCGCGGGGCTCAGCGGCCGCTTCATGCCTGCGGGGAAGCACAGAGCCGCGGTGAGCGGCAGAGCGGGTGCTGCTTCGTGCCCCGGACCCACACGGGATGCGGGGATGAGACCCGGAGCGGAGCTGCTGTCCTCGGAGCCGTCCCGGGACTGGCGGGACGCTCAAAATCGAGGCTGGAGCGCGCGGACACCCGAGCCCTGCGATCCGGTTACCCCCCAGAGCCAGCAGCTGGCGATTGCAAAACGCACAAACACGCTGCCCACGGGGTGCCCCGGGGCTCGACGTGTCCCCGGAGAGATGTTGGCTCCTTGGGGAGCCTTGTGACCTCCCTGCATCCCGGACCGCTGCGGCGGCTGCTCCTCCACCCCAGCTCAGGCATCACAGCTGAGAGAGGCATCAGCTCATGCAGCGGCTACATGAAATGCTGCTGCCCGGGCACAGCATCACCCTGTGGAGCCTCCTCCGGCCCAGGATGACTCCATAGTGTCTGTGCAGGGAGAACAGTCCATGGTGGAGGCCTATGAGCTCCCTGTCCTGCAGCGAGCAGGGCCGGAGCCATCGCAGCCCCCACGCTCCGTGTCCCCACAGAGGCAGCTGCCGGCAGTGGCCCCACGATGGCGCAGACGCTCTGCCGCTTCCCCGCGCACGTGGGGGGACGCGGGGCTGGCACTGGAGCGTGCAGCAGCCAAAGGACACTGGGGATCTCACCAGCCCTAAGGCAGGAACACGGAGGCTCCGGCCACAGCGCCTGCAGCATCACCCCCCATCTCCATCCTCACGACCGACTTCAGCACCTCCCTCTCCTGGATCTGTGCTCCGGCCTCAGGGGACAAGGAGGGAGCGCAGGGCTCAGAGGGCAGCAGGGAGGACACGGCACAAGGAGGGCCAAGGTGAACCCGGCTCGGTTCTTTGCTTCCCCCTACACTTGAGGAAACCCGGCTTTACACGCTCTTAAAATAGACCAAATCGAGGAGACACCCGAGAGCCTCAGAAGGTGCTGCGGGTTGTGGTGCCCTGGGGCTTACAGGACATGCAGGGCTGGGAGAATCAGAGCTGCAGGAGCACCCGATGTGCCCCCATTAACCAAACAGCCACGTCCTGGGGGCCCTGCAGGAGTCCGAGCCACTCTCAGAGTTTCAGCCCTGCCCTGGGCCCAGAGGAGTGAGGGGAATTAATAAAGGCAAGAGCAGACACCTGCAGCGTCCTGACACATTTACGCCCCAGAGCTTGTAAATGGCACGTGGAGCACAGGACACGTGGCAGGACAGCGCAGCCACCCACACTCAGGACAGAGGGGCCCCGCGGAGCTGCCCCGCACCCCAGGAAAGAGCCTCACTTGAACTCCAGCCCCACAGAGGCAGGATCCAGGCCAGGACACCAAGCAGTAACCAGGGAAGGACTCCAGAGCCCACTGGGGCCCCATGATGTTCCGGATAATCCAAGGACAGAGCAATTGAATTTAGAGCAAGAAGTCTAAAAAATATATATACCCGAGTTCATATAATTTCATGGCACTAAATCCATTTTCTGTGTCCATGGTGAGTGCCTACAACAACATTAAATAAAAGCACTGGGAGCAGAACCACCAGCATGACAGTAGCTCCTACAGCTGCCACAATCTCCCTTCAAGCCCGAAGCACCTGAGTGCGTTCGAAGCGACCCGACACCCGAACGCAGCTGGGGTCACTCCATCCTTTTGCTATCTCAAATGCACGGGGGAGCCCCCATGCACGTTGCTCGGCCGAGATCCTTGCAGCGCACAGGGGACCCCGGGGCAGGACCCTGGAGCACCGGGGGGAGGACTCGGTGCCCCCCGCCGCACCGGGGCCGCCCGTTCGCGGCTCCTACCTGGCCGCGGGCCCCCGGGGCCGCCCCCGCTCGCACGTCTCGGGTTTCAGGGCGCGCTTCGACGGCCGCTGCCCGGCGCTGGGGGCCGCGGGGCTCCGGGTGTCCCCCCAGCCCGCGCCAGCTCCGCGGGGCCGTCGCCGGAGGCGCCCGTTTAACACGAGCAGGGCGAAGGGTTTCGGCTCCGCCGCGGGGGCGGGACGGGGAAGCCCCCGCGCTGCCGTCAAGGTCAGATCCGCCGACCGGCCGCCCCCGCCGCGTCCCGCCCCGGGCGGCGGGAGCTCCCCCGGGGCGACCCGGCCCCTCCTGGGCAGCGGCGACGTCGCGAGCGGGACACGGTGTCCCCGGGGCTCGGCGCGGGGTGGGCCGAGCTACACGGGGCCGCGGTACCGGGGGCTCGGCGCCGCCGCGCTCTATTTAGCGCCGTGACGCGGGCCTCGCAGCGGGGAGCCCCGGAGGGGGGGGCACGGGGGCCACGGGGCCGTCACCGAGCGCTGCGAAGCCGCCCCTGCCTCCCGAAATATTCCCTCCCCCTCGCCGAGCCCCCCCCGGGCACCGCCAACCCTTCCCAAATCCCCTGAAACCGGAGACCGCGGCGGGGCCGGGGCTGTCGGGCCGCGCACGGACAACGCGGGGGCTCCCGAGGGGACGGCCCCGGTGGCACCGAGCTCTGCGGTGGCCCATCGGCCACGGGGCCACCAAGGCCACCGCAGAGCGTGCCCTGGGGCAACAAATCTGCCAGGCAAAGGCCCCCGCTGCCCCTCTCTGCACAGGGCTGGCCCTGTGTCACTGTGCTCCCTGCTGCGCCCATCCTTGACTCTGCTCACAAGCATTTGGGAGCAGAACCCAGGTTTGGGCACACTTGTGCAAAGCCACCACCTGATGCAGAGGTCCCCGAAGCTGCTGGAGCAGCCGCAGGCCCTGGTAATAGAAGCTAAATTAAATCTTTCACAAGTAGCATTTGCAATCCCAGCACAGCAGTGGTACCAAATAAAGATATTCAGGGGGGACCTGCTCAGCTCCCTGGGAGGTCGGGGATCAGCCCTGCAAACGGCCCCTTGCTGCAGGATTAACACCCCCAGTGCAAGGCAAATCACCATGCAGGAAACACCCAGGGGCTCTGCTGCCCCAAGTAAGCAAGCAGCAGAGCCTCAGCCTGCAAGCCAGGCACAGGAGTGATTTTTAAAGCCATTTTCATTAAGAGGTTAATAAAAGTAAGCAACCTCACACTGCTTCTACCTCCTGGACTCCAAGCCTTCCACACCTACGTTTTACAACCCCAGGGCCATAACCAAGTGCCGGCACTCAGCAGAGCCTCCCGGAGCTGGGGATCAGCCCAAGCATATGGGGCTGCCCAGCCACAGGGCACCAGCACCCCCAGCTGCCTTGGGACCTACCAGAGCTCCCAGGAGAAGGTATCAACAGAGGAGAAGGTGACTCCCACCCAGAGAGGCAGCAGGAACAGAGCTGCCACAGAAACATCAACTCCCACCTGCCCCAGCCCCTCTTATCCTTTCTTCAAACCCCTCACAGCTGAGCAGCGTTCTTGGGATCCCAGCACCTGAAAACAGAGCAGCTGCCACCTTCATCTGCTCCTGAGCACATCTCCCAAGTGCACTTGTTGCAAGGACAAACAGGGAGCCGAGGGGTCCGGCAAGTGCCCACTCCTCTTCCCCGTGCAGCAATACACTCATGGCAAAATGACGCGCACCAAAATTGAGCGTGCGGCAAGATACCATGTGCCTACAACAACTTTTATTAACTCTTTGTCACCGTGGTCGTCCCCATGTGGCCTGTGGCACCCGGGCCCCAAGCTCTGGGCAGGAGGCACCAAGTGGGAGGCTCTGTGTCCACCCCAGTCCGCTTTGCGGGGACGGAGCAGCCGAACATCCCGGCTGCCAGGTAGAGCCTGAGACAGAGCCAGGAGCTGAATGACAACCAACAAGGCCGCCCCAATTTATGGCTTTTTTTTTTTTTTTCAGTATTTGGAGTGGGAGGAAGGAAAATGGGACGACCCATGATTTTTTAATGCCTGCTGCTGGCAGCTCCGCGCTGAGCGTGAGACGAAGAAGACACTGGCACGAGGGAGGGGTGATGAAGTGACAAAGTGATGCGCTTCGAGGCTGCCACCTGCCCCGCTCCCGCAGCGGGGGGATGTCCCCCGTGTCCCACGGCGAGGTGTCCCCCGCGTCCTCATCCCTGTGAGCACTGCGGTGCCGGTGCCGGAAGGGACGGGAGCCCCGGGATCCCTCTGCTCACAGAGCGCAGCAGAAAGCGAGCGCTGGTCGGAGGGACCTGCAGCCTCCCCGCAGGGAGCGCGGGGTCCCCAGGCCCGCGCCGGTGGCTCCGCGCGGGGCCGAGCGCGGTGCAGAACCCCCCGCACCGCGGGCAGAGCTCGCGCCTCCGCACAGCAGCCCCGGCCCCGCTCACCAACACCGGAGCCCCGAGCGGCGGCGGAGCGAGCGATTAGTGACTCAGCGGGTAATTTTGCTCCTCTTGTGGCTTTTTTTAGCACTGCGTGGACCAACCTCGCATTGCAAACCCTCGCACGGCCCCGTCGCTGTTGCCGCTCTCTCCTTGCACTTTAATCTGCCCGGCTTTGCAGCCGGCCGCCCACCGGCACCCGGAGCCGCGGCCAGGACAGCCCCGCTGCGCTGCTGGCTGGGGACACGGCAGCTCGGGGACACGGTGGCTCACGCACTTGGGACGTGGTGGCTCGGGGACAGGGCAGCTTGGCCTCTGGAAACCCAGCCTCACCACAGGAAACCAGGCGGGTTTTGCTTTTGCTCGAGTCTCCCATTTCATCCGCTTTTTATGGCAGGGAAAAGAGCTCTCCCCTTCCCAGGTGCCGTGTTTTCCAAGGCCTCCCTTCTCCGGGCGCTTCCCAGGAAGGCGCGTGCCCGCCCGGCTCCCTCCTGTTTGCTTTTCCCTCCCAACCAGGGCGCGGAGGCCGAGCCGGGACAGAGGCTCCTTTGTGGCCCCTCTGCGCTGGCCGCGCCGCCTCCCGCCGCGCCGGCCCCACAAGGCGCCTCTGTCCCGGCGCCGCCGCCGCTCCTGCTCCCGCTCCCAATTCCTTGGCCCTCCTGCCGGGACAATTCGCCCTTCGATGCCACATAGAGAGGGGACCCCGGGGCGAGCTCCCTGCTTCGTGAGCCCCGTGCTCTTCGTTGTGCAAAGGGGCTGGTGCTGGGAAGCCCCATGGAGGCACCATGTGCTGCTCCTGCACGTGGCACGTGTGAAATCGCCACGTGGCTGTTCCCTCCTTGGGAAGGGGGCGAGAATGGGGCTGACATCGAGCTGCCGCAACGCAAATCCCTTGGAATACCCAGGTTGCTTCTGGGTGATGCTAGAAAATGCTGCAGGATGCCGGGCAATGCCAGGCAATTCCACATGATGCCACATGACGCTGGGCAACGCTGCATGATGCCATGCAATACTGGGCAATACAGTGTAATGCTACACTGTCCTGGGCAATGCTGCAGGATGCTGGGAATGCCAGGCAATAAAATGCAACTCCACATGATGCCAGGCGATGCCATGCAATGCCATGCAACCCTGCACAACAACATGCAGTGCCTCATGATGCCAGGTGATGCTGCATGGTGCTGGGTGAAGCTCTGCGATGACCCTGGTGCCCAGGCCACGGTGGCCACAGGCACAAGGAGCCCAGCGGAGCCTCCTCACTGCATCCCGGGCTGCAAGCCGCCCTCGCACCCGGCCTCCCCGAGCAAAGATTAATCCTGGCCTCCTCTAATCCGCTCAAACCCTTTCATAACGATGCTCAAAAATAAGCCCAGGGACTTCCTAACGTTCCTTTAAAAATTTCAGGGCTGGGACATTAAAGGGTTTTGCTGATGCTTGGGGTGCAGGCGCCACGGGGATAAAGGAGCCCCCTGTGCCGTCCCCACGGGTCCCCTCCTGCGCCGGTGCCGCCATCCCTCCCGACGCCGCTCCAAACAAGCGCCTCCTGTTCGGGGCCGATTCGAGGCGTTTCAGGGTCCCTCCAAAGCAGCTCTCTCCCGGCAGCGCACAGTAAATCTTCTGTGCCGAGGCGCTCCCGGCAGTTCAAACGAATGCAAAGCAGCGGCGGCCCCGACCAAAGTAAACAGCGCGCGCAGGCGCCCGCCCCGGCGCGCTCCTCCCCGCGCAGGGGGGCAGGTGACGAGCGGGAGGACGAGAGGTGACACTTCAAAAGAAGCAAAGAGAAAGGGCCCCCCTTCCTTCCTTCCCCGGCAGCGCCTGCAGCTCCTGCTCCATGGATCACCTTCCCGCACCTGGGATGCGTGGCACGTGGCCGCTGCCGGCCCAAGGTCGCGGTCCCGTGAGCACCACGGCCCATCAGCATCCCCGGCCCTATCCTGAAACGTCCCCCGGCAGCTTCCCAGGGACCTCTCTTATCAACTAATTAATTTTTTTCCATAATTAGGCCAGGGAAATCAGGACTCGGGAACGCTCCCATTTCCAAGGAGGGCGGATTTCTTCCGAGCGAGGTCCCAGCCTCCGGGGCCTTCTGGCTTGGCCGAGCTCCCCAACGCAGCCATGACCCGATGAGCAGGCGGTTCCGGGGGTCCAAAGGAACAACCCTGCCCTGAGGCTGGACTTGCTTTTTATTATTTTAATTTCATTTTTTCTCTTGGAGGCTCCTCACAGATCCAGGGTCCTTTAGGACCCCCAAGTAAATTGCGACGGTTCTGCTAAACCCCGAGCCGGGCGACTCCGCAGGTGCCCAGAGCAGCTGGTTTGGTGCTGACTCAATGCCCAGGGCTGCGGTGCAGCCTCAGCACAGCCCAGTGCCCTCCCTGGCCTGGCAAAGGGGCCCTGCTGACCTTGTCACCCAGCTCTGGCCTCGTCACCCTGCTCTGATGGGCATTTTATTGTCACTTGGAGCCCGTGTGGGGCTGTGCAACAGCCCTGGGAGCCTCCAGCTGCAGTACGGAATGAACTGAGGAGCAGGAAAGGAGCAGGGGAGCATCCTGTGCCAGGCGGAGGAATCATTTCCATACACTGTGGAGGGCGTCTGCACCAACGGCCCCGTTTATTCAGTACCTAGGTCAATACTGTGCACTTACCAAGACACACACAACCCCCCAGGGATGCCGAACTAAAGCTGAAACAAGGGGGAAATGTCCCAGAAAGGAAGACTCGGGTGCCCAGTGTGTGTCACAGGCTCTTGTGCTCCTTTGGAGGCCACAGTGGAGGCTCAGATGTGCCCTGGCCTCCAGCTCCATGGGTCTCACCACCCATGCCCCTCGCAGGGATCAGCTCAGCACGACCTGCCCCTCATTTGCACCAAGCTGTGCGCACTTGCGTGCACACACAGATTCACCGCTGGGATTATACGGGTCTCTATTTTTTTTTTTTTAATGCATGTGGCAGATTACAAAACAAGTGAAAAAAAAAATCCCCAAATCCCCCAGCGCACATTATCGCTAGCCCATTTCTAAACTCTACATATGGCAGGAGAATTTATCACCCACAGAGCTGGGCTGGGAACTGCTCCGGGAGCCAAGCGGTTCCCCTCAGCTCTCCAAATTGCTGCTGCAGATGAGCAGCGACAGCCATGGGGACGCGCCAGCACGTGGCTGGAGCTGCCACCAGAATACACCTGCAGCCACTCGGGGAAGAAGAGCAGATTATCATGCACTTGACTTGCATCGTCTGGAGAAACTCAGCCGGGCTGCATGCGGGACAGAGCCCCGTGTGCTGGTGGCTCCGTCCCTCCGGCAGCGCTTCCCGACGGTGCCGTTCGCGGTGCAGCAGTGAATTTAACCCAGGCCCCCCGCACGGGGCTGCTGGCCCCGGCTCTCGCCGTTGTGCGGAATCACCTCCCATATCTCAGATAAACTTTTTAGCGTTGCTCTGAGGATCAAGCCCAGCCGGGCTCTTCCATGAGCAAGGCGCTCGGATGCTGTGCAAGGAGTCGTGTTCCCGGCCGTGAATGTGACCTGCCCAGCGCTGCTCTCCAACAAGGACGCGCTCTCGGCACGTGTCTTCCCATGGAACACGCGAGTTTGGGAAGGGCAAACCCTGATCCCAGCAATGGGGCGAGGGACAGCATTCCTGACAGGAGCAGCATTCCTGTCCAAGTCTCCTGCGGGCAGGATGGCTCAGCCGGGCTGGGCTGCTGCCACTCGCTTCCCCGTCACCTGCAATGGCACCTGTGGTGGCTCCGGTCCTGTCCTCCCTCTCTTGGGCATCAGCGAAGCCCCCGTGAAGCCCCCACTCCTCTCAGCACCGACCTCCCGAGGCCGCCCCAGGCAGCGGCACCCGCGGGGCACGCGGGAGTCCCGGCTGTGCCGAGCACGGCGGCGGGTGACACCGGGGACGCCGCTCCCCGCACCGGTGACACCGGGGACGCCGCCGCAGCCTCCGCCGGGAAAGGGGCCGCGCCGCCCCCGCCAAGTTTCCTCCGCGCGACTTCGCCGTGTCCCGCTGCCCGTGGGGACCCCGGCGCGGCTGCGCGCGTGGCCCGAGCGGTGCCCGGCGCTGCACGGGGCCGGCGGGGCCGGCGGGGCCGCGCGGCCGGGGAGAGCGGACCCTGCCCGGTCCCCGGTGCTGCCCCTCGCGCCCCGCCGGCAACCCCGCGGCGGCCGCAAGTGCCCCGGTCCCGGTCCTGGCCCCGCGCCGGTCCCGGTACCTGCCCAGCTCGGCTCCGCCGCCGTTTGCAGCATCCTCCCGCCGGCTGCTCGCTCCCGGCTGGGCGAGCGCGCTCCCGGCGGAGGAGGAGGAGGAGGCGGGGGGGATGAAGGCAGCGCGCGCCGCCGTCCCCCCCCCCCCCCCCCGCAGCTCCGGTGTCGTGCGGGGGCGCGTCCCGGGGCTGCGGGCGGGATGGGGGGAGCGCAGGAACCGGGAGGAGAGGGGACCCACAGGGAATGGGGACCCAGGGGCAGAGAGGGGTCCCCGGGGGCTGCTTTGGGTCCTGCCCCTGCTCGCCAGGCTCGGGGTCAGTGTTTGGGAAGTCTGCATGTGAGGTTTGCTAATGAACCCGAGCTCTTCCATGGCCACCGTGTCCCCACGCTGCCTTTGCTTGCCGTTGTGTCTGCCTGGCTGTGCCAGCACCAGAGAACCCCCCAGTCCTTTGGACACCATGAAGTGCAAGCAGAAGGACAAGGGAAATTGCAGCTTCGTGCAGAATTTGCACAAAACACAGCGGGAATCGGTTGCCCCCGTGCATTGGTGTGTGGGAAGGGAGGGTGGCGCGGAGCAGGGGATTGGATGGGGTGGCGGAAGGAGAGCAGAGCCGGGTGTCAGGATGGCACTAGATGGAGAGCAGGATGCTCCAGGGGCCCCTGTGCTGACGGGGCCCATGTGCTCCCATGGGCGCCTTCCCAGTCCTGGAAGTTTTGGCGCTGCCAGTTAGCTCACAAGTAGGATTCACACTGGCAGGATCGCGGCTGTGCCCGGCACCCAGCTCTGCTCAGTGCCAGCACGGGGCCCATTGAGCCCCGAGGAGCTTCCAGGAAAAGCCGCCCCACAGCCAGGAGCACCGGAGCGGCTGGGCCCAACTCCGTGCCGGAGCTCGGGGTGTTCGGGAGCACAAGTGGCAACACTGTCCTGGCAGGGACCTGCGCTCTGCAGCTGCCCGGGGCTGGCAGCAAAGGCCCTTCGCCCCATGGGGCACACGCCAAGTTCAGTGCGCAGGAGGCAGCAGCAAGAAGCAATTGGCTCCAGTCTTTATTTAAGCAAAAAGCCCCCAAAAGGGCTTTTTGCTCCTGGGTTCCCTGTGCGGGGGCTGCCCACGGCCCCGCACCGGCGCAGACATTCACTCCAGGCGCTGCCAACTGCTCCCGCAGCTGCCCCAGCCCCTCAGCAGCTGCTAAGCCTGTAATTGCTCCCGGAGTCATAAATAGGTTTTATTTATTTATTTATTTATGTGCTGAAAGCGGCGCTGTCAGGGAATTAGAACCTGCGCAAGATGCCAGGAGGGTTCGCGCAGGTTTCGAGCGCGGGTCAAGGAGGGTGAGCGGGGGACATCAGCGTGGCCAGGATGGGCCCTGCGGTGGCCGGGGGCAGCACGGGGCGAACGGCACTTTGCAAAGTCAGTGCCAGGCACCCATGGCCTCGTCCCGTCCCCTGCACCGCTCGCGCTGCTGCCACCCCAAGCACAAGAGCACCAGGAAGCCCAAGGCAAGCTTGGAGCGTGTCAAAAATCCCAGACTCCGCTGAGCGACAAAATCTAACAGTTTTGCCAACAAAAGCTCGGGACAGACGGTGCGAGTGAGCAAAACATTGGCAAACGGCAGCAAGAAAATGCATGAGCCGGTGTGAAAAAGAAAATGAATTCGGAGCTGTGGTTGCGTTGCAAACGTCTGTGCACTGACATCGGTGCCGTCCCGTGGCCGCAGCCACCGGCTCGTCCTCTGCTGCGGTTGCTGCCGTTTGGGGCTGTTGTTCTTCCCTGCTTGTTGCAACTTTTAATTAAAATCTACAGAAGACAAGATAACGAGTCCCGCCGCATAATTGCAGGGAGTAGATTATATTGTAGAGAAAAGTGGCTTTAATTTTTAATGTGCTGTTATTTTTAAGGAAGAGCAGCCCTTTGAAGGGAGCGTCAAACCCCAGCGCTGTCAGCAAAGGAGTAGAGGAACAGGGGCAGGTTCTTTGCCTCTTCCTGGTAAAAACTGCCGTTTTGGGGCATTTTGCACTAGCTCCAATGGTTGCAGGAGTGAAGCGGCCTGGCCTCAAGCACCTCACGGTTCCGCTTATGGAAGCGAGCTCAAGGCACGCCAGGGACAGGCCTGCACGTCTGCATTAATTATAAATAAATTATCCACAGTTCATGTTCAAACAGACCCCCAGATAAAAACCTTATATTTAGAAGAGCGCTGCATCAGGCATAAATCCTCACGCCTGCAGCGCCGGAGCTCGCGGGGCGCCGGGAAGCGCCCGGGGCAGCGGCTCGAGCGCCGCTCGCTGCCGGCAAAGCGGCGCTCGGCCCGCGCGGTGCCAGGCGGCTTCCCGGCACCGCCGAGCGCGGCGGGGGAAGCGGCGCTCGGTGCTGCTGCCGCCGGCAGCAGTTTGGGGCGATAAATAAATAACGTGCTTGGCGAGCGGCCCTGCTCCCCGCGGGGAGCGGGAAGGCGCCCGCGCAGCCCGGTCCGGCTCCCCGGCACCGTTTGTGGCTGGGATGGCACACGGGGTCCCGCCGGCTCCGTGCTGCCGCGCTCGCCGCGGGGTCACCTTGGCAGCGGTGCTGGCGAGGGCAGCGCTATCTCCTTTCTCTCTCAATTAGCTCCTGATTATCAGTGTCCCAGGGCCCCTCTTCGGGCGCTGTTTAATACACCATTAATAATTCATGTCTCCGAGTGGCCTCTGCAGCTTCGGAGGGATCCAACGCAAAGGGACGGGGTCGCGGCGAAGCTCCCTGGGATGGGGGAATTGCTCCGCTTTGCCCCATGGGGGCCGTGAGACGAACCTGGTGCCCCCTTGCTCCCAAAGCATCCGTCTGGCCCCACTGGAAACCGCACACCTTGTGAGCTCCCATTTGCCCACCTATATCCAGAAGCCTTTGGCTCTTCTTCCTCTCCTCGCTAAGCTGAAGGCCCCTCTGGCACTTGCCAACCCCCTGGGTTGGCAACACGGTGGCTCCGTTGCGGGAAGCGAAGCCGATTGAGCTCCAAGACTCGCTTAGATGCTTGAGTGGGAAAGGGCCAACCTGGGGCGTTTCCAAGCAGGATGGATCAGGGTTTGCCCAGCTGGGGCCTCCGCGGGATGAATCGGCCCTTCCTGCTGCACCGATGGAAATGAAGTGGGTGCTACAGAAACCACCCTGTGCCCTGGGGGCTGGACGCGGCTCTGGGGTCATTGAGCACGGGCAGCCTCGTTTATAGATGGGGCTGTCACTGGGATGAAGCGGGTGCTCAGGGCGCTCTAATCACCAGCCCCAGCACAAGGGGCACCAGGACGGGCATCCCAGGGGTTTTGTCCCACAGACCGAGCAGCCCAGGCGATGCCGGAGCCAGCCTGGCTGCTGCACGCTCACACGAGCACCCGCTGCCTTAACTCGCAGCCTGGATTCTCTGAGCACAAATCAGGACAAGCCGAGCCTGGAAAACAACCTGGGGTCCCAGGAGGAGGAGTTTTGCCAGGGGAGAGGCAGGAGAGGCCACCGCAGCCCCCCGAGAGCCACAAATAACTCCAGCGGCCTCGTTACCTACTTTCTGATGAGCAGGCACTGGGGTCCGTGCTTCCCCAGGGGCTACTGCACCTGCAGTGGGGCTAGGGCTCCCTCAGCCACCGCTGCAAAGTTGTGCAAGTGCAGGGTGCAAGGACAGAGCACACATGCAGCATGCAAGCAGAGCATGCAAATGCAGCATGCAGGTGCAGGGTGCAAGGACAGGGCGCACATGCACCATGCAAGCAGAGCATGCAAATGCAGTGTGCAGGCGCAGGGTGCAAGGACAGAGAGTACATGCAGCATGCAAGCGCAGCATGCAAGTGCAGCGTGCAGGCTCAGGGTGCAAGGACAGGGCGCACATGCAGCATGCAAGTGCAGCATGCAAATGCAGCGTGCAGGCGCAGGGTGCAAGGACAGGGTGCACATGCAGCATGCAAGCACGGCATGCAAATGCAGCGTGCAGGCGCAGGGTGCAAGCTCGGCACGACGGCTCCATGCACCCATCCTCGCTGGGGAGCATTGGCAGCCGGCACGGAGCGGGATGGATCTTCACCCGGGCAGCGCTCAGGCCCCGAAGCCGCGGCCGTGCCGCCCTCCTCGCTCAGCCCTGCGGGATGGGGCTTCCCTCTAGCGACTTCCCCCGGCAAGCGCGCCCGCACGAGAGCTGCTGCAGCGAGTGCAACCACCAACACGTCGCTTCCCCAGCACACACAGGGTTTAATTTACACCATAGAGTACATCAGGGAGAGTGCAAGGGTTGCTGGTGCATGGTCAGGCCCTGCAAAGCAGCTGCTCCTCCTCATAGGATCATAGAATCACAGAATGCTTAAGGTTGGAAGGGACCTCTAGGGATCATCCAGTCCAACCCCCTGCACACGCAGGGTCACCTAGAGCACGTGGCACAGGGCTGCGTCCAAGCGGGTTTGAAGATCTCCAGAGAAGGAGACTCCACAACCTCTCTGGGCAGCCTGTTCCAATGCTCTGGCACCCTCACTGTTAAAAAAAATTTCCTTAAGTTCCTGTGGATCTTGGACTCTTCAGTCTCTCCTGGTGCAGCCTCCTGCTGCGGTCATGGGCTCTGCCAGGGACCTGCTGCAGCGCTTGGGTTGTAGAGCGGAGCTCAGCGCGCTCGAGGAGGGAGCTGCAGCACGGGCTGGCTCCGGAGGAGGCGGAATAGCCCCCTTGCAAGGGAGACGCTCTAGGAGGGCTGCGTGTCCAGGCTGGAGCAGTACTCCAGGTAGTCGAACTCCTCGACGGGGAACGTCACGCTGCTCCACTTCTTGTACTTCCTCTTCTCGTCCGGCGTCTCCACCACGAAGTTCTTGATGGAGAGGATGGGCAGCTTCACGGCCCGGTAGATCATCTCCAGCCCCCAGACCTGCGCGGGCAGAGGGGAGCGTCGCAGCGCGGCCCCCAGCGCCGCAGCAGCTCCCTGCTCCCAGGGGAGCTCCCCGTGGGTGGCAGGAGCCCCGTGCCCCACGTGCAGTGCACAGGGCGCGTGGGCACCAGCCTGAGCTCCGTTTCTGTGGGATAAGGAGCCCAGGGTCCATGCATGAGGCTCGGGCTCCCACAGCGATGGGCGCAGGCCCCCCGGACTCGACGCGCGCGCCGCTCACCTGGCTGCACTCGCTGCACGCGAGGCCGCAGCCGGGCTCCCAGTCCTTGAAGGAGCGCTCGAGCTGCAGCTTCCCGGGGGTGACTTTGTAGTAAAACCTGCCGGGAGGCAAGAGGTGGTCACGGGACCCCAAAGGATCCCACTCCCCACACAGTGGCCCCAGAAGGGGCCTGTGGTGGCAGCGCTGCCCCCAGCCCTGCCATGGGCTTCTGGGCCCAGGCCAAGGGCACTGCCCGGGTCTGCTCCTACTTGAAGAGGGGGTTGATGTTGACGTGGTGCATGCCCTCCACGGTGCGGATGTCGCTGCCCCGGCACACGGCTATGTTGCAGTTGACGCAGTAGAAATAAACGGCGCCTGGGTCGTGCAGCTGCCGCCTCTCGGTGCTCTTGGCTTCCTTCGCTTTCCAGCTGACAACGGCGTTTCGCTGCAGCTCCATGATCTGGGAAAGAGGGTGGAGGAGGACGGCGGGGAGGACGGGGTCAGTACTGGCGCACAGGGACACGGAGGGACTGCAGACTATGTGAAAGACACATAGAATCATAGAATGCTTAGGGTTGGAAGGGACCTCGAGGGATCATCTAGTCCAACCCCCCTGCACACACAGGGTCACCTAGAGCACGGGGCACAGGGCTGCATCCAAGCGGGTTTGAAGATCTCCAGAGAAGGAGACTCCACAACCTCTCTGGGCAGCCTGTTCCAGTGCTCTGGCACCCTCTGACACGGCGAGAGCGGGCGCGCAGCAGCAGAGACCTGGGCAGCACGTGCGTGCGCTGCCCGCGCCGCGGTTTGCTCACCCCTGCGGCCACCCCGAGGGCAGAGCGCGTGGGCAGCGCGTGCAGGGCTGCGTGCGCGGGGCCGCTGCAGGCAGAAGCTGCGCCAGGCGCTCACCTTGAGGCGATACTCCCTCTCGGGCATGTCCTGCACCTCTCGGATCGCCCTGACCATGAGCTCTATGAGGCTCTCGTTGAGCAGCTCCCGGGAGACCTCTCTGCTGCTCGCTTTGGCCAGCACGGAGTACACGCTGTTCTCGGCACGGGCACGGCCGCGCGCCTGCGGCACAACAAGGGCACGGGCGCCGCGGTCGGCGGGGACGGTCGCGGTGACCCGCTCTCCCCTCCGCCGGCCGGGTCCAGCCTCCCGCCCCGTTGCAGCGGCACAAGGAGACGCTCGGGCTCACCCCAATACGAGGGGCACAAGGGCCCACGTGCCCCAGGGGCCCACGGTGACACGCGGCGCAGCGGGAGGGAGCTGGCAGATACCTGCGTCATGGCGATCTCGTTGGTCATGAGCCCGTAGCGGACCACGACGTTGCACTCCGGGATGTCGAGGCCCTCCTCGGCCACGCTGGTCGAGAAGAGCAGGTTGAGGTCTCCTTTGCGGAACGACTCGATCACTTCCTGCTGCTCGTTCTGTCAGGAAAGAGGGGCGGATGCTTCAGCAGCTCCATCCTGGAGCCAGGTACGTGGGGGCTCCTGTGGGGAGAGCTCCTGGGAGCACCCACAGCCCCGAGCACCCAAGCAATGAGTTGCACCTCCTGCGTGCACAGCAGTTAGGGCAGAAAGGCTTTGATTTTGGGCTCCTGGGGCTCCCCACCCGTTCCCTGGCCCCAGCCTCCCCATTTCAGACCTGCAAAAGGGCCACGGAAGCCTCTTCACCTGCGTCATGTGCTTGGTCTGGTTGCTGTAGCCGGCCCCGGTGAGGACGGCCGCCCTGATGTCCAGCCCGCGGAGCGACGCCGTGTCCTTGAGCCAGCTGTGCAGGCTATGGGCGCACTGGCGGGTCCTGGTGAAAACGATGCCACGAGAAGTGCCCGGGGCCTGGAACTGCTCCTGCAGGATCTCCTCCAGCTTGCCCAGCCGGGGGTTCTCGTACTGCTGGTCCCTGGCGAGCTCCAGCAAGCGGGTCCTGTTCTCTGGAATGATGGGGAATGAGAACGGGGATTGAGAAGTGCTCCCCACTCCTTCCAGCACGGCCTGGCCTCAAACCCCCCGGCTGATCCCAACCAGGCCCTTCCTTTACCCTCGAACACAGCAGCGAGGAAAAGCTCTGTCGGATCCTTCAAGTCCCTCTCCGCGAGGTAGAACTCGCTGAGGCACTGGAAGGCGTCGATCATGCGCACGGTGTCGTTGATCAGCAAGGCGTCGTTGTACCTGCGCAGGTGCAGCGCGCACACGCGCGTCTTGCGACAAAACGTCTCTGCCGCTGCGGAGGGACAGGACGGGTCGCGGTTCCAGCCCGGTCCCCATAGTGAGCAGCCCTGCACCCATCCTGCTCCAGAGCATCCCACGTTGCTCAGCCCCCTCACCTCTCGTCTCCAGCTCCACGATGCGCTGCTCGTACATCTGCGTGCCAAAGCTCAGCGACAGGCCGGGCACGTCCATGTACTGCTGGATCTGGTCCATGATCCCCTTCAGCCGCTCTCCAAAAGGGTCCTGGGAGCAAAGAAGAGCTCCGTATCCCAGGAATCGGGGAAATTCAGGTACAGCTCGGAGAACATCTAGCTCCAGCAGCCCCCAGCTGGTTATAGGACCTCTCTCCACAAAAGTTTTGGGCCAACCGATTGCTCAGTCTTGAGCTAAGCAGATAGAGGGACTTAAACCTGCTGGGCAAAGGCTCCAGCGCAGGGGCTCGGGAGAGGGTCCCCATTTGGGAGCCGCGCGCCCCGCTCACCCGCGCTCTCTCCTGGCACAGGTCGTACTGCTTGCGGGGCTGCGGGACCTGCGTCTGCAGCTCGTGCAGGTACTTCTGGGCAGACGCGATTTTAGCAGCATCCAGGTTGGCACAGATCTGCAAGGGAGAAAGCCCCACGTCCAGACGCTGGATGAACCGCTACAGCGGCACCTCGCGCTGTGCCACTGTGGCCTGAGGAGCAGCTCGGTATGTGGCACCGGGTGGCACCTCGGCAAGTTTTAGGCTTATTCAGGATGCCTGAGACAGCCAGGTGCACAGCAAGGTCAGCAATGTCCATCCGCCAGGGATGCTCCCATAAAATGATGGGAGAAGCTGTCCAGCTGCCCTAGCCTGTTACAGCCGTGCAATCCCTGGAGCCTATTCCCAGGTGGGAACGCCGAACACGTGGGCTGTCCTACCTGTAGGATGTGATCCACGGCTCCTTGGAAGGACGTGGCGCCCCCGGTGCCGGGTGACGCCGTCAGGCCCAGGATCTGCGGCAGGTTCTGGTGCCCGCTCAGCTTGTGCTGGAGATAATTCAGCATGATTTTGTTGTAGACGGCGTCCTTCTGCGTGTGGTGGCACTCGTCTATCACCAGCAAGGAAAAATCTGCACCGGGGCGAGGAAGGAGATCAAGGATGAGCAATGCCAAAGCAGGCTGGGAGCCCATCCAGGGCAATCCCATGCCATGGGGACGCATCCTTAGACCAGATCCATGTCACATGGAAAGGAACAATCCCTGGACTGCGGCACTGTGGCCCTGCCACCTACCCGTCAGCTCCACGTGCACGTCCTCCTCCGTGCTGACCAGCGCGTTCTGCAGGATCTGAGCCGTGCAGATCACCACGTCGTTCCGCTTCACCATGTGGGCAAAGAAGAACCTCTGCTCGCTGTCCCCGCTGATGGCCGCGATGCTGAAGGTGTCCTGGAGCACGTGGAACTCGTTCTTGGCGTGCTGGTCCACAAGGTGCACCTGAAAGCAGGCGCCTCCCATGAGAAACCTGCGACGGCCACACGGAGAGCGGGGCCGAGCCCACGGCCCTGGCTGCCAGCGAGGGCTGGAAACGCTCACGCCGGTCCTGGCCGAAGCGCCGTCCCGGATGGACGTGTCCCCTGCGCGGTACCTTGTTGACCAGCACGGCCACCTTGCCACGCGGGCGGCTCTGCAGGTGCCTCCTGCAGACGTGCACGGCGGCGCGCGTCTTCCCGGCGCCCGTGGGCAGCCACACGATGCTGTTCTCGCCGCCCAGGGCCGGCGCGATCACTTCCCACTGGTAGTCGCGCAGCTCCATGGCCAGCGCCGTCGGAGGCTCCGGCTGCCCCGGCTCCAGAAACGAAACCGGGCGGCTGCGTTTCCTGGCGGGAGCCCCAGCGAGGGGGCCCCGGCGGGCGGCGCGCGGGCCCGGGTGCCGGCGCAGCCCGCTCGGGTGCAGGGGGGCAGCCCGTGGTGCCTCCTCCGCGCTGTCACCGTGTCCCAGCTCCGCCGGTGCCCGCACAGCCGCCCCGGGCCGCCCAGCCTGCAGTGCCCGGCCGGGCCCCCCTCAGGGAGCCCTGCTCACAGGCAGAAACCGAAAGCGCCAGGGAGCGGAGCTGGGACAGCACCGGGCGGCCCTGACGGCACCACCGAGCCCTGCGCCGATCCCGGCCTGTCCCCAAGCTCCGGCTTGGACCCCTGCACCCCAACCTGGGCTGCTGCCCCCGGAGGATGCAGCGAGCGCGGAGCCCCTCTGCTCCTCTTCCTCCATCCGAGCCCCCGGGCGCACACGGAGCTGCTGCAGCCCCTCCGAGCAGCCCAGGCCACCCCCAGCCCCACACAGGCAGGCGACCGGCTCTGCACAAGGACGTTTATTTAAAAAAAAACCCTCAGCGGAGCAGAACGGGCGCGTGGGAGCAGCAGGACGGGGCCAGCGAGGCGGCGGAGCAGCCCCTGCCCAGGCCAGCACAGACGCCAGGGCAGCAGGCGCGAAGCGAGCGAGGGCCGGGGCAGTTAATGCTACAGGCGGACGCAGCCCCGGTGCCCTTCCCAGGGAGGCCGAGCGGGAACGGGGCCCACGGAGCGGGGCAGGGGGACGGGCACCAGCGGGAGCCAGCCCTGCAGCCCAGGGGCAGGAGGGGAGCAGCGGGCACCGAACGCCCCCGTGCAAGGGGAGCTGCAAAGGCAGCCCCGGCGGGCAGGGGGACAAGCAGGCAGGACAAGGGGAGCTGCTGCTGTACGGAGTCGAGGATGGGACGGAGCGTTGGGGCCACGGGCAGGAACGGTGAGAGCCCGGAGCGGGAGCAGCCCCTCGGCCCCGGCACAGGGAGCTGCACGCCCGGCGGGCAGGAACCACGCGGAAAACCAAAGCACTTACGTGCCCCAGCCCTGGGGCTGCCCTTTCTGCGCACGGAGCGCGGGGGGAAGGCACATCCCTTGGGGACAGGGGAGCAGGGGACTCCCAGACCAGCAGGGACTGGGACACTGACCCCCTCCTGCCCTGGGCACTGCTGCAGAAACTGCTGCTCCAGCCCTGCAGCTGCCCCAGAGGCTGCTGCCACCTCCAGGATAGAGGTGACTCCGAGCACGGAGCAGCCCCGCTAGGACCCCATGGCCCCAGGCAGCAACAAACCCTCCAGCAGCCCCTGCTCAGCTGAGCAGGGCTCAGGGCCCCACGGGCTCCCTTGGGGGTCAACTGCAGCCCTTTGCCTCCCAGGCTGTGCCCGGGGGAAGCAGGGACTGGGTCCTGGAGAAGCCAGGTGGGCTCCTCTACTTGTCAATGAGCCCCCCTTCCTTGAGCTTGAAGTAGAAGAACTTCTCCAGCGTGTTGGCACACTTGCAGTAGTCGCTGTCGGGCGGGTTGTACTCGCGGCAGTTGGTGATGATGCGCTGCAGGTCGGCGATGAACAGCTTCTTGGTGACGTAGTAGCGATTCTTCAGGCGCTCCGTCATGGTTTTCAGGTCTGGGGTTGCAGAGTAGGAGAAGAGGGAGACCCTCTCGTGCCTCTGTATCCCCTCCTCAGCCTTCCTGCCTGTCCTTGCCCTCCCACCTGCCCCAGGATCATTGGGGGCAGCTCCCCGCACACCCCGGGACCAGCCACCGACCAGGACACCCCAGCTGGCCCCTCTCTCCTGCCCCTCTCCTTTGCCCTGAGGAGCAGCCCTGCAGCTCGGGCCCCGGGGCAGCCTTCCCACCACATTCCTGCCTCCCGAGGCAGGATTCGGCCGCCTACCGATGGGGAAGCGGATGATTTCGTAGTAATCCGGTGCCTCCGACTTCTTCACAGGCTCCATGAAGGGCCAGGCGCTGGGGTGGGTCTGTGGAGAGGGCAGGTTAAGCGGTGAGAGGAGGAAGGTGGGTGCCACAGACCAGCTCCCACGTAGCAGCAGAGATGGGTGCCTGGGTCAGTGTAACGGGCCAGAGCTGCTCCAGGACAACCTGCCCTTGGGGAGGCTGTCCCAAGGCCACTGGAGGGGACAAACACCACGGCCAAGGGCACACAGCCTGTCTGGATACCCTTGTGGCCCAGCTTGCTCTTCCTCACCCCAAACCATCCCCTTCTGCTCCCACACCTTGATCTGGGCCAGAAGGTTCTTCAGGGTGTTGTAAAGTTGGTCCGGATCCTTCAGCTCTTTTCTGGAGGAAAAAAATAAGAGAGTCCATCAGCCCCAAGCACGGATGGTCTCTCCAGGCCAGCAGGCAGCTCTGCGCTGCGGCTCAATCCATTCTCTCCCTTCACAGTCCCAACTACAAGGGAAATTCTGCTCCCTGCCAAACTCAAGAGACACCAGCAGCTCTCACCACCCAATATCTAACATCCCACTGTTAATACTAGGCCACCCCTGAGGTCTCAGATAGCCTCTAGGCACTGCCAGGAGCAAAGCAGAGCAGCTGGCCAGGCCCCCAACAGCCCAGCTGACTGTAGGAAACAGTCGTTTTCATCCCCACAGAGGCCAGCACTTACCCCTTCTCCTTTCCTAAAGGCTTCCATCCTGTTTCCCCTGGAAGACAAGAGTCAACATGATAACAGGGCTGTGCCCCCAAGCACCCAGCGCCCTCCTGAGTGATCAGGACAGACCCCTGCCTCTCCCCAGCCACCCTCCACCTCCCAACAACAGCCCTGCGCTGAGGCTGACCGGGTTGTCCCCACATCACAACCAGCAGCAAATCAAGGGCACAAGTCAGGGCTTGTGATCGTGCAGCCCAGGCCACAGCAGAGGGAGGACTGAGCAAAGCTGCTCCATCCCCATTCCAGGGGTGAAAAAGCTGCAACCTGTTCTCGCAATCCTGCCCACAGACCTCACGGGACTGCCATTCTGCACGGTGACAGCACAGCTGCCATGGCCACGAGGGGCTGGCACCAGCACTGCAGCCCAGGGAGCTGCTCTGCAGCTAGACACCCTTTTTCTGCTGGAAGGGAGCAAGACTCACGAATGCCAGGGATGCTCTCGATAGGGATCTGCCGCACGCCCTCCTTGAAGCAGGTGAGGCCAGGGTAGACCTTGCGGATCTGCGCTTGCTTCCTCTCAATTAACTTCTTGATAATCTGTGGTAGGAAGGGAAGACGTTTTAGGCACTGCAGGACCCACTCTGATGCTCCATGGAGCAAAATTATGATGGGGGCCTTGGCAGATCTAAAGCAACAGGCTGCACCATCTATTTGCCCAAGGCCAAAGGCATCCCCTGCCACTCTTAAGTGCCACCACAACAACCTCTCCCCTTCTTGCAAGCCTTTTTCTAAGAGACTTCAGGAGATGCTTCCCAAGGGACAGCACTCCCCATCAGCTCACCCTCTGCTCTCGAGGGCAGCTCCAACACAGGGAAAAGCCAACAGGAGCCAGGGCAAGCACAGCCTAGAGAGCACCCGCCTGCCCAAAGGAGATACCTCCTTCTGCTTCTTGATGATGTGGGAGAGCTCGGTGTATGGGATCCGGGGGTTCAGCTCACACTCCATCAGGGTTGCCCCCTCATAGTCCTTGATGTAGCCCAGGTAGCGGCTCTTGGGGACCTTGATGTCCTTAGAGAAGCCCTAGGATGGAGAGGGCAGGTCAGGAGCGGCTTGTTAGCAGGAGAGCCGGGCCTGAAGGATGCCAGTACAGAGGGGAAGGACTCACCTGCTTCTTGAAGTAGCCGATGGCATACTCATCGGCGTAGGTGAGGAAGTACAGGATGTTGTGCTTGATGTGGTACTCCTTCAGGTGGTTCATCAGGTGTGTCCCGTACCCCTGGCGGAACAGGCATTGAGACAGGCGTCCCCACTGTCCCCAGGCAGCCTGGGGGTCCCAGGTGAGGACGCACCGTCCCTCTGCCCATAGCCTCTCCTGCACCCCTCCAACAGGTTGGGGCTACATCCATGCACTGCTGTGAATGAGCTGCTAGCTCACACTTCCCTTGCGGCTAGAGCAGGACCTCAAACACGTCCTGTCACCTCTCAGCCCGTGCTAGCCCAGTCTACCCTAGCCCCTCGTCATGTCGCGACTACCACGCTCTGCTTCAAAGGGACCCGTGCCCCCTGCGCACCACCCGCCTCTCCCTGCTTCACCTTCACTTGCTCATTTGATGTCACAGCGCAAAAGACTATCTCTGTGAACCCCTGGGTCGGGAACATCCGGAAGCAGATCCCGCCAATCACTCTGCCATCCTTAATCAGAGCCAGGGTCTTGTGTTTCCTGTTGGCACCAACGCAGAGCGTGAGGAAGGGAGCTCCCCGCAGCAGCCCAGCACACGGGCTCCCCTCCGAGCTACGTACGGGTCGAAGACGAGGCGGGTGATGTACTCCTTGGGCATGCGGGGCAGCTGGTGCGAGAAGACATTCTGCAAACCCACCAGCCACATCAGGATCTTCTTGTTGGACTTCTGCGAGAGCGAGTTGCCGATGACGTGGAACTCGATGATGCCGCGTCTCTCCTCCAGCCGGGCGGTCTCGTCCCGCGCTGCGTTTGCTGACAGCAGGCTGGTCTGCGAGGAGATGCGGGCAGGTTAGACCAGCCCCACAGATACCTCCCTGGGAGAAAGCTTGGGTGCTCGAGGGCCCAGCCAGGCCGGGCAGGCATCCTCCTGGATATCGGTTCCTGGAGAGCACAGGGAACCCTGTGCTTAGCGCTCTGCTCAAATGAAGCACCGCTGTGTGGAGACCTTCTCCCTCCCAGCTCCAACAACACACCACGCAGGTGACAGGGAGCAGCTCTGCACAGGTCAGCGCTGGCACTCAGAGGCAGCACTGCCAGCACCTGAGCCACAGATCAGCCCTTTGAAATGCCAGCTTGGGTCCTGGCAACACTGGTAGGAGCTGGCTGCTGCTTCTAGCCAGGTTTGCGGTGCATTTGCAGCATGGCCCCTGCCACTTACCTCGGGGCCCAGCATGGCCGCGGGGTCTGTGATGGTCAGCATGACTTCGTTCACCAGCTCCATGGGAATATCGCCCATGACCCGAATCCGTTTGGCATCTTCCAGCGTGAGGCTCTCAGGCAGCTTCCTCTTCTCACCTGGAAAGTGGAGCAGCGGGTCAAAGCCAGATGTTAGGATGGAGTCCGCTGGGACCAAAGGAAGTCTCCGCTCCCTCCAGTGCTGGGCCCAGACCAGCATTACCTGGCAGAGGCTCCGGGGTGCTGGAATCCATGTTTGCCGACGAGCTGCTGTTGCTGAGCTTCTTGCTGAAGAGCGGAGCAGCGGGCACAGCAACGGTGCTGACCGCGGCTGGAAAGAAACAACAGTACCCAAGACATGAAGAACCATGTGCATCAGTCCAACCACCCTGAGCGCTCTACAGGCAAAGGCAACACCCGCAGCCAGACTGTTTATCCCAGCAGCCCCCAATGCAGGGCGAACTGCTCCCCAAGATACCTGGGCGAGACACCAGCTGGCCACCTTCTGTGGCAGGTACTGTGAAATCAGCCTCCCAGATAGGCGAGTTCTCCCCATAGATCTCCTCCTCCAGCATGGACAGGAACCTGGGCAGGAACCAGCACGTTAGCTGGTGAGCTGGAGCACGGGCAGCCCCATTGCCCAGCGTGTGGCAGGGAGCACAAACGGGCACCCCCGGGGAAGGGAAAAACAGCACCTGAGCGAGGAGCCCCTCACCAAATCCCCTTCCCACACTGAGGCACTTACTTGGGGAAGTGGGTGAGGATCAGTGTCCGCTTCTCCGGCACTAGCTTGTCCTTCTCAACCCGGAACTTCTCCAGGAGCTGCCGGCGGGTGACCGTGAAGATGGACTTGAGGAGGCTGCGCCCAAAGACGTGCGTGGTCTCATAGCGGGGAAGGCTGTCGCAGCTCTGCGGCACGTGGCAGTAGCACAACCACCTGGGAAGCAGCGGGACACACACTCCCAGGGATTGTCCACTTGCTAGGGACCAGCACCCATGCTGGGACCAGTGCTGGTACAAGACACCTCTTTGGAAACAGGGGTAGCAGGAATCCAGGGGAGGAGACTGCTTCCAAATAAGAGGCCATGAGCCATTCCCAACCTCCCAGTCATCTGCGGGACATGAGCTGCCCAGCTCAAGGAGAACGTGAGCGCCTTGTGACCTCCAAGTCCAGACTCTCCTGTGCACGTGGCAGCACGTGGCCTGCTGGCATACGCACTGTGATGGTTAAGACCACGGAGCAGTGATCCAGGAGAGCGGCTCAAGAGACACAAGCCAGAGTATCCGTGAAGGCGTGAGGCTCACGGTGCTCTAGACACACAGTGCAAGTCATGAACGCTCCAGAACGGCAACCAGGCCCTTGGGGCTGCGGGGTTCAGACACCAGCGCTGCAGGGTGAGGCCAAACGAGACAGGGACCAGAACAGAAGCTTCCTGGTTCCCACTTACCAGTCCCCAAGCCAGCGCGTGCCTAGACTGTGGGGCTGGGAAGAGGCAGAAGACACAAGGAATCACCAGCGAGCCCACAGCAGCTGTGCAGACCCTGCCCCAGAAGCTGGCTGGGCTCAGACCCTCCTCCTCATCACTCACCGCGTGTAGTTGACCTTGTAGGTAGCCACGTCGTCATTCTGGGAGCGCTGGCGGAACTGGGAAGGCGTCTCCAGCTTCCAGTAGTTGAGACAGAGCAGGAACATCTTTGAGAGCTCGTACATGGTCTGCCGCTCCTTGGGTGGCAGGTGGCTGAACTTGTACTGGACAAAGTTCAAGACTCCCTGGGAGAGAGGAAGAGAGGATGGCACCAAACGCACCCCCTGCTAACACAGGGCTGCAGCAGGACACAACCCAGGACGCTGCGGAGGGCTCGAGTTCGGGTGTGCAGCGTGGTGACCAGGCATCACCAAGCTGCAGGAGGACACCCTGTATTTTCACAATATCAGTGGGACTGAAAATCACAAAGTGGGATGGAGAAAGAAGCATCAGTCCCTTCAGTGCTGCATGCAAAGGGCACAAGGAGGCACGTGGCCACTACCCACACGGGAACCACGCAAGAGCAGCAAATACAGGACAAGTCATCTGCACAACAGAGCTCTGGCATCACCTGTTCAATGTTCGGTTTCTCAAACGGGGGCTCCCCAGGGACCCCTCAACTACAGGCTGGCTCATCTGCAGGATACATTTCCTCAGGAGCTGCAAAGACAGCATCAGGCACAGTTAGTGTTTTAATGCCAACAGCCCAAGAAACAGTCCAGGCCCTCAGCACAAAACCAAGCACCGAGAGCCTTTGGCACCAGGCGCATTGCACAGGACAGTGGAGGGAGGGCAAGAAACTGGTCAGTCACCAGCACCACTGGGAGACCAAGCACGGAACAGAGCTCCTGGTGAGCAGCGAAGGCCCAGCTGTACCTTGAACAGGTAGAAATACACCTGCTTGGTGTCCGTGTCCTCCTCCTTGTGCACAGACATGAAGAGGTTTTCGACGTCCACCACCATGCCCAGCAGCCGGTTAATCTCCTCCTCGGATACGTTCTCCAGGTGGGACACGTGGTCCGCTGCGGAGGACAGGGAGCCGCTGTGAGACCCTGGGCACGCTGCCCGCCCAGGCAAACCCTGTGGAGCGGCACCAGGTCCCGGTTCCTGGGCAGGTTACCTAGGGCATGGCTGCAGCTCCGGCACGGCTCGCTCAGGTTGGCCACGGGCTGCTGCAGGTCCATGCGGGGGGCGGTGGGCGGGTTGGGGTTCTTCCAGCCATTGCACTTGCAGGCGTCGTTGGCCTGGGATGAGAGAGGCCGTCACGCAGCAGCCGCGCGCGCTGCCTCGAGACGAGGCTGTAGGGCCCAGCACCCTCTGCACTCCCTGCATGGCCCAGGATTGCACTCCCACACCCACTGCATGGCCCAGGACCTCCCTCACGCACTCCCTGCCCATGCCCAGGACCCCCTCCTGCACCTCCTGCCCATGCACAGCCCTGGATTCCCCTCCTGCACCCCCTGCCCATGCACAGCCCAGGATTCCCCTCCTGCACCCCCTGACCATGCACAGGACCCCCCTCCTGCATCCCCTGCCCATGCACAGACCAGGACCCCCCTCCTGCACCCCCTGCCCATGCACAGGATTTCCCTCCTGCACCCCCTGCCCATGCACAGCCCAGGATTCCCCTCCTGCACCCCCTGCCCATGCCCAGAACCCCTTCCTGCACCCCCTGCCCATGCACAGGACCCCCCTCCTGCATCCCCTGCCCATGCACAGACCAGGACCCCCCTCCTGCACCCCCTGCCCATGCACAGGATTTCCCTCCTGCACCCCCTGCCCATGCACAGCCCAGGATTCCCCTCCTGCACCCCCTGCCCATGCCCAGAACCCCCTTCCTGCACCCCCTGCCCATGCACAGGACCCCCCTCCTGCACCCCCTGCCCATGTACAGCCCAGGAACCCCTCTCCTTCACCTCCTGCCCATGGACAGCCCTGGATTCCCCTCCTGCACCCTCTGCCCATGCCCAGGACCTCCCCCTGCACTCCCTGCCCATGCACAGCCCAGAACCTCCCCTCCTGCATCCTCTGCCCATGCACAGTCCAGGACCCCCCGCTCCTGCACCCCCTGCCCATGCACAGGATTCCCCTCCTGCACCCCCTGCCCATGCACAGACCAGGATCCCCCATCCTGCACCCCCTGCCCATGCACAGGACCCCCCTCCCGCACCCCCTGCCCATGCACAGCCCAGGACCCATCCCCTGCCCATGCACAGGATTCCCCTCCTGCATCCTCTGCCCATGCCCAGCCCAGGACCCCCCTCCCGCGCCCGTTGCACGGCCCCGCACCCCCCTCCCACACCCCCAGCGCCCGGCCCGGCCCTGCCCGCGGCCCCGCGCGCACCTTGCAGGCCGAGAACACCCCGAGCTTCTCGAGCTTCTTGGCGCGGGGGAAGCCGCGCACCTGCGCCTTGCGCTGGCTCGCGCGCTGCTGCTGGCTCAGCCCGGGCCGCGCCGGGTCGCTGGAGCCTGTCCCGCCGCCGCCCGGCCCCGGCCCCGCCGCGGCCCCGCTCGCCGCCCCCGCGCCCGCCCCGGCGCCCGGAGCCGCCGGGGGCCGCCCGGGCTGCGCGGCCTCCGCCTCCGCCATGCCGGGCCCAGCGTGCGCCCGCACGCACCGCGCATGCGCGCGCGGGGCACGCCGGGACCTGTAGTCCGCCGGGCGGAGCGGGTGGGCGGAGCCGCGCTCGCGGCGCCCACCCCGCCCCGAGAAGGCCCCGCCTTCCCATGCCATATACGGTAAAGACCACGCCTCCCTGTGCTAAATATGCGCTACGCCACAGCACGTCCCGGATCCTAATATGGGCTGTGCCCGCCCTCTGTGCCCATATATGGTATGGCTGCCCCTCCCAAATATGGCAGTACCCGCCCTCCCCTCCGCGGCGGGGCGGGGCTTTCCGGCAGCGCCTGGAAGGTGCCAGAAGTGGCGGGAAGGTGGCGCTCCCGGTCCCGCGTCCGCGCCCGCGCGTGGAGCCCCCAAGAACGTCGAAACACACCCCAAGAACGTCGAAACACACCCAAAACGGCGGCGCCAAACCGCGCGGGACGTTTATTTGCTACCAAAAAGCCCGTCGGGCCGCGGGCGCGCGCCCCTCAGGCCTTGGCGCGCTCGGTGTCGCCGTCGGGCGCGGGCGGCACCAGTTCGATGGGCACGTTGCGCTCGGGCGCGGGCGGCAGCGCGCGGCGCGGCGCCGCGATGCGCAGGCGGCCGTCGCGCAGCGAGCAGCTCAGCGCCTCGGCGTCCGCCTCGCGCGGCACCTCCCACTCGCGCTTCAGCACCTCGTACTTGTAGGAGAAGGCGCCCTGCGCGTCCGCGCTCTGCGTCTCCCGCTGCGCCACCAGCACCACCTTCCTGCCCACCACCTTCACCGAGAGCTGCTCGGGGGCGAAGTCCTTCACGTCCTGGCTCACGCAGAAGCCCTCGTCGGAGGAGCCCGCGCTGCTCGCGGCGCTCGCGGCGCTCGCGGTGCTGAAGAGCCGCTCGAAGCTGCTCACCATGTCCCGCGCGCGCTCCATCTCGAGGCGCAGCTCGCGCTCCAGCTCGGCGAGCAGCGCCCCGGGCTGCGGCCACAGCGTGCGCACGGGGCCCAGCCACGGGAAGAGGCCGCCCGGCGCGGGCGGCGCGAGCTGCAGCCGGCAGAGCATCGCGGCGGGGCGCTGGTGACGGGGCGCTGGTGCTGGCGCCGGCCGCGGGCGCCCTATTTATTCAGGTGCCCGGGGGTGGGCACTTCCAGAAGCCTCTGATCCCAGGACCTATTTTTGCCCGGCTGATGATCCGCCGGCCGAAATAGCAGCGCCGGCCCCGGGTTGGAGGGGGACACACACGTCACCCGCTGCAAATAGGGCACTGAAGTCAGGGCTCGGGTTTCTGCAGTGCCACCGTGATGCAGCAGCGCAGGGACCGGCCCCATAGCAACGTGTTCCGGAGGTGCCGGGAGCCTCTAGCAATTTCTGGGCTTTTCCCCAGCTGCAGCACCCGCTGTTCTGGGACAGCCGCCAGCACCCGCCCCGGGCACCCACAGGGAGGGTCGTTCCCCTCCAGGGCTTTAGCCCTGGTAATGGGTCCCCAGTGCAGCTGGGCTGGGGGGTCAGGGTGCAGGGCCGAGACGGGGGGGTCCAGCCCTGCGCTTGGCCTGGGAACGGAGGCGCTTTGGGCAAGGGCGGCCCGGGCGCGGGCTGAGCTGATGATGCTGCTAATTATAAGTGGTGAGAGCAGCACAGCGAGACTCAGGGCGAAGGCACGTGGGGCAGGGCGCGAGAGGCGCCTCTCCCAGCCGATGAGTAAGAGGAGGGAGCTGGAAGGAGCTGGAAGGAGCTCTTCCCTTCCCGGGGAATGACGTGGGCGAGCGGGACGAGGCTCCTCCTCCCCGCGAAGGGTACAAAAGCTGCGGGCAGCGGTGCCGGGGACAGAGCTCACAGCTCCCCGCACAGGACAAAGCTCCCTGCACAGGACGCAGCCTCGGAACCGGCAGCCGCCCCGCAAGCCACGGAGATGCTTTGCCGAATGCACCTTCTGCCGTTCGCCACCCGCCTGGGCACCGTGAGGACCCTGTGGCCGAGCGCGGAGACCATCTTCAGCGACCTGCAGCAGGAGATGGAGCGAGTCCGCGAGTTCATGAGCGGCTTCGAGAGCCTCCTGACCAGCCAAGGAAGCTTCGCCGGGGACCGTGCCCAGGGCTCCATCACGGCCGCAGCCCCAGCCTCCGGCGAGGGCTTCTCCGTGTGCCAGGACGTGAAGGACTTCGCCCCCGAGCAGCTCTCGGTGAAGGTGGTGGGCAGGAAGGTGATGCTGGTGGGGCAGAAGGAGACGCAGAGCGCGGACGACAAGGGCGCCTTCTCCTACAAGTACGAGGTGCTGAAGCGCGAGTGGGACGTCCCCGAGGACGTGGACGCCGAGGCGCTGAGCTGCTCGCTGAGCGAGGGCCGCCTGCGCATCACGGCGCCGCGCCGCGCGCTGCCGCCCGCGCCCGAGCGCAACGTGCCCATCGAGCTGCCCGCCGTGGAGGACGGAGCCGCCGGCGCAGCCAAGGCGTAACGGGGAGGGAAGCGGTGCCCGCGCCACGACCAGGAGCGGTGGCAGCGCGTCCCGGGCTCCAGCCCCGACGCGCGCCGTCAGCTCTGCCTTTGTGCTGGTGATTGTACTGGAACACGCTTGTTTTTGTACGCAATAAAAGTGCTTTTGAATAGAACCTGCTTGTGCTCTGCTGGCTGTGATTCACGATGGGGGGGACTGCGGGTGGTGGAAAATGGGACAGAGGCAGATTCGGAGCAGGGCAGGAGCCACGAGCACCCGGCTGCTCCGGGGCTGGGGAAGCGCAGGGTGGGCAGGGGCAGGATGGTCCAAGAGCCCCAGGGAGCAGCCACCAGTTACCTGTCCCCGAGATTAGGTGTCTACCCAGGGCAGGGAAACCATCGGCACCACCTTGAGCTCCTGGTGCTGCCCTTGGACCACCCCAGCCTCCTGGGGCCACTATTGGCACCACCCTGAGCTCCTGGTGCTGCCATTGGCACCCTCTGAGCTCCTGGTGCCACCCTTGGACCACCCCAGCCTCCTGGGGCCACTATTGGCACCACCCTGAGCTCCACGTGCTGCCACCTCCATCCCAAGCTCCTCGAAGGCTCAGCGTCCATTCCCTGGAAGGGGCTAGGGAATGGGAAGACCACTGTGCTGGAGCCCACGCATGGGCTGGGGTTGTCCCCTTTGGAGCTGCCCTCACCTGCGAGCGGCTCCCACGGGAACAGGCGGCACCTTCCACACCGGCTGCCACCCGTGCCGTGGGGCAGGCCCAGGCAGGCAGCCGCACACACGGCAGGGCCGGCGGCTCCTGCCAAAGCGGCTCCGCGCCCGGAGCCGGGAGGCTCCGCGGGCTCCGCCGCGCTGCAGCGGCACCCAGTGCCCCCGGGCTCCTGCAGAGAGGGAGACCCAAAGGTGCCCAAGGAGGCTGGCACCGAGCGGGACTGCAAGCAGCAGCCGGCAGATGGCAACAGCACCTTGGTCCTGACACGATTTTTCCATGAGCTCCGAGGCAGCCCTTCCCGGAGCGCTCCCGCTCCCAGGCGGTTCCTCCTGCAGGGACAGGCCCAAGCTGTGCCCAGGGCAGCCAGCCCCTTGGAAGCAGCCCCATCCCTCTCCCAAGGCTCCTCCAGCCCCCTCTCAGCCCCCGAGGAAAGGGATTTAAGGAAGCACACGAGGCAAAAGGCGCCTCCGCCGCAGGATGAAGCTCACAAGTCAGGGCGTTTCACCAAGGTTTTATTTGCAGCTACCCAGCAGAGCTTTCACAGCCCCCATCCCGCAAACCAAGGGCGAGTCCAAGGCGGAGGTGGTCGCGCCGCTGACTGCAGCCAGGTCCTGGCAGAGCTCCCGCCGCACGGGCAGGGGGACAACAGCAGGTCCAGGGTGTCCTCACGTCTCTCCAAGCACCGGGGGCAGCGGCTCCGCTGGGCGGGCGGTGGGTCAGGTAGCAGTAGAGCTGTAAGTGGTTGCTTCACGTTCCACGGGTCTAGAGATCTTGAAGTTCATGCAGCAGCGACAGGACAGAAATGCCTTTCGAGGTCATCCTTCTCCAGGGACATTAACATTAGAGCACATTATTGTCCCTCTGCCTACTGCCCTCCTTCCTCCGCCTCTTCCCCAGTGGGGCTGGTGATGCTCCCCTAAGAGCTCCTAGACTAGGACCCTTCCCACCTCTCCACGTTGGGCCGAGCGCCGCTCCCGGCTCCGCTCCAGCCGTGGCAAACGCTCCTCTTCCCTGGAAGCAGGAGGCAGAGCCCGGGCACTGCGGATGCCGAGCAGAAAAGCCGCAGGGCCGCGGTGCTCCCTGCCTAGGGAAGGGATGCCGGTGGCTCCAGGGAAAGCTCCGGGAGAGCCGGGTACGGCGCACGGCCCAAGACAACTAGCCCCTATCGTCCTCCAGCATGTTTGGGTCTGATCCTGCCCTGCTGCCTTCAGCTCTGTAAGAAACAGGAACATTGTTGATCACGGTAGATTTATAAAAATTTTTTTTGTAATCACACAAAACTGAAGTTTGTGATGAAGACTAGGCTGACAGTTCCTCTTAAATACCAGTACGCATAAGACACTGCATTAGGCACTAGGCAGCAGCCAACATCAGTTAGAGTCTGGCAACAGAAACCTTTTTAATACCTCCCTTGATACCTTGTGGAATTACAGGCTTTTGTAACACATAGTTTCCACAGACAAGTTACTCAAGGTTCCCCACCCCACCTCTGTACATCAGTAAACCATGTGTATTTGCACCAGAGTTGGGTTAACAACATTAGTGGCATCACAACCATCAAAAAAAAAAAAAAGGACAATTTTCTATACAAGATCTTTGCAAAAGTTGCAACAGGATTAGTGCATTACGACAGAACTGGAGATAGAAAACGTTGGCATGCTAGAGTCCAACACAAAGAAAGACAATAGGCGGCTAGTTGTATGTACTATATTGACAAGATACTGATCGGTTACATGAAGAAACATACAATACAAAATACAGAAGAAACCAGTTTTGCTTCCCTCTGCCCCACCCCAAAATACTCATAATCGATTTGGTCAATAAGTGGCTAAAAGCCAAAGTTTGTCACTATAATGCTACAGTTTAGTGGTTTTCCTAGGCATATTGTACTGGTATGAGCCTTAGCTTTACATGTGGATAATTTGAAACAAGGTTCTGTCTAGTCTCAATCTCCCTTTGTTTCCAATAGTGAACTACAGTACTGTGGGAGCGGGTGCTGCCGCCCAGCTCATGCATCCACCACCACCAGGAAGAGGGAAGAGCAGAAGTTCATATATTAAAAAAGTGACTTAAGACTTAGAATTGAATTAGTATTTGTACAGAAAGGTGCAGGTGGAAGAGCTCCCTCCAGCCTATGATCAGAAAGGGATGGAGAAATCACAGCAGCCACCGGCAGCAGCTGCTCTACTGTAAGTGCGATTGGTTAGAGTGGATTCCAGTCACGTCATTCCAAAGGGCTTCGGCCAGCTGGGAACGGTTGCTCAATTGCTGCAGCACTGGCTCCTACTGGGCTGACTGCTTTCTTGAAGGTCAACCACCCGATTCCTACCTGGGCCACCAGGAGCATTCTGGGGTTCATTTTTTGGCAGTTTCTTGGCTAGAAAGAAACAACATGTTAGTAGGCTCCTCTGGAAAGGCCAGCCTGTCCCCTCCTGCTGCCAGAGCAAGCTGGGCTCAGCCCTGCTTTGGTCCAAGCTCTCATCTCTTAAGGGTTTTGGGATCAGGGGCTGCTAAGCAGCCCAGCAACAGTAAGGAAACACACTCCAGCTTTGGCCGTCACAAATTCTGCTCCTTACTCATCCCAGATAAAGGAAGACAGGGAATAGGCTCACAGGGAAAAGGCTCCAGGCAGTCAGTCACTGACTGCTCACAGCAATTTGGTCATCTGCTTGCAGGAGAGCCCCTAAAGCCTGGCTGACACAGGAATCCCCATGGTTTCCAGTGGGATGCACTGCTGGTGCTCCAAGCTACTCCAGCCATTCTTCCTCACACAAGCTATTACCTATTGCCATGAAGATTTCGTTCACATTCATTGCTGTCTTTGCTGATGTCTCCATGAACAGCAAGCTGTTGTCATCTGCATATGTTTGTGCATCCTAGAAGGAAGGAGAGCAGTAAGGGCACCCTGCCAACGGGAGGGCTCCGCACACCTCATTCCTTGGCAGACGAAGCAGCAAGGAAACCCTGTGCCCCAGCGCAGGCCACATTCCCACCCCAATTCCTTGAACTCCCCACAGCCATCGCAGCTGGAAGCTAAAGTGTCACCGGACACGAGGTTGGGCCACCAGCCTGCAAGGTGGGGAAGGACAACGCTGCCTCTGCAAGCCACTTGACCCAGAAGTAGAGCCAGGCTATTTCCCAAGCGTAACACCTTGTACTTTGGTTAGCTCGGAGTGTAACGTGCCGAATTCCAACAGCTCCGTGCAGAGGCCCAAGATAAGAGAGTCTCCTTAAACATCTGCCTTGAGCAACTTAAGGCGAGAGCTGTAAAAACTAGAGATCAAGCTGGAAATCTTCAGGCATCTGGTATCTAAAGGGTGCCATGTCACACGTTACTCAAGGAACCCTGTATGAGCAAGACAGCAGCAGAGGGGGGAAATGAAGCTTGTGCTCTAAGGGCCTTTTCCTCCACATCCATCATGTAAAGAATTGTTGTGAAGTCAGCGAGAAGCTGCAAAAGGAGAGGGAGGCTACAGTTCCCTCCAAGTCTCCTTCTGGGGTCCTCATAAACCTTGACCCCCTGCATGCTCCCTCAAAGCATTTCTAACACAGCCACCATCTCTCCTGCTTCAGTGAAGAGAAATCCACTTCCCCAGCTTATTCAGTCAAGAACTGATCCACATCTCGGCCTACCTGAAAGTCCACAGCTCTCTTGGTAGCAAGATCTGCCTTGTTGCCTGCTAGTGCAATTACAATATTGGGGCTGGCCTGTCTCTGCAACTCTTTCACCCAGTTCTTGGCTCGTACAAACGTGTCCTGGAAACAAACAGGAGGCAGCAGTCAGGAAGGGCAGCCTCCTGCTAATCCACAGGGAAGATACGATTAGAACAGGTCTTTCCTGGAAGGGGCGTTTTGCCTCTACAGCACTTTGCAGCAGGATCCTTCCCCAGCTCAGAGCTGAGGAGGAGGTCAGTGTTGAAGAGACCCAGCGCCTGCAGGTTGATAAGTTGACCATGAGGCAGCAGTTGCTCTTGTGGCCAAGAAGGCCAATGGGATCCTGGGGTGCATTAAGAAGAGCGTGTCCAGCAGATCGAGGGAGGGGATCCTGCCCCTCTACTCAGCCCTAATGAGGCCACATCTGGAGTATTGTGTCCAGTTCTGGGCTCCACAGGACAAGAGGGATGTGGAGCTGCTGGAGAGAGCCCAGCACAGGGCCACAAGGATGATCAGGGGCCTGGAACATCTGCCCTATGAGGAGAGGCTGAGGGAGCTGGGCCTGTTCAGCCTGGAGAGGAGAAGGCTGAGAGGGGACCTGAGCAGTGTCTAGAAGTACCTCAAGGGAGGCAGTGAGGAGGATGGTGCTGGCCTCTTTTCAGTGGTGGCCACTGATAGGACTAGAAGAAATGGCCGGAAACTGAAGCACCAAAAATTCCACAGGAACTTAAGGAAAAATTTCTTAAGAGTGAGGGTGCCAGAGCACTGGAACAGGCTGCCCAGAGAGGTTGTGGAGTCTCCTTCTCTGGAGATCTTCCAAACCCGCTTGGACGCAGCCCTGTGCCACGTGCTCTAGGTGACCCTGCGTGTGCAGGGGGTTGGACTAGATGATCTCTAGAGGTCCCTTCCAACCCTAAGCATTCTATGATTCTATGAGCTGCTGGCAGCTGCATGGACACCAACCCCGCGGCTCTCCGGGAGCTCGGAGGAGTCGGGAACGCGGGCGAACGCGTCCCCCGCGAGGCGCGGGCGCTACTCACGGTGTTGGTGATGTCGTAGACCACGATGGCAGCCTGGGCGCCTCTGTAGTACATGGGCGCCAGGCTGTGGTACCGCTCCTGGCCCGCCGTGTCCCAGATTTCAAACTTCACCGTCGTGTCGTCCAGGCAGACGGTCTGCGTTAGGAAAGCGGCTGGAAGAGAAGGGCTGCGTTGGCCTCCGCTTGGCTTTGGGAGCCAACAGGAGCGCCAGGCAGGGCAGTGCCAGGTGCTGGGAGACTCACAGGTCTGCTCCATCAAGCTGCTGCATGCAGGATCCACAGTCACAGAGCACCAAACCACCAAGAGGGCCCTGGCAGCCCCGTTCAGATATTGATTTGGACAGCAGCGTGGCTGCAGAGCCCTATCCCTCCCCAAGAACCACCAGGAGAATCTTATTCAGCACAGGGGCAACATCTCCAGGACTTCTCCTTAGTCAGTCTAGTTACACTGCTCTCCCATTTAGCAACTGGTTTCTTTCTTGTTTCCGTAAGTACATAATGCCATGGGTTACAGCAAGAACAAACACAAGCAACCCTGGATACAGAATGGAGTAACAGCGACCGCACGATCCTCTGCAGAAGGGCCCTCAACCCTGCTTGCCCACAAGCTACACCCACAGCTATATTTAATTCCTACATGGGTTACTAAACCAAGCCTCTGCTCAGCACTTGCTGCTTATTACTGACAGGAGCTGAGGGTGCTGACAGACCTTTGGTAGGCAGCACTGCGCTAATGATTTAAAGTTTAAAAGTACAAGAGCTGGAAGAGCTGCAGGAGTAGTTTACAGTAGCGGGCGAAAAAACAACTCTGAAATTTCAGGTCTTGGTCTGAAACACAATTAAGAGATAACCGAGTCGAAGGCCGTGGTTCTAATTGGAAGCAGATATTCAAGGACGAAGCGGAGGAGCCTCAGAGGCAGAGCACTTACCGTTGCCATAGCACTATCCTCTAGTGCACGGATTTTCACACTAACAAGCAAATCGTAAACACAGAATTAAAGCAGCAGCTGTTTGCCTATTTGGCTGCATTGCATCTTCACAGCTGGGCGTTTGGACCTGACTCACCTCCAATCGTGCTCTCCTGGTACTCGTGGAACTGTCCCTTCACGAAGCGCAGGACCAGGCTGGACTTCCCCACGGCCGACTCGCCCAAGAGAACAAGCTTAAACTGGCAGATTTTGTTTCCAGCAGCGGGTCCGTTCGGTCGAGCGGCTCCACCTCGACCTGCCATCGTGGGCGAAGGGCAGGAGGGCCGAGAGCGCGAGGAAGCCACAGGCTCTGAGCTCAGCTGGAGGCAGGTTCCACCTGGAAAGGAGGTGGCAGTTAGTGACATGCTCCTGGACCAGCACAGGCCACTAGTTTTAACCCAGCACCACGGGCACAGGTAGGGGCCAGCCCCTTCCCACCAGGAGAGGCCCTTGCCATCAGATGTGGGCACCACAGCAGCAACAGCTCGTGCATCTTGAGGTATCTGACTGTCCTCGGAGTGGGGACATTAACCACAAACCTTCACACCCACCAAGGGCTCCCTGGCACTGCCACCACCCATGAGGACCGCAGACCCCACGTTAGGATGAGGCAGGTGGCACTGGCTGGTGGTGGCTGTTAGTGCCAGCGAGCAGCTGCTCGGGCCATGGAGGCTATGGAAGTTATCTCTGACTTCAATTTGTTCTTCTAAAATTATGTGGTTAATCTAGGAGATTATAAATGCAACACAGATGCTCACGAGGCCTCAAGTCCCCTGTATAAACCATTTAGGGAAATCAGTACTGTGAGACAGTTCATATCACATTTGGAGCGTTTCTATACTCAGCCCATTTAAAGGTCTTTAAAGAAGCCATCGGGCTGTGCATCCTCAAGATGACACCTGAATTGCTGTGCAAGAAGCACAGCAGAGGGGAATCAAGATACCTGCTCCATGGGACTCGTTACGTGTCCACAGACTGAAAGAAACTGCTCCCCACCACTGCAGCAAGGGGAGGGCTCCCCCTCACATCCAGGAGGGCACGAGGTGACATCCCCACCTCTGCAAGTCCCTGCGTGTCACCCAGGGCTGCCAGGACACCCCTCTGCTTCCTCACGGCAGGTTTCAAGGCACCAGAAGAGTCTGCAGCCCCAGCGAAGCTTTGGGGCCATGCATGGAGCTGCCACAGCAGCAGGGGGACAGGCTGTGGGACATCCACAGCTTCACCACGAACAAGGCCTTGGCGCTCCCCGATCAATTAACTCAATTAGGGAGTTATCTGCATGCAGCTGAGGGATGCTTTCTCAGGGCAGAGTGGCAGGGGCACATTCCCTGTCCCCAGCACAGCCCATTGTCCCTGCTAATGCCACAACTGGTCACTTCTACTGTCACCACTTTCCTCCAGCTCCCACAAATCAACCTTGATGCCCAAGCTGAGGCCAGGGCTCCTCCAAACAAGGCTCCGACCTGCCCCAATAGAGATCTTGCAGAGAGCAATTAAACTGGGACTAAACCAGAGCTAGGGCTGAGCTCGCTCTGCTGCCAGCAATACTGTACAACAGAGCCTAGACAGGAGGGCATCATTTGCCACCCAACATTTGCTGAATGACTGGAAAGCTGGACATCGTGTGACAGATCACCTGGAGCTCGAGGGAAGCCTTAAGCTCTGGCTTATTGCAAGTATCCGTTAAGCCCATGCGTGCAGGATGCTGTGCTAGACCATTAATGCATTTGCTTTTGTGAACTGTTGCGTTTTATCACCACGTTGCCCGAGAAGCACCATTCCGTGGGGCTATAAAAGGATTAGGAAGCCCGACGGGGTCGTTAGGCAGATGGCAGCTCATCGGGAACGGAGGCGGCAGCTCCGGGACGCGGAGGCAGCTCCCACGGCGGCATCAGCAGCCGGGGAAAAGGGGAGCCCGGAGCGGCGGCAGCGCCAGGGACATCCTGGAAGCCACCAAGCACCATGAGAGCCCAACAGGGAGCAAGTTCACAGGTTGCTTTGGGCCACGAGGACGCAGCGTTTTCATCGCGGCCAGGAGCAGCTCGGTCCAAGGGGCACCTCGGAGCCCTGCATCCGCTTCCCCCTTCCAGGGTTTCTCCTCCAACGGAGGTATCAAGGTAACGACAGCTGCTGCTTGTTTAACCCTGTGCTTGTGGCTGCCCCACACCAACACGCAGCACATCAGGTGCCAGATGAATCACGGCCCCCTGGAACAGGATGGGGGGCGATTCCCAGAGCAGAACAAGGGAACCAGCCTGCTGACACCCTCCAGTCTCCGTGCGACCGGTATTCCAGACCTCAGGACTTCACCAGCTGGTTGTGCTACACTAATCCAGTTTTTAGCAAGTCTGGAGAGCTTCTGACCAGAGAAACGGTCAAGTCTGCGACTGCTTCATCATGGAGAGTCTGCCCAGCACCTAAACACAACCCAAAGCCTGGTGCAGGGTTGCAAGGCCTCATGAAGAGCTGCCCGATCATTAGGCTGTTTAGGGGGGGGGTTCACATAGTTCAGGTGACCTTAACTGCAGCTATCAGGCTAGGAAGGAGCACTGCAACCAGCTCCAACAGGTTAGCACCTCTGCTACATCTGCGTGAAGATCAAGAGGCTGCTAACACTGCAAAGAGCAAGAGCTCCCATCGCAGGCTGATCCTCGTGGTGCTTTTCACTGATGCTGACCCCTCTGAGGATCTCTGCAGGAGCTGGAATCATGTGCACGAGCAGAAGACTAGAAGTTGTGAACTCCTGAAGCATCCCAGCACCCATCCACACCGAGACGAAGGGGAGGCTTCCATGCCTGGTGCTGCCCAGTGAGCAGGAGCTGGAGGCTCCTCATTCCTGTGATTTAGCTGCTCAGCACCTCTCCTGTCTGCCCATGCTCCTTGTAGATGCTTCTAAGCCTCTGTGGATATCAAATGGAAGTTGCTGTTTTAAGATATCACTGCAGACTTGAACCTGGTATTTTTGCCCTACACTCCCTCGGCAGCAAGGACTGCCCCGAAAGCTCGGAAATTCCGTCCTGAGGAATCCTGTTATCCGGCAGGACTGCTCCTGCTCTCAGCCAGGCGAGAAATCACATTTCAGTGGGGATTTGCTGGCTCAGAGTCAAGATACTCAAGACAAAAGCCCCAGTGAAATATTTATCTTGTTAAATAGCTGACAGTTACATGAATTCCTTGGCAAAGCAGCCTTGGAGGTGCGAGCGGTTCCGCTTCGCGGAGCGGGCGGCCCGCGCTGCTGCGGGTCAAGGGCCGGATTCACAGCAACTTCCATGACCAGGATCAGCAGCGAGTTCAGGAGCTGCTGGAACTAACAGAGCCTTTGCTGGCCCAGATTAGCTCAGCATTTGGTACCGAATCTGGCTTGCTAACACATTATTACTACTCTCTCGGATAAGGGAGAAGCTTTTTTAGAGACCTAAATAAGCGCAGACAAGCACAGAATGGGTACTGAGCAAGGAGCTAAACTGAACATCTGACCTCACCAGCCAGGATTGAACTTTAAGAAAACTGCCCCGAATTCAGAGCATTGTTATAGCCAAAGCCACTGCCCTTTAACTGAGCTTGCCAGGTGACAGTAGCTCCAATGAGGCAAACGAGCCCTCGCTTCGTTAGGGAGCGACGGAGCCGGGATCTCTGCACAACTGAGCCAAAAAGCACAATCTTTCAGCCAAAGGAAGCGATCGAGCTGACTGAGCACCTAAAAGTGAAGTAGTCAGGGAGCCTCCAGCCTTCCCTCGTAACAGGGGTTTCTAGGAAGAGCTTGTCCTTATTCGTCACGCAGGCCACTTTCACAACCTCTATCCAGTAACAAAAAGCCAGTCAGCAGCTCCGACCTCGATCACGTCCTTTTGCTCAAGCCACCGACACCCCAGTAGGATACATTAAACACACTGAAGGGACAAGGGCATGTGAGCAAGCTCAAACTGGGTTTAAACTCCCTGGAGAATCTCAAAGGCTCAGGTGCAAGTTCCAGTATCTCTGGCTGGGTGCAGGGAGTGATTCCATGAAGCCAGAGCAAGAGCAGGAAAGCACCAAGCCCCTGTGCTGCCACGGAGCCCTTCCAGCCGGCACGGCCCTGTCATCAAGGGGTTTAGCAGCCACCAGAGCTTCTCGACAGGTCTCAAAGCATCAAGAAGTTGCTCTCCCTGACTCCTTCTGGCAGCTACAGGTTCCTGTATTGGAGGCAGTTGAACAAGCATCAGCAGCCAGAGTTGCTCTCAGTTTGGTCACGCTGGCACTACAAGGAAGTCCCCTGCCCAATGCAGTGGGGGCCTTAATTCTGCAGAAGGGCATGACTAATTGCTTTCAAAACTGCAGCGAGGGCTCTCTTAGATCACCAGAGGCTTCTGCCTGTTCCTGGCACGTCAGGAGAGTGACAGGGATAATATTAGAAGGCAGGCGAACCTGTGCCACCCAACCCAGCAGCTCTGCTTACCCGAGAGCTGGTGAACTCGGTCACGGGAGCCATAAACACGGGCTCCCAGTCCTGCTTTGGGCAGGTTTTATTTAGGGGACTGGCAGAATGTGCTGCAAAAGGAGCAAAAGAGCGAGAAGTGCCAATTCTCCACCGCATACTGAGGTCAGAAAGGCAGCATGGGCATCTGTGGAACGGTTTGACACCCTTCTCACTCCAAACAGGCTCCTCGATAGGTGTGTGGAGCTGAGCACATCCTCCTGGATCCCATCCCTGTATCCAGGCAGTCCCATCCCTGCATTAGAGCCTCTTGCAGATCCTCCCTCCTGTTATCCCTCTCGGCAACGCCAGAGCTTAGTCCCGTTTCACAGGAGCTGCAGGACAGTCTGAGGAAGTTATTCACAAACACAGTCTGGAACGGCTAAAAACTGAACAGAGCAGGCAAGTTTTTAATCCCGTAGGAAAGGTTCTCATGCCTCCCACTTCCAGCACTGTCCACCGCTCACCACCCTCCTGGCAGACTCCTGCTTTCAGCCAGGAACACAAACGTTTAGATGACACCCCCTGTCCTGTGAACAGGACAACAAGCTCATTAGCAGAGCAAGGCAGAAAACTGTTATCTCCCCTGCAAAAGAGTCAGTGACCTTCATAATATCTTTTGCAGACTGCACAAAGACCTATCGCCTCCAGCAGTTCCTTATTTGGAGCCCAACTGAATAAAAGCAAACACGAAAAGCAGTGTTTTCTTATCTGCTTGTGTAGAACTATTCCAGGAGCTTGTTCCTGTGCTCCAGAGGAAGAAAGCGTGTTCCTTGGAGGACTTTATTCCTCCCTAGCGTTGTCACTAGGACGAGGCTCTTTCCGGCTAGCCCTTGCACAGCTTTACTCCCAGGACTTAGCAGAACTTGCACAAGACGGCTCCAAACTCCGTGCCCCGCGGAGCGGAGCTGCTGACTCCGCTGTTTCCATGTTCTGCCCTCTCCCAGGCTGAGCTGCAGGCTCCCCCCTGCGCCCGGGAGCCCCCGGGCTTCGTCCCACGCTCCTCGGGGAGCTGCCAGGGCCACCAGCACCACCAAACCTGCGAGGAGCTGAAGAAGGGACCCCTCTTCAGACACGGGGCAGCTGGAGCAGCCACTGCCTGCCCAGAGCGGGTCTGTTCCTCAGCACAACAAGTGTGAGGTCGTTAGCGGTGGTGTTAGGCCCAATCCATTTACTTGCTCCATTACTACAGCAAAGTGATTAACCACAACTCTATCCACGGCCAACTCGGACAAGTGTTTGGCTTCACTAAGCTCACACTAAGCCCATTCCCGTCTAACCTTTTCCCTTACAGCTCTGGAGATTTAAATCCCAGAAGGGTTGAGGCTGGAAGGGACCTCTAGACATCATCTAGTCCAACCCCTGCTCCAGCAGGGACACCCAGAGCAGGGGCACAGGGTGGCATCCAGGTGGGTTTGGAAGATCTCCACAGAAGGAGCCTCCACAGCCTCTCTGGGCAGCCTGTGCCAGTGCCCTGTCACCCCCACAGTAAAGAACTTCTTCCTCATATCCTTCATGGGAGTCACGTTTTCCCTCGCTTTAGGGCTCTCCCACGTGGAGAGGTGTTAGAGCCTGAACAGCTTTAAAGGGCCCTACGGCACCAGGCACCTTAAAACAGACAGAGTCACAATTAAGCTGCAGGACCCCAACGGGGGCAGACCGCCCCCAAAGGGGGTTTTGCTGTGGAATCTGCATGAATATTGGGACCTGCTGCTGAGAAAATTCCCTCTGGAGAGGCGCGATGGCTCAGAGCGACGGCAGCAGTGACCGTACGGGCTGTTCCAAGCGCGTTTGCTCACGCTTTAGCCCCGTGTGAATCAGAGGCCGGTTCATTCCCGGCTCTCGGCAGCCCTTGCAGTCCTGCCTTGAACACGAGTGCGGGAGCCCCAACGTGGCGCAGGGCAGGACGGAGGCGACGCCGCACACGGGGCAGCCCCGGCATCCGCAGACCCTCCGCAGCAGGGCTAAGAATAGGAGCCGTGGGGACCCAAAATAGACCCGCTCACGTCCCCCCGGCTTCCCGCACGCTCGGGAGCCACCAAGGTCAGAGTCGCAAGCAGAAGCGACAAGGTAAATGCCAAGAGCCAAAGCCCTGGCTCGGCACAAGGAGCAGAATTCCCTGCAGGAGCAGGGATGGAGCCACCTGGGCCCTCCGGCGGCTCTCGGGCACCCGGTGCTCCCCGCACACCGGGCACTCCCGCTGCTCCGCTCCCGGGGCCCGGGCTCCCCGCAGCCGCTCGGAGGGTGCCCCGGCCCCGGGGGTCCCTCCCCGGACGGCCCCGTTCCAGCACCGGGCGCCGCGCAGGCCCCTCCACACCCGTCCCCGCCCGGGGACAGCGGCTTCCCCGGGCAGCAGCCGGAGCCGCCCCGGCCGCCGCTCCCCGCACAGGGGTCCCCGTTTGCGGCGTCGCCCCGCGGATCCCGCCCACGGCTCCCCCGCGACGCGGGGCTGCCCGGCCGGCGCCTCAGCCGCCACCGAAGTACCGAGCGGCGGCGCCGGGAGCCGCCGCGCAGCGAGAAGGACCGGGAGCCCCGCGCGGAGGAACCGGCCGCGGGAGCCCCCGAGCTGCCCGCACCGGGGGGCGGCCCCGGCCGGGGGCTCCGCGCGCAGCGGGCCCCGCCGCCCGCACTCACCGCGCCGACCCCGCCGCCCCGCCCCGCTGCACGGGAGTCTCGAAGGCCTCGGCCTTCACTTCCGCCTTTCACCCGTTCCGCTTCCGGACCCTCCCACCCCTTCCGCTCGCCGCCGGCAGGCCACAGGCGGCTGGGACTGCCAATCAAAGATTCCCCGCCCCCTGATAGGCCTCCGCCCCCGAGCCCGTCGCACCGCCTCACGTGGCGGTGCTGCGTGACGTCATGGCGCGTCCTCCGCCGCGGGGGGCGATGGGAGTTGTAGTCCGCGGCACCTTGGGGAGTCGTGGGCGGGGCTTCGGGCGTTGGGATCCCAGGGGATCCCGGGGGAATCCCGGGACGAGAGGCGGCTCGGAGCACGGGAATTCTCAGTGCAAAGGGGGGGATCCCAGTGCATTGGGGGATCCAAGTGCATTGGGGAATCCAGAACTTGTGGGTCTCCGAGAACGGGGAACCCCTGCCCACGGGAAGGGGGACGGGTCCCTGTGCACCCGCGGATCCCGGTGTATAGGGGAGTCCCGCTCACGGGGGTCGGCGCCGCCGAGGTCCCGGGCGCCCCGCATCCCTCCCCGCGTCCCTACGGGCTCCCGTTCCCGCCGAGCAACACCCAGAGCCGCGGCTGGAAAAATAGACCTTTATTTCCATGTGTCTGAGCAGGGCCGGGGGAGGCGGAGTGGAGAGGGCAGAATAAACTGCAGAAATCGGCGACCCGGGGCAGGGCGGGAGCCACCGACCCGGAGCCCCTAAAAGCCGGACCGGAGCCGCCCGGCCCAGCGCAGCGCCCGCTGGCGCGAGGGAGGCACCGGGAACAGGCACCGGGCACTGGGCACCGGGGAAGGGAGTGGGACGAGGGTGGCGCCCCGTTAAAGAGAAAAGGAGGGGAAAAAAAAGGAGGAAAAAATGGGGAATGAGTATTAAACACGTATCAAAATCCCTGTCGGGGAGGCGGGGGGGACGCTGGAGGGTCCCGCGGGGCAGCCGAGCTCCCGCCGCGGCTCCGGGGAGCAGGACCGGAGCGGGGCTCGTCCCCCCCGGCGCCCCCGGACGGGGTCAGTGGAGGGCGGCGGGGCTGGAGCGCAGCGCGGGGCGGCCGGGGAGCTGCGCGGCCGGGCCCTGGCGGGGCGGCCGCCACGGGGGCCCGGGGCCCGCGGCGTTCGCCGAGCGGCTGCGCAGCGGCCCCCGGGGGCTGGTGGCGGGGGAGCTGCGGGCGGCGGGCGACTCGGGCGGCCCCGGGGCGGCGGCGCCCGCGCGGCCCCGCAGCAGCTCCAGGAGGCGCCGCAGGTCGCGGCCGAGCTGCGAGACCTCTCGGTTGAGGCGGCTGATCTGCAGCGGAACGGAGAGCGCTGAGCGGCGCCCGGAGCGGAGCGGAGCGCCCCGCCGCCCTCCCCGCGCACCTCCTGGCCGAGCCGCCCGAGGCTCCGCTCCAGCTCCTCGGCTCCCGGGCCCGGGGCAGCGTCCGGCGCTGCCGGGACAGGCGCCCGTGTGAGCGCGGCGGAGCCGCCGGCGCTGCCGGGCGCGGGGCAGTCCCCGGGCTGCGGCGGGGGGGCCGCGCTGCGGCGGGAGCTCGGCGGCTCCGCCGCGGCCCCGTCGTCCTCGGTGCCGTCCACGACCCTGCACGGGGCCCGGGGCGCTGAGTGGGGACGGGTCCCGCGGCGCCGAGCTCCCCTCGCGCGTGCGGGGAGCCGGGAGCACCGGGGAGCACCGGGCACGCGGCCAGGCGCCCCCTCGGCCCCTCGGGGGTCCCGGCCTCACCTGGGGCTGAGGTCCGGGGGGCTGTCGCTCTGCAGCGCGGGGATGAGCAGCCTCGGGGGCCTCCTGCCGCCGCCGGCCTCCCCGGCCCCGGGCGGCGCGTCCCGCCGGCTCCGCGGCGAGGGGCTGCGGCCCCGGGCGCAGCGCGCGGGCGAGCAGCAATTGCGGCGCAGGGCTGAGAACTGGCACAGCTCGTCGCCCAGCAGGCTGCTGAGCGAGCCGCGGCGGCCCGGGCTGCTCAGGCTGGGCAGCAGCCGCTTGCGGCGGGTGCCCGCAGCGGGCGAGGGCTGGAAAACCTCGTCGGGCTCCTCGCCGTCCTCCAGGATGGAGGGAAGGGGCTTCTCTGGGGCGCTGCCGCCATCGGGACGTGGCTGTGAGTGGGTGCAGGGGGTCAGCGCTGGGGTGTCCCCTGTGTAGGGCACTTCATGCCCCCGCTGCCCCCCTGGCTGGGCACCAACCTGCGCTGCTGGCACCAGCCGCGGGGACCGCGTGAAGCGGAGGAGCCCCTGGGGAGGGAAGGGGGACATCTGTGAGCTGCCGTCACAGTGACTGCCAGCAAAGCCATTTCAAACCGTTCACCCCTCTCAAGGAAGGAGCCCCCAGATCCTGGGTGATCCGGGGGCTCCCAGCTCCTCCAGGCAGCTGCAAGACATGGAGCCGCTCGTGCAGCGCAGCATCCCTGGGATGCTCCAGCCATCTAGGACCTTGGCACCTCCTGCGGCTGCAGGCGCAGGCAGGAAGCGCCAGACACACACCCACCTCCATCTCACTGCCCTCCCGCAGGTTGAAGGTGAGGTCCTGGTGGATGTCGGCCGTGAACTTGCTGGCGTACTCGGGGTAGAGCTGCAGCACCTCGCAGAGCCCCCGCAGCCCGATGTACTGCAGGTCGCAGTAGGTCAGCGCCTTCACGTCCGCGCTCGTCTTGATCACCGGCTCCTGGCTTGCCAGGTCGGCGCCGATCAGGTCCCCTTTGCCTGCAGGAGGGACTGCTCACAGCAGGGGCCGAGTCGCGGCCACCACAGCCCACGCGCCCCGGGGCCCCGCTCACCTAGGATGGCCAGCACCACGTTGTCCCGCAGCACCTCCAGCGAGCCGGAGCACACGAAGTAGTCGGCCTGCAGCGCGTCGCCCTGGCGCAGCAGGTACTCGCCCGGCGCGCAGAACGACGTCTTGATGTGCAGTGAGAGCGAGCGCAGGCAGCCCCGGCTCGCCGTCTCGAAGACGGGCAGCTGCAGGATGTCCTTGTTGAGGTGCATGGCCACGTCCGCACGCAGCTCGTCGGGGAAGTCACGCAGCAGCTGGGGGAGAGGCAGTGGGGCTGGCAGTGAGCAAACACCCCACAGGACCTGCTGGCCCCGGGCTGAGGATGCTGCCAGCCCCAGGCCTCGGTGCTGGCCAAAGGCTCCCATGAGTATCCCTGCTCCCCAGGCCTGCAGGAATTGCGTCTCCATCTCTGCTTGCAGCTCTGCTCCTGCAGCAGCAGTGCACATGCATGCACCTTTGCACCCATGCACTGGTACGGGTGTGTGCTTGCAACTGCAGCGCTCCATCACCCGGGTCCTGGGATGGACCTTGCCCTCCTACCCACCTCGTTGGCGTCGATGCCGTTGTTCACGGACCAGGTGGTCTGGAAGTACTCGAGCATCCGCTGCTTGAGCTGCTGCGGGAGGCGGTGGACACGGATGAAGTCCTTGAGGTCCTTCATGCGCGTGTGGTAGAGCGAGCGGCGCGAGTACATGCGCTGGATGATGGCCGTGACGTTACCAAAGACCACGGCGTGCATGAGCGCTGGGGGCCAGCAGGACGGCGTCAGACTGAGCCCCCGGCCCCGCACCGGCCGCCCCCCGCCGCCACCTCACCCCCGATGAGCATGGTGCAGATGGAGAAGATCTTCTCGGCGTCCGTGTTGGCGCAGACGTTGCCGAAGCCCACGCTGGTGAGGCTGCTGAGGGTGAAGTAGAGGGAGGCGATGTAGGCGCTGCGGATGGAGGGGCCCCCCACCGAGCTGTTGACGTAGGGAGCCTCCAGCCTCTTGCCCAGCTCGTGCAGCCAGCCTGCCAAGCAGAGCGGGGCTGAGCGGCGGGCGCACCGGGCCGCCCCGCACGCCCCGCGTGCCCCCGCGCCGCTCACCGATCTCCCAGGTGCGGCGGTCGCTGCTCTGCATCTCGGCGCGGCCGATGACGTACCAGATGCAGGCCATCCAGTGCGCGAGCAGCGCGAACACGGACATGAGCAGCGTGAGCACCATGGCGCTGTACTGCGAGTAGCGGTCCAGCTTCTGCAGCAGCCGCAGCAGCCGCAGCAGCCGCACCGTCTTCAGCAGGTGAACCAGCGAGGTCTGCGGAGCGGCAGGCGCGTGAGGCCGCGCGGGGACCGACGCAGCTGCCGGGATGGCACCGGATGGGACGAGCGGCCTCTCCGGACAGCCGGGCACTGCCGTGCCCGATCTGCAGCGGTGCCAGCATCGTCAGGGCCCCGAATTGCTGCAGGTGAGGAGTGAGGCGGCCAGCAGCAAAGCAGGGCCATGGGTTTGCTGTTGGCTGGAGCCAAGCTGATCCAAGCTACTTGCAAGGGGAGACCTCCACAACAGGCTGGTCCCCCCACCAAGATCACGGGTGCCGCAAGCTGGAGATATCACGCGCTCAAATCACCCCATCTCAGTCGATAGGTCGGGACACACAGCAATGCTGAACCAGTGCCATCACCCCCAGGGACTCCCTGGCTCCCAAGGCCCCTCTCCATCCTCTGCTCCCTCCTGGCTCCACATGGGCAGCAGTCCCAGCTCCAGCGCTTTTTTTCCTGGCCGGCAGCACAGCTGGGGACCAGCGGAGCTGCTCTGGCGCAGGGGGCAGGTCCAGCCCCCAAGCGCCTTCATTCTGCCCGCGCTGCCGCGGTGCCACCAACAAGTGTAATTACAGCCGTCACACTCTCCACACTCCTTCCTGCCTTCTCCAATTAGCAGAGGATGGAAATGGGGCTGCCGAGCTCTTGTGGCTCGCCCGGAGCCCCGTGAGGCTGCCAGAGGCAGCGACTGGAGCCAGCTGCGTGTGCCCAGGTGTGTTTGCATGCATGTGTGCTTGCACGCGTGGATGTTTGCATGCACATTTGTGTGCGTGCATGTGCATGCAGAAATGTGTGGGGTGGGGAATCCCTGCCCTCAGGACTTGTCCCCTCCTGGGACACTGCTGCAGTGCATGGGGGACATGGCATTTCAGCTGCCTGTGGATGAGCCCCTCTCAGAGCAGCCCCTTGCAGAGCGTGCGGCGGCCGCTGCCCCGTGCCACTCACCACGGTGATGTTGAAGACGTAGAGCAGATCGAAGGGCAGCGCGGCGATGAGGTCCACAAAGAACCACGTGGCCACGTAGTGGATGCAGATGCAGCGGGGCTCGTACACCACCTGGCCCGACTGGCTCACGTAGGTGGTGCGGAAGTTCAGCACGATATCTGCGCGGCGAGCACGCCGGCCTCAGCACCACGATCCCCATTCACCTCGAACCGCGGTGGCACCAACACAGAGCTGTGCCCAGCAATGCTGGCACGAGCATCACCGCTCCCTGCTCCTCCTCCCGCCAGGAGGAAGAGCTTCCCTACCCAGGATGAAGAGCATCTCGACCGCGATGTCGCTGACGATGGTGCTGCGCGCGGCCGAGGCGCTCTCCTCCGTGCCCGTGAAGCAGACGTTGTAGGGCACGGTGACGGCCACGTAGAAGGTGGCCAGCAGGATCAGCCAGTCCCAGAGCGCCTTGAAGACGCTGTAGTGGAGCAGGATGAAGCGGGACTTCTGCATCGAGGCCACTTTGTACTCGGGGATGGACGGCTTGTTCTCGAAGACGTTCTGCAGGAAAGGGCACGGATGGCACCCGCCGGCAGGCACCAAGGAGCGCGCAGATCCCTCTCCACATGGGACCCCACCAGCCCATGGCTCCCTCTGGACTCGTGTTTTCCAGGGGCAAACACGGGCTGCGTGGAGGCTGCCCACAGAGATGGGCACAAAACACTTGCTTTGGCAAACAAACTAAGGCTCTGCTGATGCTCTTAACAGTCTCTTAACGGAGGCTCCTGTGCACAGACCCCTGTCCCCAGGCAAATCCGGGTCCCCCTCGGCTCCTTACGCGGTTGAGCTTCACGTCGCCGCGGTCCCTGCGTGCGAAGCGGCTGCCGAGGCGGTGCAGGACGGTGCGGCCCTGCCTGCGCGCTGCCCGCAGGGACGCGCTCCCGGCCCGCCGGCTGCGCTGCCTCTCTGCGGGGCCAGACGGGCGCCGTGAGCCGCGGGGACGCGGGGACGCGCCGCCCGGCCGGGCCCCGCCGCCGCTCACCCTCCCTCCTGTCACCCGGGTGGCTCTTGCTCCGGCTCTCCGTGATGTCCTTGAAGGAGAAGAGGAAAAGCACCACCTCGCCCTTCTCGTTCTTGATGGGCACCACATCCAGCAGGCACCAGAAGGCCGTTCCTGCAGGGCAGAGCGGACGGGCAGCACGAGCTGGGTGGGATGGGACGGGGACGGCGCCGCGCGTGCCACTCACCCCCCTTCTTGTAGAAGCAGACCTCGGCCTGGAACTCCTGCTTGCCCTCCAGCACCTTCTCGATGCGCTGCAGGACGGGCTCGCTGGTCTCGGCGCCGCAGAGGAAGCGGCAGCTGCAGTTCTTCTGCATGACCTCGGTGCGCGCGAAGCCCGTGAGCTCGCAGAAGCCGTCGGAGCAGTAGACGATGGGGAAGCCGCGGCGGAGCTGCGCGTTGGCCAGCAGGAAATTGCTGTCTGGAGGAGGAGACACCACGGGCAGGGGCTGCGAGGACACGGGCGGCCGTTGCCCCACGCAGGGTGGGAGCAGGTGCCCACCCTGCTGCATCTGCTCCCATCGCATCCTGCTTCCCCCCAAGCAGAATTCCAGGTGTCCAGCTCCCCGTGTCCCCGCACTGCGCTGCCCTGGCATCCTCGCAGTGAGGCGGCTCCATGGAGCTCTCGCTGGTCCCGAATTCCTGCCCAGCCCTGGAGCAGCTGCTTTGGCATCACTTGCCACCAACCACCAGCGGGGACAGATGGCCTCACACAGGGATGAGGCCAAGGAGCTGGTGTGTGCGGACAGCGGGACCAGGGACATGGGGGCCAGCAGCAGATGATGGGCACCGTGGAGGGGACATGGAGGGGACGCGGTGGAGGGTGCCAAGGGGATGCACAGGGGCAGCCCAGGGGATCCCAAGGGGATGCTGAGGAGAGGCCAAGGGGATGCCAGCCACAGGCGGGGCGGGGGGGCTATGCTGGGGCCACTGCCACCAGATCAGCTCAGGATTAGCTCTGGGAAGCAAAAATAGCCCGAGGCTATGAATAAGGCCAGATTTTGGCTCTGGGGAGCCAGGATTACAGTGCTGTCCAGAGGTTGATATTAGAAAGGGGGAAAAAAAATGCAAAGGACTCTTTTCAGCTGCTTTCAGGAGCGGCTCTGCCATGCAAAGGGAGCTGCAGCCCTGGCAGACACTCATGGTCCTGGGACATGCCCAGATGGAGGAGTGGGGCCGATTAGGTGGCTGCTGTGCGGCAAGGCCAGGGTTAACTCGCACCATGTATCGCTGCAGCTAAAGCCCCTCTCTGTGGCGGGTAAAGCCGATAAGAACCACATCTAACCAACAAAGCCAAACACTATTTAAAAGTGCCCAGGAGGCGGCTCGGCACAGTCGAAGGCAGGATGCTCTCAGCCATCCTCCTTCCCATTCTCTCTGGGTAGATTCCCAGGGCTCCTCTCCTGCTTTTCCTGGGCAGCTTCCCTGCAGCTCTGCTGCATCCTAAGCCCTCGTTCAGGTCTCCGGGGCCACAGGGACAGCCAAGGGGGATGAGGTCCCTGTTGCCCATGATGTGGAACCAAGGGAAGCCGGGAGCACCCAGTTCCTCTGGGAGCAGCTCATCCCTGTGCTGGGGCAGGTGGCAGAGACACGTTGCCTTGTGCACAGCAAACCCCGAGGGCAGCACCCGCTGCCAGCTTCTAAAGCCAAACATGTCCTGGGCAGCAGGATGGGCTGGGGAGCTCCAGGCTCCAGGCTGTCCCAGGGTGGCTGCTGGCATGTGGCACCACTGCATAATCCCTTCCCCAATGTGCCAGGGTCTTAATCCCCACTGGCCCTGGCACATGGAGCAGGGAGGAGCCCGGGACACTCCAGCACCTCCAGCTGCAGAAAGTGGCTGCAGAACAGCCAGCAAGGACAAGAGCCCTGCTCCCACCCGGCCCAATGCCCGGCTCTGCTCCCAGTCCAGCCCAAACACACGGCTCAAACAAACAGGCCTCAACATTTGCCTTTCCCAAGGCCACAACTCGGAGCAGCGAGACACTTCCAGGCCCTAGAGGAGGGCAGGGCCCCCTCGACTCAGGGGCAGAAGTGCCCGTGATCCGCGCAAGTGAGGGGCTCCCGGTGCAGAGGGAAGCCGGTGCGATGGTCCCCGTGTCACCACCGTGTCACACGCTGCTCCTGCCCCCCTGGCAGCGCTTCGGGGGGCACCGCCGGCCCCGGTGCCCCGTGGCGCCTGCCAGGGCGCTGCGCCCCCTCCCCGGACCTCCCCGATCCTCCCGGACCCCCGGGCGGCCCCGGCCGCTGCACCGGGACCTCCCGCCCGCCCCGGAACTGTCCGTGGTGCTGAGCGGCCCCGACGGCGCCGAGCGCGGCCCCGGGCCCAGCAGCGGCGTCGGGGCCACCCACCCGCCAGGGCCGCTCGGGGACCCCCGTGGTACCGAGCCCGCCTAGGGGCACCGGTGTCCCCAGGTCATCGAGCCCGTCCGGGATGCACGGAAGGGGAACGCGGGATGACGAGCCCGGCCGGGTCTCAAGGGGGTCCCCAATTCCTGAGCCCTCTCCGACGCCGGGAGGTCTCGGGGCAGCGGGGCCAGTGTGGAGAGGATGGAGCCGCGTTCGGTGCCGACTCCGGTCCTGGGAGCCATGCCGCCGCTCCCGGCGCAGACATACGTGTGCCATCGAAGCGGGTGGCGATGGTGTCCAGGAAGGTGTTCTGCGGGGCCAGCAGGCCCTTCATCACCGGCATGGTCCCTCCGCGCCCCGCAGGGGCTGCCGCCCCCGGCCGCGGCGCAGGTGCCTCCCCGGCGCCGCGGGCTAATCCCGGCCCGGCGCGCCCGGGACTGCGCTCCGCCCCCGGCCCGCCCCGGCGCCGGGAGGGGCCTCGGCACCGGCACCCGCCCCGGACCCGCCCGGCACCCCCCGCCCGGGCACCTGCCCCCTCCGACACTGGGAGAGGCTTCGGTACCGGTACCCGCCCCGGCACGCGGACCCGCCAGCACCGACACCCGCCCCGACACCGGGAGGGGCTTCGGCACCGGTACCTGCCCCTGGACCCGCCCGGCAGCGGGATCCGCCCCCGCGGGGACCCGCCCGCCCCGGCGAGACGGCACCGGCCCTTGGGGAGCCAAACGGGGGCTTTGGGAAGGCTCCACACCCTCCAGCTCCCTCCCTCGTCCCCAAGGCCAGAGGAGCTGGAGCCGGGGCCGTGCCGAGCACCCGAGTACCGGCCCCACGGGCTGCAACGGGACAGAACCCCCTCCTCAGAAACGAGGCGACACCAGTACCGTCAGGCTACCATTTATTGTAAAAGGCCAGCGGTACCCGCAGCGCCCTGAGCGGGCTCGGCCGGGGCACCACGAGGTATTTAAAAGTGCTATTTACATCAGGTGCCAGGGTCCATCCCGCTGCCGGGACCCCCCCTCTGCCCCACTCCCCCCCAACCATCAGTAAAAGCTCGTCGTGGTCCCCTGTGCCCCACTTTGCCCCCGGCACTGCCCAGGGCCCGGGATGGAGTGGCTCGTGGCCAGCGTGGGTGGCACATCCGTGCCCGGGGCACAACCCATGTGGCAGGCCCCGCGCTTGCCCATGGTGAGGATGCCGGCGGCGTGGTTGCCGGAGCCGTGCAGCAGGCGGTAGAGCCGGCTCTGGAAGGCCGGCGGGACGCTCTTCCTCTTGCCCAGCGTGAGGATGCCGGCGGCGTGGTTGCCCATGCCGTGCAGCAGCTCGTAGATGCGGCAGGAGCAGGTCTTCTGCCGGCAGCACTCAGGAACGTTCTGCCGGGCAGCAACCAGGGAGCAGAACAGCAGCAGGAGGCAAAATGCTCCACGGAGCTGCCGGAGCAGGGACCGCCGTTAGCACCTGAGTGACTGGGCTGCTCTGCCAGGATGCCCAACCTCCGACGGGGACGGAGCCGCTGTCGTATGGGGACAGGGCTGTGCCCCATGAGGGTGGCAGCTCAGGGTGCTGGGAGACTTGGCAGTCCTGCTCCTCCCTCCCCATCCAGCCCTGCAATTCCTGGTTCCTTCCCGCAGCAGGACAGAGCTGCAGGTGTCCTGGCTCGGCACGGGGCAACACCACCCTCCCGCACTGCGGATGCTGTGGGAGGTGCAGTGAGAGCCCCGTGCTCAGCCCGCGCCGCTGCCCACACTGGGCGCCCTGCAGCCCGCAGCCTCCTCTCCCACCGGCATCGCCCCCAGTCCCGCTTCCCTCCTGCTCCCCGGGGCTGCTCCAGCCAATGCAGCAGCCGGGGCCTCGTCCCCCTTGGGAGCTGCTGCTTGTCCCGGCCCCACCTTGGTGCTCGGAGCCTCCATCCTTCCCGGGCGTCTTCAGGTGGCCGAGTGGCGCTGGGACATGACCCGCTGGAGCCGAGCAGCAGAGGTGCCCTGAGCCACCAGTGCCCACGGGCCTTTATAGGGGGCCACCCCCCGCCAGCCCCGGCCTGGCGGGCCCCGCACAATAGAGCTGCCAAAAATACCCGGTGGCGGAGGGGCCGGTCTCCGGGCGACGCGCACGCTTTGTTCCCGGTAGCTCGGAGACGGGCCGGGCCTTTCCCCTCATTTGCAGCTCCGCATTGTGCGGGACGGCGCGGGGCAGCGCGGGACGGCAGCGCTAATGAGGCCGTAATTGCCGGCAGAGTCGTGGCCGGAAGGTCAGCGCCGAGCGGACGCGGCGGCTCTGCTGTCGCCCGCCAGCTCCGGGCGACGGCATCTCCGGCTCCGTCCTTGGGGCCCCATTAGGCTAATTGCTGCTGCTGTGCAGAGGCTGGATGTGGTGCCTGGGGCCTTGCAAGCACCTGAGTCCTGAGATGGGGGGGACCCTCCAGCAGGGTGGGCCGTGGGGACCCCCGGCACCCCCGGGACCTCGCTCCATGGGTGGACACAGGCGGGAGCTCACAGGAGCCGGGGTGGACGGGAACAAAGATGTTCCCTTTGGCCACGGCAGCGTCCCCGCTCCAGGACCTGCATCCCTGTGGATGCTGCGGGCCGTGCCGGAGCGCTCGCCGCAGGCCCCGGTGCCATCGTCAGCAGGTGGCCGTGTCGCCGCCTCCGTCGGCTTCGGGGATGGGCTCCAGCGGGGCCCCGCGCGGCCGGGGGGGCTCGGGCGAGGCGGCGCCGTTCCTGCCGATGCCGCACGCCTGTCCCGCATTGTGGATCTGCCACAGGTTGTCCAGCGCCTCCGCCTTGGCGTGCTTGAGCAGGTCGGCTTGGCCCTGCAGCCGTGCGGTGAGAGCGTCAGGGCTCAGCCGGGGGCTGCACCACGATGCCGCCCACCCGCGCGCATGGCAGGATCCCGGCTGCATCCCGCAGAGGCAGCGGGATGCAGGACGTGGGAGCATCCCGGAGCGCGGGAGCGCTGCTGCATCCCTGCGCTGCCGGACGCCCCCGCGTGCCGCGGGCCCCGCGCGCGCCCCCCGTGCTCACACCTTCAGCACGGTGATGTTCCAGGCGAAGCTCTCCAGCGCCTTCTGCAGCTTGCGGCCCCGCAGCCCCTCCTTGGCCTCGATGCGGTGCAGCTCCTTGTGGAAGTCCATGCCTGGGGGGCAGAGCCGCACTCAGCCCCCCACGCGTGGGGGCTGCCCGGCCCCACGGGGGCTGCGCTCTGTCCACCCCACGTGACACAGTCACACGAGGCTCCCCCGTGAGCTGCTCTCCCCCACCGTGACTCAACCACCCGCCAGCCCCCGCGCCGGCTGCTCCCAGCACCGGGAATCACCAGCAGCGTCGCGGGACGCAGAGCCCCTTGTCCCTCCCCACGTGTCCCAGCGCCCCCCAAGTCCCCATGGACCAGGGCAGCCACGGCCGTGCATGGGGCAGGGTGACAGGGCAGGCTGCCAGGAGCACCTGCGCGTGGGCTCCGTGCGCCGGCGCTCCTGCCCGCTCCGTTCCTGCTGCTGCTAATTATACCCCGCGTTTGGCAGCTAATGACTCCGCTCCGCTTCTGCGCCTGCCTCCCCCGCGCGCTCCTCCCGCTGCTGCCCCCCGTCCCCGCCGCCCTGCGCGGGGGTCCCGGGGAGCGCGGCGGGCGCCGCGGGGCACCCACCTGCCTGCTGCGCCTGCAGGAGCTTGCCGTGCACGGCGTCCGCCGACTCGATGAGCGTGCGGCTCGTCTGGATCATCTGCGGGAGGGGAGCGGGTGCCGCCAGCCACGTCCCCGCGAGCCGGGGTGCTCGGCCGGCCACGCGCCCACCCCTGCTCCCCGTGGTGCCGCATCCCCAAGGCTCCCTTGGTTATTAACGGGATCCAGGCAGGACCGCAGCGCTGTGCGCACACGGGGGGTCCGTGTCGCTGCAGCCACTGCCGCACCGGTGACGGCGGCACCGTTTCTTACCGTCTCGTAGGCGGTGAGGACCTTGCGCAGCAGCTCGGGGATGGGGCCCTGGGCCTCCATGGGCGGGTAGCGCTCGGCCAGGTTGAGGGTGACGCTGGGCGCGCTGTCGCTGTGCAGCAGCCACGCGGCCACCGTGAGGATGCACTGCTTCATGTTGGCGGCCGGCGTGAGCCCGCAGAGCTCCTTGAATGAGACCAGCGCGTTCTGCGGGCAGACACCGGCGTCAGGTCCTACGGGAGGGACCGGGGGCTCCGGCTCCTCGCTGCCCACCCGATCCTGCATCCCGCATCCCGCATCCCGCATCCTGCATCCCGCCTCCCCCCGGTACCTGCACATTCTCCCGCAGGTCGGTGGCCTCCCGCAGAGGCTGGGTGGCCGTGCGGAACACCTCGTCGATGGCCTTGATGCCGGTGGCCTTGGTGGAGGTGTACTCGCGCACGCGGCGGCCGCGGCGCCCCGACAGCCCCCGGCGCTGCCCCTTGCCGCCGCCGCGGCGGTCCGTGATGGCCACGTGCACGAAGAGGGTGGCGTGGGGCAGCGGCTCCCCGGACAGCGCCTGCAGCGGCACGTGCCGGTAGCCGGGCTGCAGGCACTCGAAGGGGATGGTGTACTGCGCGATGAACTCGTCGCCGATGTAGTCGTCGTCCAGCACCACGAAGCGCAGCACGGCCAGCTCCGGCAGGTTCACCTGGAACTCCAGGCTCTCGTCGAACACCGGGTTGTCCCCGCTCTGCAGGGCCGTCTTGGTGCGGTGCTCGGCGCAGTCGGCCGGGATGCCGTGGATCTCGGCGCACACGTAGGGCTCCACCACCTCCCCCTTGGCCCCCGAGCCCTTGGGCTTGGGCAGGTTCTGCCCGCTGATGACCTTGAGGTGCAGGAGCTGCGCGGGCACCCCGGGCAGGGAGTCCTTGGCGTTGGCACTGAAGTAGGACACCTCCTCCCGCATGATGGCGGGCCGGAGCACGTAGCCGCAGGCGCCGTTCTGCCGGAACCAGCCCGCGTTGAGGTCCATCATGAGCCCCGGCGTCTGGTAGTTCATGGCCACCATCTGGCAGCCGCACTTCCAGAAGTCCTGCGGGTTCATGTTGCTGGCGTCGATGCGCATGGGGCTGGGGTAGACGCGCGAGAGGAAGCGCTTGTTGTAGCTCACGAGCTCGGCGGGGCACTCGCTGGCGAAGCGCCCGGCCTCCACCTCGCTGAAGGAGCAGAGCTGCCAGTAGCGCTGCGCGCGCCGCGAGCCCTCGAAGCCGCGGAAGGCCACGGCCTGGCACAGGCTCACGAGCTCCGAGAGCTCGCGGCTCAGGCGCAGGCGGCGCGGGCCGCCCTCGGGCTCGTCGCCGCCCGGCCGCCGCGCCGGCCCCCAGCCCTCGTCCTCGTCCGACACGTCGCCCTCGCTGTCCTCGCAGCCCGGCGGCAGCTTCTTGCCCTTGATGAGGATGCGGCCCTTGAGGCGCTCCGGCGAGGGCAGGAAAGACTCGGCGGGGTCGGGCGGCTCCACGTAGAGCTTCTCGCCCAGCGTCTTGCGCAGGCAGCGGGCGGCCAGGCGCTGCTGCGCGGCCGAGCAGCGCACCACGAGGCACAGGATGAGCGGGTACGCGGAGGCGGCGAACGCGTGCTGCTCCAGCAGCCCCACCACGGCGCGGAAGGGCACGCCGGAGGCGGCCGAGGGGCCGGTGTAGACCACGGGCTCGCCGTCGGGGCCGTCCCACAGCACCAGCTCGATGCTGCGGCAGCCCGAGCCCAGCGCGCTGACGTAGCCGCCGATGTCCGAGCGGCCCCAGAAGTTGTCCTCGAGCAGGCAGGCGCTGTGCGCCGAGCTGATGTAGTAGTGCGAGAGCGGCTGCGCCATGTCCTGGCACACCGTGCGGTGCTGCGGGTCGAAGATGGAGCACTCGGAGGAGAGCAGGTAGCGCGTGAAGCCGTCGATGGCCAGGTAGCCCTTCTCGCGGCCCTCCTTGGAGGGCTCGTACTTGCTCACGATCTCCCAGCACTTCTCCTCCGTCACGCCCTCCATGCCCTGCTCCACCTCCAGGAACATCAGCAGGTCCTTCAGGGCCAGGTACTCCTTGTTGCTGGAGAACTGCACCAGCAGGAAGAAGATCTCGGGCCGCGTGCAGAGCTCGCAATAGGCCTCCACGAAGAGGTCGCAGGCCACCTCCGCGCCCACGCGGTCGCTCGCTTTCTGCAGCTCCTTGAACTTCAGCTCGATGGTGGAGGCCTTCATGCCCGGGTTCAGGGCCTTGATGAGCTGCACGGCCCGGGACACGGGGATGAGGCCAGACTTCTCCAGGTCGGCGAGGTCGAACACAGAGGAGATCCAGGAGGTCCGGAGGCTGGGGTGGCCGGTCCCCAGCGCTTCGGGTGTGTGTTTCCCATAGGACACCAGGTACCGCAGCCCCATCACCCAGGCACTCACCACGTCGGCAGAGCTGGCCACCAGGTCCAGGGACTCGTAGTTGTCTCCGTAGATGATGGAGAAGGCGCACTCGTCCGGGAACTGGTCGGAGAGGCCGTTGCTGCGCAGGATGGGGGTCTTCTTGCCCATGCGCACCTCCTTGACCGACTTGATCTCAATCTTGGCCTTCTCCGAGTCCTTCTTGGAGGGCTCCCAGCGCACGGAGCGCATGTCGGAGTCCAGCACGAAGAAGCGGCTGTACATGCGGGAGTTGGAGCGCACCTTCTTGAGCTCGCAGCCCTCCAGCATGAAGGAGATGCAGGCGGCCGCGCTGTTGATCTTGCGGTCGTTGGGCATGGTGCTGAAGGACACCGTCTTCTTCTTCTGCGCAGACCGCTGCCGAGAGCCATCCTGCCGGGCGGGAGAAGGGAGCAGAGCCGTGAGAGACGGTACCGAGTGAGAGGGAAAAGCCATGAGCCCCCCGGCCCTGGGCGCATGGGGACCCTCTGCTCCTCATTCCGGGGACACGCAGCGGAAAACAGGGACAGCCGTGGGGCCGCGCTCCTCAGTGCCATGAGCAGCCCCGGGAGCTGCTCCTGCCACAGCCTCCCCCATTGCTCACCGGCCTGGCTTATTATAACTCTGCTTCCTTCCTTCCTTCCTTCCTGCTGCCGGCCTTGAGCCGGATCCTGCCCGCTCTGCGGGAATGCTGGAGCAGGGATGCAGCACTGCGGCCCCATGGCCCCATGGTGTGCCTGGCCCCACAGCGTGCCGGCCCTATGGCACATCCATATTCCCATGGCGTGCCCAGGCCCACAGCATGCCAGCCCTATGGCACATCCATGTCCCCATGGCATACTCGGCCCCATGGCACATCCGTATTCCCATGGCGTGCCCAGCCCCGCCGCATTCCCGGTCCGCGCTGCCTCCCAGGGACGGAAGGGGGCCGCGTGCCACCACGCGGAGCTGGACAGGGCCAGGATGGAGCCGGGGGGAGCGAGGGGGAACAGCAGGGCTGGCAGCATATTATGGGATGGAATTCATTAAGCGGGGCAGCGGGGAGGAGGGTTAATCCACTTCTTTAAGCTTTCGGTGAGTCACCTCTAATCCGGTGGCGGCTGCGGCACGGGTGGCTCTGCCCAGCTGCCTGCGCTGGGGGCCGCGGTCACCCCAAGCACTTTCCCATCACTGTCACCCAGCTGCCAGCTGCTTTTTGTCCCATTGGGGCTGGATGGATCCCCATGGGCCCAGAAACCACCACCTAAGGGTGCTGGAGACACGGGGGAGCAGGATAGGTCATGAGGGCAGGGGGGACGGACCCGGACATGGACACGGAGCATCCCACCAGGCCGAGCTGTGGGATGCAGCACCAGGATGCAGGATGCTGATGGGGGATACGGCCCCGGTGGGGAAGCGGGCGCAGGCCAGCGCCGCGCTCCCCATTGCAGCAATCTGAGCTCGCCGCTGCGCGGGACCCCCCTGCGCCGGCCCCCGCCCAGCCCGAGCACCCCACCCCGGCACTCGCCTCCGGGCCCGCGGCACAAAACAGGAAACCCATCCGGAAAGGAAGCGCGGGGCGGGGGGCCGCGCGGCGAGCGGCTGCCGGGACCTGCCGCCAGCTGCACCGGGGCCACCTGCGCCCTCCGCCGCGGCCTCGCGCCCGCCCGGACCCCCGGCAGACCCCGCGTGGGCGCAGCCGGACGCGCTCCGGGCCACCCCGTCTCCATCCCGGTCCCGTCTGGGGATTCTGCAGCAGCCCCGGCTGCAGCTCGCTGCCCATCGTGGCTGTGTGGGGCTCGCGCAGCCCCGCGCGCTGCTCGGCTCGGCCCCTCTGCGTGCAGGTCCCGATGGCAGTGCCCGCGCGTGGCCTCGCTCCTGCAGCCCCTGCTCCCGCGCGGAGGGAGGAAGAGCCAAACCGGCAGCTCGTGACTGAGCGCCCTGCAGGCCTGGGGATGCTCCGCGAGGCGCGCGGGCCCCGGGGCTCTGCTAAGGCGATGAGCAGAACAGCAGCGCAGGCGGGAGGCCACGGGGATGGCAGCCGGAGGAGCGTCCTGCTGCTGGGGACTGCACGTGCCAGGGCTGCCCGCGCGGCGAAGCCGAGCGAAGCGCTGGGAGCGCGGGAAGCGCCGCGGCCGCAGCCGCCCTCCCTTCCCATCCCATCCCACGGTGTAGCAGCTCGTGATGGCCGGGACAGAGGAACTGAAAGCAGCCGGGGCCGAGGAGTCCGGCAAAACCCGCAGTGCTGCAGCCAGGGCAGCGGCGTCGGCACCGGCAGGACCCCGCGTTTGACCTGCCCCGGAGGGCAGCGAGGACACGTGGGCTCCCCGTGGCGGCTGCTGCTGCTCCGGGCACCTGCAGAGCGGGCAGATGGCACCGGGGCTGGCCTGGCACAGGCACTGCCACATGCTGCAGCAGCCAGGAGCGGAGCCCGCACTGCCCCAGCCCTTGGCACCGCTCCACTCCCAGGGAGGAAGCTGGGAACGGCTCCTCCTGTGGGGATACGGGGCTGCCAGGCGCCCCACGGTTGCTTCAAGCCAGTCTGGCTCTGGACGGGTGATTCGTGCTGTCGGATTCACTCCCACAGCCCTTTCTGGAAACCCAGAAAATAACGGAGCCTTCGACTCTTCCCACTCCTGTTTCCAGCACTGCGGTGCTCCCTGCACGGCTCGGGGCAGCAGGGCCAGGGCCACGGGAGGACGGCAGCTGGCCCGGGATGCTTGACCTCCTTTGCGGCCGTGTCCTCTCCCGCAGCGCTGCCCAGGCCACGCGACCTCTGCGTGAGGCCAAATCCCACGGTGACGCACACGGGGCCGCGCACAGCCCGGCGCGGAGGCGAGCGGAGGGGGACGGCCGGGCCCCTGGGCCCACGGGCTGCAGCACAGCAGAGTCCAGCAGCTCCCGGCACCAGGGGACCCGCCAGGTCCCGGGATGCCGGGCACTCAGCCAGGCCTCGGCAGTCACCAAGGGGCTGGGAGCAGCGTGGGAATCCCCGGGAAAGCTGCTTGCCGTGGTGACACGCGGCACATCTCTGCCTGCACCGAGAGTGTGGGGACAAATGGCCCCTGGGGGCAGCGCGGCCACCGTGCCCCATGGCACGGAGGTGGCAGCGAGGTGCCTGGCCCGGCACGCGGAGCAGCCCACACACCAGTATTAATAGCCGTGCAGCTCTAGCAGCTTAAAATAGGCTGCCGGGAGCGGGGGGTGGCTCCAGGCTATGGAGACCTATTGTGTGAGCAGTGACGCTGGCGCCGCGCAGCGCGGGGGTCTCCTTTGGAAAACCCCGTCCACCCCGCGGCCCATGGGAGCGGGAGACCCCGGCGTTTCCCCGGCCGCACCGCAGCCCTGCACGAGGGAGCTCCCTGAGCCTGGCTCCGGTGCACGATCCTGCTCAGAGCAGAAAGCAGGAGCGCCTGTGAGCTCCGGCCCAGGCAGCACCCACGGGTGCCCCGCGCAGGACGGGCCGATGCTGCGATGCAGTTTGCACCGTGGGAGGAGTGTGTGGATGAGGGGGCACCATGGGGCACCTCAGAGACCCCTGGAAGGACAGGACAGGCCTGGGACACACAAAGCCCAGGCCGGGCTGTGCCCACAGCGGGCTGGAGGGATCCGAGCGGAGCAGCCTTCGGTGCCCAGCCAGGAACCTGCCGCGATTTGAGGTGGGAGCAGCGCCCAGAGGAGCCGGGCTGCTCCGGGAGAGGATGGACGGACGGTGCTGAGCAGAACCGAGACCGGGCCGGGCCGGGCGGAGGCCTCTTCCCGCGGGGCCCGGCCCGGGGCTCGGCGGGGCTGAATCCCCCCCAGGTGCCAGGGAGGCGCCGGGAGCCCCTTCCCCGCCGGGCGGCGCGGGGGCGGCCGCAGCTGGGGCGGGGGCCGCTTCCCGGGGGGCGGTTGTGGGGATCGGTTGTGCCGGATACCGGGGGCGGTTCCCGGGGAGGGAGCCCGGGGGGCCGGGGCCGCTCTCACCTTCATGATGCTCGCGCGGGGCGCGGCGGGCGCGGGGCTCCGCTCCGCCGAGTCCTCGCGGCTGCTGCTGCCCGAGCCCGAGCCGGGGCTGCCGCCGCCGCCGCCGCTGCCGCGGGGCCCGTTGGGCAGCGGCGGAGCGGGGCGGGGCGAGCCGGGCGGCGGGGCGCCCCGGGGCCCCTCCGCCATCCCCGCGGCCTCGGGGCAGCGGCCGCCGCGGGGCCCCGGGCGCCCCGGTGCCTGCGCCCGCCGCCGCCACCGCCGCTGCTGCGGGCTCAGTGGCGGAGCGGGCGGGAGGCGGCGCGGCCGGGGGGAGGGCCGGGGGCGGGGACGGCGGCGGAGCGGCCCCCCCGGGCTGCAGCGGCGGCGAGCGGGGTCGGGCCCCGGCGCCCCGGGACTTGTCGCCGCCACCGCCGCCGCTTCCCGGGGCCCCCCAGGCAGCCTGGGCCTCCCCCCTGCACTGGGCACCCGGCCAAGGGTGCACCTGCCACCGGGCACCAAACCTGGCACCCAAACCCAGCCCTCACCCTGTATCCTGCCACTGGGCACCCAAACCTGGCATCCAAACCCAGCCGTCACCCTGCATCCTGCCACCAGGCACCCAAACCCAGCATCTCATTCCTAACGCACATCCTGGGCCTAAAGCCAGAACCCAAACCCAGGCACCCAACCCAGCCTGCACCCTGCACCCTGGTCCTGCCTAGCGTTGTCCGCACCGGCCCAGGTTATTGACAGCAGCCCGAGCAGTGTCACTCACCTGCCAGGGACACAGCGAGGGAGGGAGGCTGGGACAAGCCCAGGAGCCCCTTCCTTGGGCAGGAGGGGCCCAAGGCAGGTGCAAAAGTGACTCCCTTTTCTCCTCACCCCCATCCCCTGGCCACATCAGCACTGGGCACCCCAATAACCATGGGTCCATTGGACAGCTCGCCCAGCTCCCATCCTTGCTGGGCCACCCAGTCCACACCATTTCTCCCTCTGCCTGGAGCAGGATTTTTGCTCCGGGCTTTTCTCCCCATAGGAGCAGGCAGAGGCCCCGGCTCACTCGGCTTTCCCGGCCTGGCTCCAGGACAGGCACCGAATGGGTTAAACATCCACAGCTGTCCCTGCACCGGGCCCTGGTACCCGCCACCAGCTTGGGACCTTCATGATGGGGGCTGTCATCACCAAAGCTCCTAATGGGGATTAAAAAACACACTGCTCGAGCCCAGAGCACAGCCCTTTATTTATTGCAGAGGGATAATCCTCCTCTATTTCCTTCTTTTTATAAAAAACACATTAAAAGCAGCCCTTGCTGCAGCTCATTGTTTCCTAAGGCAGCGGAAACGCCCCAGAGCCCATTGGAGCCTGGATTAGCGGCTGCTCCTGCGCCAGCTGCTCCATCTCCGGCCCCAGCCTGGCAGGACCCCAGCAGGTTATTGGCTCCCACCGGGGCGGCCCACGGTGCCACAGCCGGGCCGGGCCGCAGGGTCCCGGGCCACCCTAGGAGATGACGGAGCTCTGGATGGCGGAGAGCAGCCGTGTGTCCCGCAGCACCCGGAGCATGGGCTGTGGGTGACCGGTGACCTCCCGCAGCCGGGCAAAGGCCCCTGGCGCCACCAGGTGCAGCCGCAGCGACCCGATGCTGCCCTTGAAGCGGAAGGACTTGTAGGTGGGGAAATCCTCCTGCAGGCAGCGATCCAGCTGCGGGAAACGGAGGTGCCTGCAGCCCCCCAGGGCCGTCCTGCCCACTGCCACCCGGGGTATCCCCGCCACATACCCCCTGGGCATCCCCACCACGTTCCCCTCCATGGGCATCCCCGCCACATGCCCCCCGCGCAGACGGTGCCGCGGGCCAGCCCGGGCGGCCGCGTGTCCTCCCGGCACCCTGTGAGCGGCGCGGGCGCGGGTGGGCAGGCAGCAGTGCCACCGCGTGGCTGCGGGCGGCCGGCACCGAGTCCCGCGCGCCGCGGGTACCTTGGAGCGCTGCTCCTCCGACAGGTCCCGCAGGCCCTGCAGCTCCACGAACACCTGGTAATGGGGGGCACCAGCCCCCGAGGAGGCGCCTGCGGGCACCGTGAGAGCATTAGACGCGTGCCGGGATGCAGCGCGGGCACCTCCAACCTCGGCACTCTCGATGGTTGCTCACCCAGCAGCGCGCTCTCCGCGCACACGTAGTCGACCAGGCGGGCGCCCGGCCACATGGCCACGGCGCGGCGCAGGCTCCGCAGGAAGCGCTCCTCGGGCACGCGCTCGCCCCGCACGCTCAGCGTCTGGCTCTCCCTGCGCACGGGCTGCACCACGGGGCACTGCCCGTGGAAGCCGGACACCCGCAGCACCTCTCCGGCACGGCGCCTGCGGGGCCAAGGCGGCGGCGTCACGGGGGCTGGCGCGGGGGCACGCGGAGCATCCACGTGCAGCGGGGCCGGGCGCACCTGTAGTGGCCAGGCCGGGCAGTAAGGACCAGCTCGTACTCGCGGCCCTCCCAGAGCTCCCCAAGCAGCACGGTGGACGCCGGCGGTGGCTCCGTGGCTGTGCAGGGCAGGAACTCGCAGAAGGCCCAGTCAGGGCAGAGCAGGAAACGGGGACTTGGCTCCTCCGGCCAGAGGTTCACGCCTAGCAGAGCTGGGTGGGCAGCAGCACCATTTAGTGGGGTCCTGGCACTCATCTGCGGCTCCTGACACCGTTGGAGAACCCCGCAGGAATGATGCATGGAGATGCCCTACTCGCTGAGCAGGGCCACGCACACCCTGCGGGACACTCACCTCCATTCACCTGGTAGAAGGGGCAGTAGATGGGGAGCCCCTTGCAGTCCCCCTGCTGCAGGGCCTCGCAGTAGAGCTGCTCCCCGCCATGCGCCGTGCCCACCACCACCACCTGCAGCTGCGGCCACAGGCGCCGCACGATGCCCTCGAAGCCGCGGGCGCACTCAGCCCGCAGCTCGGCCGCCCGGGCAGCATCGGGAGCCAGCAGGGCCTGCAGCTGGCACTGGGCACCCACAGGCAGCTCGGGACACGGGCTCAGCCGCCCCAGCTCCAGGTCGTCAGCCAGGCTGGGCCAGTCAGCGCGCAGGGCGGCCAGCGCGTCGAAGAGCTCGGAGGGCAGCGTGGCCTCCAGCACGCGCAGCCCGCGCTCCCGCAGGGCTACGAGCAGCTGCAGGCGCAGGGCTGCGGCGCGCGAGGGCAGAGCGCCCGCCTCGCCCGGCGTGCAGTACAGCGTGGGCAGGGGCCAGCCTGCTGCGGCGCGGGGGCTGCCGGGGGCCCAGCAGAACCGGGCCGTGCCACGCAGAGCCAGCACCTGCGGGAAGGCGGCACGGAGCGCGTCCAGGTAGAGCAGGGCCCCCTGTGCAGGAGGGGATGGAGTGAGCGAGACCCGAGCCCTGTGCGCCCCAAAGCCCCTGCCCGTCCCGCCTACACCCCTACCTGCAGTGGGGGGGCCGTGGCGCAGCAGCTCCACAGCAGAGCCCAGGGGCCCAGATGTGGGACAGGGACCCCCTGCACATCTGGCCCCTCCTCGGGGCTGCCTGGTGCCAGCGGGTGACTCTCCCGGAAAGTGTCTGAGTCTGCGGGACGGAAGGCGCGGGTAGAGCACGGGCCACGGCCAAGCTGCCCGTCCTGGCCCCGCCAGTCCCTCCTTGTCCGGCGCTCACCTGCAGCCGCCCCCGCGGGCAGCAGCCGCCGCAGCCGCCGCTCCTGCCCGTGTCGCACCTCGGCGCTCTGCAGCTCCAGCCGCCGCCGCTGGCAGCTCCCGGCGCGGCGCAGCGCGGCCCCGGCCACCCAGTGCCGCAGCCGCGGCGGCACCGGCAGCGCCGCCGTCACGGCCACGGCCACGGCCACGGCCACGCACAGCGCCAGGGCCGCGCACAGCGCCGCGGCCACGCACAGCGCCGGGGCGACGGGCAGCATCGCGACCCCGGCCTCCGCAGGCCCTCCGGGGGCACCGGAATCACCGTGCACCGATCCCGGGCAACGGACCCCCTGAACCGTCCCGTACTGTGCACGTAACCCGGCACCGGACCCCTCTCCTTCACCCACCGCGCACCGTGCCCCGATCCCGGGCACCGAATCCCCCTGCACCGTCCCGCACCGCGCACGGACCGCGACGCTGGATCCCTCCCGTGCACCGACCCCGAGCTCCACGCTCACCCCGACGGCGCCCGGCCGCGCGCCCGGCCCCCGGGCCCCGGTCCCGCCTGCATCGCGCCCCGTCCCGTGCACGATCCCGAGCCCCCCCGACGGCTCCGTGAGCCCGGGCCCGCCCCGGCCCGCCAGCACAGGGCGGTGACACCGGGTCCGCCCCCCCGGATATTCCGCCTCCGGCAGAAATGACGGGAAATGAGCGCGACCGCTCGCGCGCGGCCCCCCCGCCGCCGCATGGGGGTGGGAAGGGGGGAGCGGAGCAAAGCGGCCCCCCCACGCTGGCGACACCGGGGACTCTGCCCTTTCTATGAAGGAAAGGACCCCCCCGCCCCACGCGAATAGCGAGGGAGGCCGCGATTAAAAGCGAAGGTGCCCGGCGGCTCCTGGAGATACAACGTGCAGGTTACCCGTTTTCCTCTGCTTTTCCCCCAGGACAGAGCGTACTCCGGTGCGGGAGGGCCCTGCGACACCTGCAGCCCGCGAGAACGGGAGTCCCGGGGGGGGGCGGCCCCCGCAGCCCTACGGGGAGGACGAGGGTCCCGCAGCCCCCCCAGCGCGGGGCAGGGACCTGTCCCCTCCCCGAGACACACGTGAAACCCAGAGCTTTTGTGTTACAAAAATAGTCGGTGCTTTATTTACTCTGTGGTAGAAAAATAAGAGGGCTGGGGAGCGAGGGCTGCGTGGAGGGCAGGGGGAGAGGGGCCGCTGTGGCCCCCCGCCAGGGTCCCAGCCACGCTCAGCCCGGGCTCCGGCCCCCCAGCCCCTCACTGCGGGGATGGCCCAGGGCAGGAGGGACACGTGGGGCTGTCGAGCCGGGGGCTCCTGTATCCTCCCCGGGAGCAGAGCCATGGGACGAGGGTCCCCGACGCCCCCCGACCCGAGCTCACGGCCGCTCCGGGTGATGGAGGCGCGGGGACAGCAACACCGCGGACACGTACAGGCACGGCGGCGACAAGCGAGGGGGCGGCCGCAGGCGGGGGGCGCGCGCTGAGTCCCCCCCCCGGGCGGCCGCAGCAGCAAGCCGAAGCTGGGGCTCTCGAAAGGAACATACAGGAAAACCATGCGACAAATCCGCTGCCTTTTATACACGGGAAAACACCAAAGAGCCGGCGCCAGCCTGCGGTTGGGGGACAGCACAGAGCAAACCGGGGACAAGAAACCACCCGCCGCCCCCCGGCCCAGCACAGAGACACAAAGAGCGCGGCGGCCACGTGGGGCCGGCGCCGGGGCCGGGCGCCTGTCACGACTGGGCGTGCGGGATCCACTGAGTGTCCATGGGGCGCCGCAGCAGCTCCTCCACGTGCCGCGCCACGTCCACGGTGTCGTCCAGGTCGAAGTCGCCCTCGGGGTCCAGCACTGCATCGGGGCTGTGGGGAGAGGTGGCGCGTGAGTGGGGACACGGGCCCGGTGCAGCCCCGTGGGACAGGCCGGGGGTGGCAGCGGCACCTACTTTTGGGCGTACATGTTGTAATGGGGCTGGGAGCACATGGCTGGCGACGGCGCCTGGTCCATGTAGGTGGCCCCGCCGGAGGAGACGTCGCCTGAGGCGCTGACAAACCTGGAGGCACGAGGGGACGGTGAGCGGCACCCAGGGCCGGGGCACCCTGGGCACTGTGTCCCGGGGCGCCGCTGTGGGGGACAACAGCGGAGCGAGATGCCCGGAACCGCCCGGGCACTTACTCGGGCACCACTTGCTTGATCTGCGGCTTCACGTATCCGTCCACCGCTTTGGCTGCAGGGAAGGAGATGGCGCTAAGGCTGCGGGGGGCCAGGTCCCTGCCTGGCTGGGGCCCCCGGGGCTGCCGGCACAGCCGGCCGGGGGCCGCGGGACGCGTGGGGACGGAGGGCAGCGCTACCTGGCGTGGACTCACAGAGAACCGGCGTGTAGTACTTGGAGAAGACCTCGTCCTTGGGCCGCTCGGGGAACACGTAGATGAGGTAACTGAGGTCCCCGAGGCGGTCGGCCAGGGAGCGGATGGAGAAGTCCCTGGTGGTGAAGGGCATCAGGTTCCAGAACATCCGCTCGGCTGCAAGAGAAGAGCCAAGCCGGCTGTGACCCCTGCAGCGCTTCGAGACACGCAGCGAGGCTGCATTGATCAGAAGCGACCCAAACCTCTGCCTTTTCCATGCTTTTTCCCCCCCTTGTACCATTTCAGGGCCAAACGCATGAGGCAGGAATCACCCCGGCCCACGGTGCGCACTCACGGGAGTCGAACTTCCACGCGATGGTGATGCCGCCGATCTCCGAGTCGCTGAAGCGCAGCAGGAAGGTGCCGTCCGGCTTGTTGATGAGCAGGTCGTGCGCTTGCTGCTTGTTCACGAAGCCCAGGATGGCCCTAGGCGGAGGGAGGGCTCAGCCGGGCGCGCGGGGCCGGCCGCGGCGCAGGGCGCAGGGCGTCTCTTACCCATCGTTCCAGTGCGGCTTCAGGTGCTTCTTCAGCACCTCCATGACCCCATCAAACCACTGCCAGAATGTGTAATTCCTCCCAGGCAGGTTTTCCTGTTGAAATGCCCACAAAAGAATCATTCCTGAGTGCAGCTGCCCTCCAGATTGCTCCAAGAGTGGAGAGCAGATCCCACTACAGGTGGACAGGGATGGTGGTGGCTGTTTCTGCTTTGCACCGCTGCAATCAGCGGATCCCCGCGAGGACCATCCCCATCCTCTCTATGGCTCCTGCTGCTCGTGGGTGCAGCCAAACCCCAGCACCCCCGTCCCGCTCACCCGGTTGAACTGGGACCAGGACACCGTGGTGCTGCTGTAGTCCTCCAGGTGGGAGCTGGTGCTGTTGAAGAGCTTCTGCGCCAGGAACACCAGGTTCTCCTTGGTCAGCCCGCGGCTGCTCTGCACCTCCGCCTTGAACTTCATGTTGAGCGCCTCGCAGAGCTGCGGCCACTGCACCTTGTCGGGCACGGCGAAGGGCACGCGGCCCTGCGGGGCGGTGGGGGCGGTCAGCACGGCGCCGGCCCCCGCGGCGCCCCCCGCGCGGCGCGGCACCCACCGCCTCGGCGAACGCGTTGTCCCACAGCACCGTGGCGGTGGCGTTGTTGTCCTGGCTCCCGTGCACGATGACCACCACGGGCAGCGACAGCGTCTGCGGGCGCACGGGGGCTGAGCCGGGCTGGCCGGGCAGCGCCGCCTGCCCTGGGGGCAGCGCCCGCCGCCTTTACCTTCACCTGGAAGACCAGCTCGTTGCCGCCGACGCTGAACTGCGACTCGAAGAGGATGGTGAACTTCTCCTCCGTCACCGACTCGGCCCCGCGACGGTCCGAGCGCTTGATCCGCTTGAGGGACTGCGGGGACAGGCGGGGTGAGCCGGGGGGACGGGACGCGCGGGACGGGCAGACGGAGGGGCCCGCGGCGCTCACCATGTTGCGGAAATGCGCGCTCAGCGTGCCCGTGGCCTGGTGATACTCCATCACGCAGCAGTTGTTGAGGATCTCCCCGCTGCTCTCGCTGTGGTGGGAAGGCGCAGGGTGAGGGGCGCCCACAGAGCCCCCGTCCTCCACCCTGCGCGGCCCCGGTGTCCCCCACACGGCCCCGTTGTCCCCCGCACGGCCCTGGTGTCCCCCGCGCGGCCCTGGTGTCCCCCGTGCGGCCCTGGTGTCCCCCGTGTGGCCCCAGCCATTACTTGCGGGTGCTCTCGTTCTTGAGCAGGGCCTTGGCTTGCTGCTCGCTGATGATGGTGGCCTTCACCTGGGGGGGGTTCATGTGCACGTTCAGCTTCCCCCCCACCAGGAGCCGCACGGTGGCTGCAAATTTAGTCTGGGTCTTCAGCACCTGGGGCGGCTGCTTCTCGATGATGAAGGTGCTGGGGAGGAGGGCACGGGGGTGAGGGCTGGCCGGGCCGGCAGCCCCAGACCCCCCGCAGCGGGACCCGTGCCAGTACCTGGTCACCAGCGCAGAGATGATGTCCGTGATGGTGCCGTTGAGCTCCGAGAGCATCTCCTCCACGGGCCCCGGGATGGGCAGCTGCTGGCACAGGTGCTCGGCGCGCCGGATCTGCTGCCGGTTCTGCCAGATGATCTCGGCCAGCTTCTCGCACCTGGGGCAGCGCAGGGCTCAGCGCCGCGCCGGGGCCGCCCCCGCCGCGCGGCGCCGCGCACCCACCAGCTCTGCAGCACGTCCAGGGTGCCCTCGGCGGGGCCCCCGTTCCCCGCCAGCTGCTGCCGCCGCTTCCACTGGATCAGCTCGTCGTCCAGGATGGTCGTCTGCTGCTTGCGCAGCAGCTGCAGCGTCTTCTGGTGCTTCTCGGCCAGCTCCTGCGGGGCGGGCGAGCGGGCGGGCGTCAGGGCGGGCGGCGCGGGCGGCGGGCGCCGCGCCGGGGCCGCACTCACCACGCGGTACTGCTGTAGTGTCTGCGCCTCGCGGTGCAGCCAGGCCTCCAGCGACGCCTTCTTCTGCTGCAGGGTGCTCTCCCGCGAGAGCCGCTCCTGCGGGCCCAGCTGCGAGAGCTGCGAGAACTGGGCTGGGGGGGCCGGGGCGGCGTTAGGACCGGCGGCACCGGCGCCCCGCGCACCCCCCGCCCCGGCCCCGGTCCCGTCCCACCTTGGAGCCGCATGTTCTCCTGGTACTGGATGATGAAGTACTCCTGCGTCTGCTGCAGCTTCTTGAGCTCGTTCTCCGAGTCCTGCGTGATGAGCCGCAGCTCCTCGAAGGTCTGGTTGATCTGAAGGTGCTTCTGGGACATGGCGTCCACGAGGGAGCCGGCCGGCGAGGGGCTCTGTGCGGGGCGCAGGGGGCTCAGCACGCAGCCCCTTCAGGCCACCCCTGTGCAGGGGGACCACGGGGACCTGGGGTGCCCCCTCTGCAGGCTGTCCCACAGTCCTGGGGGGATGGAGCCCCGAAGCTCCCCGAGCCCCATGTCCCCCACTTACGTTGTTGGCCTCCCGCACCAGCCGCTGCTCGTGGTAGAGGATGTGCCGGATGCAGCGCACCAGCTCCATGGGGCAGCGGTCATACGTGTTCTGCGAGGGCAGAGCACAGCGCTGAGCGGTGGCAGGGCGGCACGGCCGCCCCGTGGCCCCGCCGCAGCCCCCCGCTCACCTGCAGCTGCGTGGCGTAGTGGCCCAGCTTGATCTTGAGCAGGAAGCCGTCCTCGCCCACTTGGTGGTCCGCCTTCTTCTGCAGCTCCTGGATGAGCCCCTCGAGCAGCTGCGTGGCCTTCACGTTCTCCTGGGGGTTGTCGAGGTCGATGCTGTCCCTGGCACGGGAGGGGGGCGAAGGTGGCATCGGGGTGGCTCCGGGACGTGCCCAGCGCGGCCCCGTGCCCGCTCACCTACCATGGCTGGCTCTCGATCCACTGCGAGAGGTAGTGCCGCACCTCGATGGGGAAGTGCTGCCCGTAGAGCGCCTGCATCTGCCGCAGGGCTTCGCCCTGCAGCTGCTGCGCCTGGATCCACACGGCCATGGCTCAACCTGCGCGGGGACACGGCGCCGTCGGGCGCAGCCACGCGCGGGGCGGGCGGCCAGCCCGACACCCGAGCGCGCGGCGCCGCCGCGGCCTCCCCGGCATCCCAGCGGGCGTTCGCACAAGCGCCCGCAGCCAGCGCGGGCAAATATAGAAAGGGCAGCGGAGCAACGGCGCCTATAAAAAGCCGGCGCTTTGCCCCAGCGTGGGGGCATCTGCAGCGTTTCAGGGCCAGCTGAGGGGCTTTGGCAGCAGTGACACGCGGCGGGGCTCGGCGGAGCCCCGGCCCCTCGCTGCCGCGAAGCCACCGGCACTCGTCGTGTTTGTCCTCGCTCGCAGCCAGATTTAGCCCCAGCGCGGTGCAAACAGGCAAGTCACGCACTTGGCCCGGGGAGATGCCAGCGCGGGGCTGAGACGCTGCATCCTCCGGCCAGGGCCCGGGACGCGGATCCGGTTACGGCACTGCCCTCCGTGCCCGGCCAACGCGGCACAGATCCACGGAGGGAGCTGCCGCTCCCCCCTCCTGCCGCCTCTACCCAGGGCCGCTCCGGGAAGCTGCGGCACGAGGACGGGCTCAGCGTCGAGCACAGGGAGCACCCGCCGGTCCCCAGCTCCGCCATCCCGACCCAGAGGAAGCAGCAGTAATTGGGAGTTGGCTAAAAATGGCTTTTTCCCCTTCATAAAATGCAAGGAACATTCCCACGTCCATGGGAAAGGCCCAGGGTTAGAAACCCTCCCAGCGAGGAGTGGTTTCAGGAGGCAATAAAAATTTACAGCAACGAAAGAAGGGAAAGCCGATAGCAAGCTGAAGCACTGGCCGTTAGGAAATGCGAACGTTTGATAAGAGGCATCACGGCACCAGCTGCCGTGGGCAGAGAGCTGAGGAGAGCTTAAAAAATGGTTTTACTGCAACAAGAGCAGACGAAATCCCAGGAGCAGCCCAGGCCCAGGGCCAGACAGCAGCGGGAATAGCAGTACAGGCAAAAACTAAATCAACACTGTGCTTCCTATCAAGCGAATGGTGATATATTCCCATCTTCCAGCAGCAAAACACTTCCCAGTCCACTTCAGCAGGTTGTCAAGCAACAAGTATTAACCCACCACTGCAGCTACTGAGTGCACAAAGCGCCAGCCTTGGAGCCGAGCGGAAGCGTCGCCACTGGGAACGCCAGGGAAGCAGAGCCGACCCCGCAGCAGCGTTTACAAGGGAAAACGGCACGTTCGGCGCGGTGGCCGCGGGCCCGGGCGCGCGGACGCTGCAGCTGCATTTTGCACAGAATGAGGCGATAGATCCTCAACCCCCGCGTGTTGCCAGAGGCCACGGCAGCACCTGGCCCTCCCTGCGCTCCCCTGACTGCCACCGTCACAGCCCGCAGCGGGTAACGAGCTGGAGCCCGCAGGGCCCGTGCGTCCCATCCAGTGTGTCCCGAGCGCCCCAGCGATGCCCCCGGCTTGATGCCCGCAGCCCTCGGCGCGGTCTGGGGTGCCCAGCTCTCCAGGTAGCCCCTGCCCTCCAGTTCTGATGCCCGTGGGCATCGTGCCTTGGCCGGGGCTGCTGCGGCGCAGGCCCCGGTGCCACTGCAGCCGGGGCACGACCGACCCGGAGCAGGGGCCGGGCAGAGCCGGGGGGCTGCCCGAGCCCGGCCCGGCTCCGCCGCCTCCTCTCCCCGCCGGGCACCGGGTGTTTCCGGAGCCGCTTCCCCGCGGGGCCCCGGTCCCTTCCCGCACACGTGCGCGCTCGGTCCCCCCGGCCCCGCGCCTCCCCCGGGCGCACGTGGCGCGGGGCCCCCGACGGGGCGAGTCCCGCGGGCGCCGGGTCCCGCCCGGTGCTGCCGCCCCCCGGCCCAGTCCCGGTGCCGGCACTTACGGCCCGGGCCGCGCTGCAGGAAGAGCGACGCGGGCCGCGGGGCCGCCGCTTCCTCCCGGCGCCTCCCGCCGAGCGGCCGCTTCCTCCCGCCGCGGGGCCCCCGGGGCGCGGGGGAGCCCCCTGCCCGGCCCGGTCCGACCCGGGGGGGCCCGCACTGCAGCGGGAGCGGCAGGAAAAACGCGGCGGGACGGAGGGACCTCCCTCCCGCGGTGCCGCTCAGGCCCGGTCGGGATGCACGGGGGCAGCACCGGCCCCGGGGCCGCCGCGGGCTCCTGATGCGGGGCCGGGGCGCGGGGAGCAGCGCCCGCTCTGCGCCTGCCTGTGGTTTGCAGCTTTCGGTTCGGAGGGGGAGGCAGCAGCTCGGCGAGAGGCACCAGCTCCTGCGCGGAGTTCGCTGCTTTGATGCGTTTTGTTTTGCTCTCGTGGCAGAGCAGCCCCGGGCTCTGCCCTCGGCAGCACCGAGTCGGAGGAGGCCGCGCAGCTCCCTGCAACCCACGCTGGAAACGCCGGCGCGAGGGCAGGGAGCTGCCGGCCCCCGACTGCAGGTACGGCCGAGACAACAGCCGTGGAAATTAAATATTTCCTTGGGGGAGCAAAGGCCAAGGGCTCTGCAGCGGGAAAGCCTGCGGCGGCACCGGTGACGCAGAGCCAAAATGGAGAAGTTACCCTGCAGGAGGAACAAGGAAACCCGGGGGTGGCCCAGTGCTGTCCAAAGGGAGAAGCCGCCACACGTGGACATCGCTCTCCTTGTCCGTCCTACGCTCAGGGTGAACAGGGCCACCCTCGTCCCGTTAGTAACAACGTCCGTGAGCGTCCAGCTCCATCGGCCCTTGAAACCTTGGATTTTCCGCTGCGACCACAAAGACCCAGGAAACTGCATAAGGAAAACCTGGCGTGGTCGGAGAGACCTGGCACAGCCAGGAATCCAGGAGCCGAGACAGACAAACAGTAATAGAAAAAAGTCTCCCAAAGGACTCAGAATGGGGCGTGAGGAAGGGGCTCGAGGGGCTGGAGCAGGGCCGGTTGCCGTGTACCCCCCACCAGGCTCCCCGGTCCTGCTGCTCCGCAGCTCAACCGGTTGCCGCGCACCGGGATGCTGCCCCTCCTCCCACTCCAACGTGATGGATCCAAGGGGGCACCATTCCTTTGCCAACGGGACCGGAGCCAGCCAGCAGGATCCTCACAGACCTGCCCTACATCCCTGTAATGCAGCAGCTGGGGACAGAGCATCAGCCCAGACACGGCACCAACCCCAGGGCTGGGCAGCCAGAAGGGGTTGCAGGGATGGGGCACAGGGAGAAGCTCCTGCCAACCCATCCAGCCTCCCCCCCGCCGGCACGGAGCCGCCGTGGTGCACGGCTAATCCGCCGGCACGTGCCCCGGAGAGACGCGCTCGGCAGGAGGATCTGAGGATTAAGCTCGTTTCAGTGTCGAATTAGTCCTGATGGGGGTCTGGAGAGACAATTTCATCCCAGCAGCCACGCTCCAGTGAGCACCGACCAGACAAATCCCGTCACCTGCCAGGCAGGATTTGCAGCGCCGGGCCCCGGCGGAGCCACTCGCTCGCACGCACGGGTGGGCAGCGTCCCCTGCCTCGTGCAGGGACAAGAGCGGTGCCCGTCCCAGGGCTCCTCCAGCACGGAGCCGACCCACGGGGCTCTGCCTCCAGCCCCGCATTCCTTCCCTCCTCACAAGCCGGCACGTTTGGCAGCTCGCCACATCGCACCGCGTCCTGCGCACACGGGCTGCCCGCTGGAAACAGAGCTGGTCCCCGGGGAAGTGCTAAGGAGCAGGGGAGGATGCAGTGGAGACGCAGCCAGGCACGCCGCGCTGGACCCGCGTGCCTTTCCCAGTGCCACCCTGCAGGCAGCTGCCGGGCAGAGGGACAAAAAGGGGGAGCTGAGCCCGGCCATCGCTCAGCCCCTCCACGGCCCCCGCGGCACCGCGGCGCCCCGGCTCCCTGCTGCGCTGGGCACCAGCCTTTTCCCCAGTTCCCTCCCAGCACAGCTCCACATTAAACCAGAATTTACAGGACACAGCAACAGGAAGACGGCGAGTCGCAGCGAGAGGAGAGATTGCAAAACTCACCAGCGGCTGCTCAGATGTGGAGCCGGTCACGGCCGCGCGCCGGGTCGGCCGCGGCGTTGCAGCGCGCGGCACCGCCGGAGCCCGCGCCGGGGCCCGCGCCGCGCGGCATCGCGCGGCCGCAGGAGGGGGAACCCCGCGGCGCCAGGCGCGTTCCTGCGCGCCCGGGCCTCGCCGCTGCCGCTCGCAGGGTGGATTCTGCTTTATCAGCGCGGCAGCGGCTCGGCCCTATCGGCCAGGAAGCCGCGGCGGCGCGGGCCTCCCCTCGGCGCTTCCCAATGGCGAAGCGGCCGGCCATGGCAACGCACCGTTTATCAGGCCGCAGCGGCCGGGCCGCGCACGCGGAGCGGCCCCCGTGCGCCGGGAACGGGACCCCCCCGGCCGCGGCGGGCGCCCCATGAAAGGAAAGGCACGCGGGCCGCCCGCGCGGCAGCTGTCGAGGCGCCCGCCCCGGGCACGCGGCCCCACCGCACGGGGACCCCCCCGCGGCCGCAAGGCCCCGAGCGCGGCCCCGACTTACAGGAATCCCTCCCTGCGCAGCGAGTCATTTCCCAGATGACGGCGGCGCCCGTGGAGCGCCAGCCCCTGGGCGCCCACGCGCCGCCGCGGCCCGGGGAGATGGGAGTTTTGCTGTGGGAAACCCCATGGCAGAGCTGGTATCTGCAAAAAGGTCCCTGAAGCCGCCCCACTCCGGGCGCCTGCGCTTGGAGCATCCTGGTACCGCTGCGGGGACGCATCCTGCTCCATCGAGGGGCCCAGCGTCCCCTGGGCTGTTGGCACCGCTCAACCGAGCACCTGCTCCTCTTTGCGCGTCCCGGTCCCTCTTCTGCACTAGGAGGGCTCACCTCCTTCCCCGGGTCCCAGTGACGGCTCCAGACAGGGAACAGCCGCCATCCTTGCAGCTGGCACCACAGGAGCTGCATTGGGCCAGGCTGCGGCCCCGGCGCTGCAGCCTCTCGCATCCTGCAGAGCAGCCCAACGGACTCGGCAACCTCTGTCCCGCGCCACGGCGGGCACTGGCCCTGCACGAGCATGGCCAGGGCACCGCAGGGCACCCCAGCCCCGGCCTCACTCGCCGCAGCACAGGCAACACTTTGGAGGAGAAATACTCGAACCGCTGCTTCGCGTCAGCTGCGGGAAGCCAAGGCGAGCGAGAGCCCCGTGCTCCCGGCGACCTCGCGCCAGGAGAGGCTCCGCGACCTGCCGGCCTCCGCATGTGTTTGCAGCCCCAAACCTTCCCCGAGCCAGAGCCTGGGCCGAGCGGCACCAACAAGCCCCAACTTCAGTTGCCCCCGCAGGGCCCGGTGGAGCCTCCGGTGCATTTGCTCCAATGCCAGCCGTCCCGGAGCACCGACGCTCCCTGTGCCGCGGCTCTGCTCCAGCCCCGTCCTGACAGGCTGTTCTGAGCCCTGGCCGCCCTGCACCGACCCGCAGCAGCTGCATCCTTGTCCTGCCCGCGGCCACTCAGCACTGGCCTCCGATCAGGGACCCCTCAAGGCACCCGGGCTGCAGCGAGTGCCCCTGCAGCACCGTGGCCAGCTGCGACGTCGCTGCCACCAGCGCTTCAGCCACGGGCCCAGGAATTCCTCACGCACAGAACCACTGCGGTGCCCATGAGCCCCAGGGACAGTGCCCGGCACTCCAGGGCTACTCGGGAGGGCCCCAACCTCCTCGCATGGGCCCGGAGATGGACTGGATCCGTGCACGGCCAGCGCGCTCCGATTGCCTCCAGTCAGGGCAGCTCGTGCCATGAGGGCCTCAATCAGCCCAGCGGGCAGACGAGCTGGATCAAGGAGTGCTGGGGGGCTGCGGCGCGCTTGCCAACGCTGTCGGCTTGGACCCAGGCGGATCATCCCTTGGACCTGTGATCCTGACCCAGGAGCACATCTGCCCATCGGGATTTCTCAAGGGGAGCCTATAGGTGAGTTCGCACCGGCCTGGGGCTCCCGGCTCTGCGCACGCGCCCCGGCACCAGCACAAACACGCGGAGCCGGGCCCGGGTACCACACACGTTACTGAAACGTGCTCCGAGTCCCCTCCCAGGGGCAGGAACCATCTACAGAACTGTCCTCTCCCCAGCGCTGCGTCCTGCAGCCGCTGCCGAGCCTGAAACAAAACATTGCCGGTTCAAAGGAAGCAGCGGAGGAGGCAGAAGCAACCAAAAGCCCCCGCATCGCGGGGCCCCAAGTTCTCTTTTCTCCCGTGCTGGATCCGCAGCAGTGCCGGGCCCCGGTCCCACAGGAAGCACCCGGGCAGCCCGGAGTGCGGGGCTCTGCGGGCACCGCCAGAGCTGGGCATCCACCGGGGGGACGGGGGGACTCCGGGCCCGGATCTGCCGCGGTCCCACCTGGCTGCTCCTGCACCTGCCCCGGGCCCCGGTGCTCGGCCGGGCCGGGCCGGGCCGGGCCGGGCCGCATCGCGCGCGGCCCCGGCGCAGCCCCCGCTCCCGCTGGCAGCGAGGCCGCAGGCCCTGACACTGCAAAACGCAGCCCAGGCTGCGCCGGGGCCGCTTTTGAAAGTTGAGTTTGGCCGCAGGGAGTTACGAAACACCCAAAATATTTACCAAAAGCGACGGAGGGGGGGAAAAAAAAGAAGAAAAACAACAGGAAAAAAATAAACACAGCGAGAGGGGCGGGGGGGGGGGGCAGCGCCCCGGCCAACGCCGCCGCCCCCCCGCAGGTGCCGCCGCATCCCCCCGCCCGGCCCGGCCCGGCCCGGCCGCCCGGGGCCGCCCCCCGCGCCCTGTTTACGGCCGCCGAAAGCGAAAGCGGGCGGCAGCGGCGGGGCCGGGCCCCGGGGCCGCGCGGCGCGGCCGAACCCCCCCCCGCCGCCCGCCCTACCTACCTGCGGCCGCGGCGGCGGCTGCGGCTCCGCTGGGCTCCGCGGCTCCTCGGCGCTCGGCTCCGCCGCCGCTCTGCCCCCTCCGGCCGCCGCCGCCGCCGCCTGCGCCGCCCCCCGCCGCCGCCGCCGCCGCCCGGCCCGGCCCGGCCCGGCCCGCCGCGACCCGCCCCCGCCGCCGCGGCCCGCCCCCGGCTCGGCCCGGCCCGGCCCCGCGCGCCGCAGCGCGGCACCGGCACCGGGAGCGCTCGCGCCGGCACCGGCCCTCGCAGCAGCGAGAGGCGGCAGCAGCTCCGGGGCTTGGCGCCGGGAGCAACCGGCCCCGGGCCCTTGCGCACCCGGGGGAGCCGGTACCGAGCAGCGGGGCCTCGCACCGGGGACAGCGGCCACCAGGTCCAGGCCGGGGGGGGCTGCACCAGCACCGGCCACTGCAGGGAGGTGTCACTGAGGGGAGGCCCCAGGCGCATCCAGGAGCCCCTCATGGGCACCCGGCCCTGCCACGGGCACAGGGTTGGGGGGCACAGGGATGGGGGGCAGCTCTTGTCCAGGAGGGAGCGTGGCAAGGGGCACCGCTGCCCGCTGCTCACCGGGTTCGTCGCACTCCGCTGGCTGCAGATCTTGGCCCTGGCGGGGCAGCCCCAGCACGGGACAGGGCTGTGTCCGTTTCCAGCCCTGGACCAGCCCATTTCCATGAAAAGTGGCGTGGGCTCCCTCAGGGGCTGCATGTGAGTAAGGGGACAGGGAGGAAATCACCGTGGGGTTGAGTAGCGCCATCGCCCAAGTCCCACTGGCTTTTCCAACTTCCTTATTTCTGGTAAATGAGCTGAGCGAGCGGGAGCCAGAGGGATTGGTGCCCGGCAGAGCCGTGTGTGCAGTTTGCAGGGAAAAACGCTTCCGCCAGCTGCTTTTCCGGGCTGCAGCTCCGCAGGGCGGCAGGGAGCCCAGCGCTGCCTTAACCCCTCTCTGCACTGCGGCACCAACGGCCTCGGGCCCAGCGCGTCCCGCGAGCTTGCGGTTGGCACCGGGTGCTGGGCAGGGTTGGTCCCTGCGGGTGCCCAGGTCCCAGCACTGCCGTGGCTCCGTGTGGACACGGGACGGGAGGAGAGGGCAGCGGGAAGGACCCGCAGCTCGGCCAGAGTGTCCCCCACAGCTTCCACCTCACCGCCAGGTGCCACAGGCTGAGGTTCTGCCCTCACCCTGATGTCCCCCATCCCCTGGCGCTGCCCTCTCTGTGTCTTCTCCCTGGACAGGCAGCAGAGGCCACAGAGCAGGAGGCAAAACCAGAGCCCAGCAGCCTCGTGCAGCCTTCTGGGCATTGCCTTGGAGCGATGGGGCACCCTAGGGAGTGGGACACCCCAGAGGGATGGAGCATCTTGCAGCAACGGGGCGCCGTGGGGCGATGGAGCATCTTGGAGCGATGGGGCATGTGGGGGAGATGGGGCACCCCAGAGTTATGGGCCCCCCCAAGGTGATGCAGCACCCCAGGGTGACGGGGCACCCTGAGCAGCGCAGGAGCCGCGAGGGCCGTGGCAGGAAGCAGCGTGCGGCGTGCCCCGTTCTGCTCGAGAGCGCTTGCGGCCGCGTGGGATCTCCTGGGCTTTCGCTTTCGCTACCAGCTCATCTTCCACCGCCGAGAAAACTCCGGAGGGAAATTCAGCGGGCGGCAGACAGGCCGCAGGGAGAGCACCCGCTCCCCCAGCGAGCGCTGCCGTTTGGGCTGCGAGTGCCAAGGGCTGGTGGTTATGTAAGAAGCGAGTCCCAAGTTCTTCCGGACAGATCGCTCCGTCCTTGGATTTGGAGAGGCCAGGACGAGCCCTGCCACCACCAGCCACACCAGGACGTGTCGTCCTCCGCTCACCGCCCCCAGGCAGCCGGGACTGCCGTGTCCTCTCCGATGGGCAAGGATGTGGCAACGCTCCCACCCTCCCTGCCGTTCCTGGGAAAGCTCCCGCTCGGCGGGTTGCATCACCCCAGCAAACGGCTTTCACAACCCGCGGCCACATTGCCCGCGGCAGGGTCAGCCCCGCTCCGCTCCTGCCCGCAGCGCCAAGGCCGCGGGGGGCTTGGGACGGAGGCGCGGGGACAGCGCCCACCCCGTGAGCGCAGTGGGGCTGGCACGCAGCCCACGAGCTTCCCCTTCTCCCTCCCCTGCCCTACGGCTTCTTCCTTCTCCATTCATAGGAAAAAGAAAGCGGGAAGAGAGCAATCCCGGCAGGAAAGCAGAAGCTGCCTCATCCTGCTGGGGCAAAGGGAGCAGTTTAGAATCACGATGACTGCAAGCAGCAAGGGGCTTTGGGATGCAACAGGAGGTGGCCGGGAAAGGTGGGTTTTCCTGGTGTTCCAAGCAGCCGGAGCCCACCCCGCGCTGGGCCGCCCCGAGGAGGCAGCAGGGGCCCCGGCACGTCCCTGCGCCGTCATCTCGCATGAGCTCAGCGGGAGGCGGGTGACGCTGGCGCTGCGGCACCGCGCAGCCCGGGGCGCGTAATTGCTTTCCTGGAAATCCGCCTCTCCAGCCGCGGCCTTCCTGCCGGAGAGGCATCGCCAGGGCCCCGGCTGCTTCTCCGGGGCGGTGTTTGTGTCACCAATGGCCACAGGACCCCAGGGGCACTGGGACATTGCCCATCCTGCTGCGCCTGGCACCGCGTGCAGCAGGATCCATGTCCCGCTTCCCCGTCCACCCAGCCAGGAATGAAACCGCGGGTTTCTGGTTGCTGAAAATCACGGAGGGAAGGAGCAGGCTGGAGGCTGCAGCACAAACCGGGGCGGCGCACGGGGGTCCCGTGCAATGCAGACCCCAATGGCACTGGGGGCCACGGGGGCTACCAGTATCCTGGCCCCCGTCGCAGGCTGCGGTGCGGGAGCCGCGGTGTCCCGGCCCGGTGGCTGCTGTGGCGCTCGCCCCGCGGGTTGCCAAGGTTACCCCGGCTCCGGCGCTTGCTGCTCTGATAAACACGTGGCTCCGGGTCATCCCGGTCCATGGGGCCGGCAGCGCTCTGCATCCCGCCAGCCGCCCCGGCCCCGCGGCAGCTCCCGCAGGAGGAGCCGGAGCAGCCCCCGAACGGCTCCGGTCTTAGGGCTGCACAGAGCCAGGGGGAAGAGCCCCCCGTGGCCACCCCAGAGCCGTCACCATGGGGTCCCCAGTGCTGCTGGCAGGTGGCCGCTGCCACTGCCCTCCTCCCCGTCACGCGAGCGGCTGCCCAAGCCGCTTAGCCGCATTTGGAGCCCTAATCCGGGTGCAAAGCTGCCCCGGTGACCTGCTTTGGTGGCACCCGGGCTACCTCGGGGGTGTGATGCTGCAGGTCGCCCCTGCAGCGCAGCGCTGCCCAGGTCCCTGCTCTGGCACTGAGTCCTGCTCCATCCCAAGCTGCAAATCCCAGGAGCAGCTTCACACGGGCAGGTGATGCTGCTTCCTACAAGCTCCCTCAGCCGGGGCCAAGGCCGCGGGGGTCCCGGCTCCCCGGCACGAAGCCCACCCAGTCCCTGGCCCTCCTGCCCGACCCTGGGCCCTGCCGCCTGCGCGGGTTGACATTCCCTGCTGTGTACATGGGACATGGGGCTCGTGCAGCCCCGGCCGCTCCGATGGAGCCGGCCGGGATCTCGCATGGGCCAGGAGAACCAAGGGGCCGGGGCCTGTGCGCGGGGCGAGCGGCAGCCACGGAGCCCTCGGGGCAGCGGGCGCAGGGCCGGATCCCGGTGGCCCCGCGCAGGGAGCTCCGAGCCGCCCCGGGCCGGACCGGAGCCGCCCCAGGTTCTGCCCATCAGCCAGATCCGGCCCCGCCGCCGCGGACCGTCCCCACGAGAGGGCAGCGCAGCCCCGGGAAGCGCCGCGGTCCCGTCCCGGGGCGGCTCCGAGGGCGGCCGGGGTTTCTCTTGACCCAGGACGGCGCCGCTGCTGCCCCGCGCCCCCCGGTAACGGGACCGGGGAGCCGGGTCCCCACGGACCCCAGGTCCTGGAGGGGGAGGAGGGCAGGAACCGGCCCCAGGCAGGGGGAGGACTGAGCTCACACAGCAGCGCACGACACTTCAGAGCCTTTATTTCGGAGAAAGTTAAAGCCTGTAGATACAGCAATAAAATATACAAAAAAATTAATTTTTTTTACAGTATCGAATGTCGCTCAGGACGATGCTGGCTGCAGCTAGAGGCAGCCACACGCAGAGCAGAGGTGCAGGAACAGCCCTGGGCTCCTCTGCGTGCCCGCCCAGTGCCAGGGATGCTCCAGGCCCCTGCAGAGCCCTGGCGCTTGCAGGACCCTGCAGCCTCGTGCCCTCAGCTCTGCCCTCTGTCCCTGTCCCCCTCCTACACTTCCCATGGCTCCAGCACAGCCTCTGCTCTCTCCCTCACAGCCAAACTACGTGTCAGAGACCTGTAAAAGCTGGGGCCATTTCCCACCAAAACGCTGCTCCGCAGCTCTGACCCTCTGCTGTGCCCAGGGACCGGCCTGGACTCAAGTCCCTGCTGGAGGCTCCTGCACTGTCCCCCCTTTCCTCGAGCCTCGGAGCGAGGCAGCCTGCAGCGCCCCTGGGCTCCGCGCCCGGGATTCCTCCCTCTCCGTAGCCCCTGATCCCTTCAGCCTTTGCTCTCTCCCTAATGCTGGCAGCCACCTTCCAACCACAGTGTCATGCAAAGCCCCCCGAGAAGCTGCAAATTCACTGATCAAGACACCCCAAGTCCCAACAAAGGAAAGAGGGCCCAGCCTGGACCCCCGTGCAGGAGGTCAGGCAGGTCCAGCCCCAGAAAAGGGCAGCGCTGCCCAGCCCGAGCCTGAGCAAGAAGCCCCAGGGGCAGGAGGGCCAACGTGGCAGCCCTGGGGCCCCAAGGGACCACAGAGCTGAGCTGCAAATGCTGCAGGTTGCCAAGCACAAGGGCACTGGGACACATCCCTGCTCCTCCCTAGGAGACTCCTTGCAGGGCAGGGAAAGCAGTAGGAGCCCTGGGCCTGCTGGAGCTCTCTGCCTGCAGCAGGAAGGTGCTGGCAGCAGAGCCCAGACAGAGCCCAGCAGAACTGTCACCCTCACAGAACCGGAGGGCCTGGGCCTATCTACCTCCCTGCTCCCAGCTGGTCCCCCAGAAATAGGGGGAGCAGAAGGTGCAGGGACAAGAGCTCCAAGGGCTGGGAGAGCCTCCCCTCTCAGGCTGGGTTTCCAGCACACGGTGCTGCGACTCCATCCCGCTCAGCTACCAGGAGACTAATCCACACTTCACAGATCTTCAGGGGGTTTCTAGATACGAGCAGTCAGGAAAGCAGCTTTTGACAGCACAAGAGGGGCTGCAGAAGCATTTGTAAGAACTGAGGCTGCAATCGGAGGCTGATAGGCACTTGAATGAGCAAAACAATAATATAAAAGTGTGTTATGGAAGGAACTAGAAAAAGGTTTATCCCCCCCTCCCCCCAAAGAGACCAACGGCACCACCATGGAGGTGGTTGTTCATTTGGGTCAACAAGGAAATCTATGGTGAGGACCAGGGCCCCCAGCAAGAAAAGGCCCTGAGTGAGCAGGGCGAGACCGGGGGGCTCTTGGGGGACCAGGCGAGTGCCGGGAGGCCCCGGGAGCAGCGCTGGAGCCATCACATGGGCGACGACGCACACTCGGGGGTCAGCTCCATGTCGAAGGTCAGCGACTCTGCGGGGAGACACAGAGAGGGGTCACGGGGCCCGCGCGCCCCGCGGGGCTGGCGTCGAGCCCTGGAGCTCGGCCCCCAGCCGGGCCCTCCCCGCGCGGCCCTCGGAGGGACCCACCAAACTGGCCCGCGTTGGCCTCTGCTCCCTCGCTGCTGATGCCGGACTGCATGAGCGAGTCCAGGGTGCGCGGGGACATGGGCAGGTCGATGGTGTTGCTGAAGGAGGTGCTGGAGGAGGGAAGGGAACACAGCGACAGTCAGATGCCGACCGGAGCGCTCCGACACCACGGCCACCCCCAGCCTCAAGGCACAGAGAGCCAAGGTCCCAAGAGCTGGGCCCTCCACGACACAAGGAAAAAAGCCAAGGAGGGAGGAAAAGGCGGCTCAGCCTCCCCTCTGGCCTCCTCCTATCCTGGCTATGAGCCTGGGGCACTGCGGCAGAACAGTGGGAGCCGAGGGGCTGTAACCACCCCGAGCAACCAAGCAGTGCAGGGTAAGACCCCCGGAGCAGGACTGCTCCCTGGGCTTGCAGACAACCCCGCCAGGACACTCACGGGGTGACGCAGATGAACTTGGTCTTCAGGTACGGAGCAGCACCTGCAGAGGAGGAGCAGACTTGTCACCAGCTGCCAGAGGAGGAAACCAGCTCCCCTGCCCCGCTCCGGATGGGAATGGCCCTGCAGACACTGCGCAGCGGCCACCGAGCCCTCGCACGCTGCTGCGGTCCTGCATGGGCTCTGCGCCAAGGAACGTGCTCCCAAGCACTAGCCTCAGGCTGCAGCTGGGAATCGTGACCCACGGCAGGATCCCACCGTTACCAATGGCTCTTCCGCCTCGGAGCGGTCACCGCAACAAGCCCGCGCCAGAACACAGAAAGTCAACGACTACCTGAGTCTGTGGCTTCAGAGTGCTCCTGGCTCTCAGGGCGGCAGTACTTCCCAAAGGCCTCCTCCTTCGGGATGTCCGGGTACAGATACACCAGGGGGGACACCAGGATGTTGGTGGCATCCATGATTTTGTAGCCCATGATGATCTCCGCAAAGGACATGCTGTTCAGCTGCTGCTTGGTGTAAGGCTCCACGGACTGGATCTGGGTCTTCCCTGCACAAGGAGACTTTTGACACCGGGCAAGACACCTGCATTCCTCAAACTGAGACCTTCCTTGGACACCGCAGGAGAGGTTGGGACAAGGCAGAGCGGCCTGGGCTCACACTCGGCACAGCAGAGCTGCTGTAGGCACTTGGGCTGTGGCACACGGGCAGCACGGAGAGGCGCCAGGCAGTGCCAGCAGCCTGGAAAGCTGCACCCTGCCAGCAACACACGGGCAGGGGTGACCAGCAAGAGCCACCCAGGCTCATGCTCAAAGGTTTAACCAAGGGAAAGGGCCCATCAGGACAAGGATAAAGGACAAACATAATTGGTGACGATGCTGTGACCCAGGAGCATCCCTGGAGCAAGGCAGCAGCGCCAGGGAGGAGGGAACGTACCACTGATATCCTTCTCCACCCAGGTGAAGGTGATGCCCCCTTCCTTGCTGCTCTCGCTGAACCGCAGCAGGAAGGTTCCTGGTGGCTTGGTGCTCAGGATGGCTCGCTCCCGCTCCTTGCTGATGAATCCCATGATGTAGCTGGATGGCGAGGGAAAGAGCGTGCCAGGGTGTGGGACCACTGCGGCACCAACTCTAAAACACGAGTCCAGCCAGTTCTCTTCACAGCTTCAGGCAGCCACAGGGTCTGGCCTCACCCTCAGCAGAGCTTTTAGACATTCCCAGGTGTCGGGAAAGGTTTTTTTGCTTGGAACCAGCCAACAGGGTCTGGGATGAAGAGGCATCCCGGGAAAACCCAGTGCTTGTACCCAAGAAGACACCCCCACCGCCCTCGGGACAGGGGTCACCAGCCCAGCTCACCCACCCTTCATTCCACAGCGCCAGGATGTATTTCTTCACTAAGTCGATGATGTTGTCCAGCCAGACCCAGAAAGAGAAGCCTTTGCCAGCCATGTTCTCCTGAGGAACAGAGCAGCGAGGCTGTGAGTGCAGCCTGGGCAGTGGACAGCCCAGGGAGGGCACGGGGGAGGAAAGGGGCTTTATACCTTGCAGAACTTGGCCCAGGTGATTTGACAGCCGGAGTAATTCACACCTGGCCCTGGCAAAGAAAAACAGGAGCATCAACATTTGGACAGAGCTGCTCTCCCATGCAGCAACCCAAGTTTGCAGTGTTTCAGGGAAAACCAAGCAATTAAAAAGTAAAGCTCTCTTCCCAAAGCATGCAACGCTGCTACCACATCGCATTTACAAATGGTTCTCACGGAAGTCACCCCGGAGGGACAAGCAGGGCACCCAGGACGGTGCTTACCTAGAAGTTTTTCTGCCAGTGTTGTCAGCTGCTCGATGCTGAGACCGCGCTTGGTGGTGGAAGAGAACTGCCAGCTCAGCACCTCCGCCACCTGGTCCCAGGTGCCGATGGGCGGCTTGGTGAAGAAGTTCACGTTCTGCACGAGGAAACGCAGCCCTGAGCAGGGCATCGCGCACAGGTGGGGCCAGACCCCCAAGGAGCCCTGTTGGGCCATGGTTTTTCCCATCGCTTCCTCCTTCTGCTGCAGCCTGGGTGCTGGGGCAGCTGCCCCGAAGGCTGCAGGGCATCTCTGCCCACCCTACCTTGGGGTTGTTGGTCAGCATGTTGTACCACAGGATGGAGGCCCAGGCATTGGGCATCTGGCAGATGTTCGAGATGACCACAACGGGCAGCGAGTGGGTCTGCAAAGACAGAACGCAAAGACAGGCTGGGACACCTCACCGGTGCCGCCTGCCCCGTTCTCCAGGACTGTCCCCAGCCAGGCACAGCCACGGCACCCCTCCAGCTCGGCCCTCTCCTCCTTGGCCTGCAGGAGCCCACAACTCACCTCCAGGTCGATCTTCAGCCCCTGGTGATAGACCTCTGTCTCAAAGGTGATGAGGTGCAGCTCCTCGGTGACGATCAGCGAGGCCTGGGGAGACGAGGGCACAGTGGGCACCCCGCAGACACCTCCCCCAGGGGACACACGGCCACTGGGGCCAGCGCTGCTGCTAAGGTCTCTGCTGCTGGTCTGGCAGCTGCCAGCACATCGGATGGTGCCCGCCAACACCCGCTGCGAGCAGTGCCCACACTTCCCCTTTCTGCGGTTTAGCTGCTTGACGCAGACTGAGGCTCGGAGCTGGCGGATGGCAGGGGATTGCTACGGGTGCTCCAAGCAGAGCTGGCAGCCTCTCCTGAGCAGGGCCCCTTCCCCGGCACGGCCCCGGCTCAGCACTTACGTCGCAGTTGGCTCTCCCTCCATTGCCACATCGCTGCTCCCGCAGCGTCTGCAAAGAGAAGAAACAGCTAAAGCAGCTCCCCAGGCCCAAGGGCTTCGGAGCAGCCCCGAGGGCTCCCTGTACCCACCAGGTGCTTGAACTCTGCAGAGAGGCTGCCGTTGTTGGACTCCTCCATGTTCATCACCTTGGTATTTGTCCCCAGAATGTTAAACTTCCGTGACCTGGGAAGAGCAAAGACACAGCGTGACCGACAGCTCCTCAGCGAACACGGCACGCCAGGTTACAAAGAGCCAAGAAGCGGCACTGCACTTACCCCCGCAGGGCTGCAACATCCCCGGAGTCCCTAGGAGAGAGGGGAGAGCCCGGTCAGGTGCCAGCCTTCCACATGGACACAGGAGCACAAAGGGCAGCACTAAAGGAGCTGCTGTGCAGGAATAGCTGCACTCCCAGGCTCTGCCCTGTGCTGGATGCTGAACCCTGGGACCCTTCCACCCTGTGCCAGATCCTGCTAATCCCCTTTACTCAGGGTCACGCTGGCCCTTGGCACAGGAATGGAGATCTGATGGCAGCACGAACAGCCCAGGGAGCAGCAAGCCCCATCCCAGACACTCCATCCACTCAACACCAGGATCACAGGACTCACTTGTCAATGCAGACTTTAATTTTCAGCTGATAGTTCAGCTCTGGGAACTTGACCAGCAACCTGCAAAGAACCAGGAGATGGGCAAGTGAGCATGAACACCCTGCACAGGCAAACAGGAACCTGGCATGAGCCACAGCGGAGACCGAGGCTGGATGAACAGCACTGCTGGGTGCATGCCCAGCCTGGCAGCATCATGGTTCACCCCACACCATCCACGGAGACTCAGCATCACACAGTCCATGCGGCTCCTCTGATCCAGCCTGCACTCAGGACTGGGTTATCCTCAGAACAGGGGACAGCACCTCAGTGCTCCGGAGCCCACCTCCATCAGCTGTTGATGCCACCCACATCATGGGGACATCTGCTCAGAGCGGGCACCATCCGCGCCGCTGCGCTGCCGCATCCCGCCGCACGCGGAGCGGGCAGGCATGGCAAAGCCGGGACACCATGAACCCGCTCCAGGTGCAGGAGCGGCTCCGCACAGGCTGGCGAGGCACGTGGAGCTGCCGAGAGCGGCCGGCCAGGGAAGCATTGGCGTTTCCCACCCGCCGCCCCCACGGCAGGGTTTACCAGAACCCCGGCTGCCTCCAGGAACGCGGCGGCTCCGCAGCCAGCGGCGGCACTGAGTCACCTGGCTGCGCACCAGCAGGGCCAGCCCGCAGGGCTGCATTCCCTCCCGGGCTGCCAGCGCTTTCCAGGCCAGCCGGAGGCAGCATCCGCAGCAGCGTTTCCTCCGGAGGGAGCTCCTTGGCTTCCCTCCCCACCGCGCACACCCAGGGCCGGCGACGCACCTGACTTTGGTGGTGAACTGCACACCCGTTTTGATGACCAGGGGCCGGTCGGGGTGCATGGGCATGCAGGGCTGCCTCTCCACGACGAAAGCGCTGCAGGGAGAAGGCACAAGGCAGAGCGGTCACATCCCGGACCCCATCCCAGCACACGGGCTGCTCATCCCTCCCCACACTCCCCGTAACCCCAGAGCTGCCGGCAGCTCCCAGCACCTTTTCATCAGGTTCCTGAAGAGCTCTACAATCCGCTCCTCCAGCATGGGCCGGTGCTGGACGATGGGGTCACCCTTGTAGGACACTTTCTGCTGCAGCTCTTCCAGCTTCTTGATCTGCTGCCGGGTCTGTAGTTGTGATTCCGCAAGAGAGGTTATCCTAGGGGAGGCAGGAAGGACCCGTGTTAGCTCTGGCTGCCAAGCCTTGCACCCTGCATGCTCTCAGACCACCCGTTGCAGCCCTCTGCCCCCCTCACTGGTACACAAGGGGCGAATCTCTACATCAACCATCAGAGAACAGAATGGCCTGCACCTCCCAGCCAGGTGTGTTTAGGCTCTGAGCTAAAAAGGAAATCTGCACATGCCTGAGATCTGCAGAGAAACCCCTGCCAAGGGCCTACAAACAGCCACGCAGCGACAGGAACTCCTCACAGCAGCCTTGGGAATCCCACAGGCCCGGAGCTAGAAATTCCTGCTGCAGCACCTGCTCTCCAGGACCAGTCCGACCAGCAGATTACATTTATGCTTGCAGGCATCAGCACTCAGTTGGCAAGGACATTCCCAGAGGCATTCCCAGACCGTTTCCAGTGCAGATGTTTGGATGCAGCCTCTTGAGAGGTTTCTGCAACTCTCAGCAGGCTTCCTTACCAGTTCTCCAGTCGGTCGAGACAGATATTGGGGGGGCCACCAATGCAGGCGATTTGCTGCCGCCTTTTCCAGTCTGCTAGCTCCTCATCCGCAAGCATCTTCTGCACATACTCCATGGCTGACAAGAGCCCAGCCAGCTCGCTCACGATACCCTAGCGAGAAAGAAACTTAGCACCCTCCAACTCCTTTCAAGATCTACAAGTTCCTCTAAAAACAAGAGGGGACTGAGGGTTGCACTTCTAGTGATCCTCTCAGATCCGGCCACGTATGAGCACCAAACTCCTATTCCAGGGAGGGCATCTCTGCATCCCAGAGGGATCTGGAGGGCTGGTCACTCATGAGGGTCACAACGTACCCTCCGCATTTGGTCCAGCGCCGTGAGCATCTGCTCCAGCTGCTGCATTTTCTGCCGGGTCACTGACTGGTTGTTTCCATTCAGATCCTGCATGTCTGCAATGAGAAGAAAACAATTTTCAGCCAAGCACATGAACTCCTGCCCTCCTGAGGATCACACGCCGGAGACCTCCAGTCAATTGCAAAGAAAAAGCAGCCCAGGAGGCTGGTGATCATTAAGTAGCCTCCACACTCCTTGCTGACTTTAGTACATGCACAGCAGGGATATCACCTCTACGTGCCACTTCTCTTTTCACGCTCAAAACAAGCAGAGCTGTTTCAGCTCTCCTGGGGCTCTGCCAGCAGCAGAAACAAAAACAAGGTTTCTCCAATTGCCATGCAAATGCCCTGAGCCTAAACTGCCCTTTTTGCTTGGAAAGATGCACAGTGAGGGCTGGAAACACCCTCCAGCACATTTCCTTACAGGAACACGCTTTGGTTTGCCAGAAACTAATGAGCTTCCATTACCTCCTTGGCTTTTCAAAGTCTTGTAGTTGAAATCAAAATCATCTTGGAGATTCTCCACCACTTTCATCTTCTGCTCCAGATCCTGCAAGGCCAGAGATGTAGGTTTGTTCAAAGCACTAAACCACAACGCTTTTAAGCATCTTCTTCCCCGGCATTGCACACACATACCTGTACCCTCTTCCTCACGTCCTGCAGATGCTGCTCCAGCATTTGCTGCTTTTCTGTCACGACAGCTGCTGTCGGGTGTGTTGCCTGTCCCCCTTGCTGCAGAAGAGACTTAGACCTTAGTCTCTTAGACCTTAGACTAAGCGCCCCCAAGAAGGGACTTAGAACAGGACTTAGGACCCAGAGAGACTCTGCCCTGCGGAGGTTTTGCAGGCAGAGCCCTCAAGCTGGCTGTCAAAAGCAGCTGAGCACGTGCATGGAGCTGCCAGGAGGAAAGAGCCATCCCGGGACACCACCTGCCCCCGAGCCACTTACTTGGGCTGCGGTTGCCGCTGTCTGAAGGAGCCGGGACTCTTCCCACAGGCAGCGAGCCACAATGCGGGCTATTTCCATCGGCTTCTCCAGGTATCTGCTCTGTAAAGCACCCAAACCCCCAAAGTTAGCAGGGAAAAATGCAACTCGTGGGATTTGCAGAGCCTTTAAGGCTGCAGCTCGAATCGCTCAGGGGAAGCGTTAGGAGCGCAGAGGTTCCCTCTGCCAAGCCAGCATTTAAAAACAAAACGTGCGCTTCCTTCCCACCTGCAGGAACTGCTTGATGCGCCGCAGGTTGTGCTGGTAGAGGACGTTGGACTCCTGCAGGAAGCGGCTGTACTGCTGGTCGATCTCCCCCAGCAGGTTGTGGAACACCAGCGTGGCGTGCGACTCCTTGCTGGCGGCGTAGGCCCTGCGAGCGGCACGGCCCCGAGCCTGGCACCCCGCGCCGGGCTCCCCGCGTCCCCGCCGCCCCGGAACGCGGATCATCGCAGGCCTTGGCCAGCGTCGATCAACCAGAGCGCTGCAGATGGGGGCAGCGGTGGCTCCCCCATGCACGAGCCACCCGAACGCACGCAGGGCCGAGGTGACAAATGTTCTCGGCTTGTGCTTGGGCTCTGGCTTTCAGCCAGGGTGCACGGCCTCCTCTCCAGGCCCACGTGCTCTCCAAAAAGGAGCAGGTGGCTCCTTTGCAGCCTCATGTGCAAGGGAGGACAGGGTAAACCTGGATGTGAACACCTTTGCTTTGCACCTTCCCCCTTGGGGATTTGGCACCACATTCACAGATTTCTGCTCCCTTTCGCACTGCACTTAACGAGTCCCAGAAGGAGGCAGAGCAAGGAAGAACAGTTCTGCAAAGCCAAAGCCTAGGGGAACAAGCACAGCCTGTTTCCAAACCTCCCTGGCACCCGCTCCCATCCCAACCCTTCTGTGGAGCAGAGCTCAAGGGTCTGAAGGAACAAGACCAGCAACCCACACACAACCCTCAGATTTGGAAGCAAGCACTGGAAAATCCCTGTTCATCCAAAGCAGAGGACAAGGCCCTCCCCTAAAACACAGGGCTGAGCATCCCCAGCAAAGCCCACGCGCCGGAGCGTCGCAAGGCCTCACCAGTCCTGGCTCTCAATCCACGGAGCCAGGAACTGCCGGAGCTCCATGGGGAAGCTGTCGCTGTAGAGCTGGTGGAGCTGCTCCAAGTAGCGCGTGTCGAGCTGCTGCAGCTGGTTCCACTGCGCCATCCTGGCCGGCTCCGGAGACCTGCAGGGCCGGACGCAGCGGTGAGAGCGGCAGGGCCTTGCAGGGCATTGGGCTGCCCTGCACCAGTGGGAAAGGTGCCCGGCTTTGGGAGCGCAAGTCCAAGGCGCTCAGAGCAACGGGAAGATCCCATCCTCCCGGTGCCACAAAGAGGAGGGTTCCGAGTTCGTCCTGCAGCCAGGGCCGATGTCCCGCGCCACGCGGCCCCGCTTGCCGGCCCGATTCCCGAGTCACGGCGAGGCTGGGGTGTTTGTGACGGCAACGCGACGGTCTCCGCTCACCCCGGAGCCCCGAGGGGAGCAGCGAGAGGCTCTGCTGTCCCACACAGCCACCACCAGCCAGACCGTCCGGCTCAGGGTGCCACGAGGCCCTGTGGCATCGCAGAGCTCCCGGGCACCTCTGCGGACACCGGGAGAGCCCGGGGTCTCCGGCGATGCCACTCGTTGGTTCCCGCTCAGCAAGGCCCTTTGTGGCTCACGGCCGGACCCGTTAGCAGCACCGGCCCGGGGACCGCAAGAGCTGGTGCCGCCTCTGCCCCCAGGCCCAGCGCCCGCCCGAGGAGAGGCCGACAGCCCGTGGGCTCCGAGCGCTGCTGTCGTCACTAGCGCACGGGCCCACGCCGGGAGAACAGGGAACCACAGAGCAAAACCGCACCGCGAGCAGCGCCCCGAGCGCGTGCGAACCGGGGGAGGAACCGGCCGAGCGGGGCAGGAAAAGGCCCTTCTCACCCAGGGCAAACGGCAGCCCCAGCCGCGACGCGCGGGGCCGAGGGCGCCTGGGGAACGCGGAGCTGCCGCCCTGCGCGCGGCAAAGAGGGAGACGGCGCCGAGCGCGAGGCCGTTTCAGCCCCGGCCCCGCAGGGGCAGCTCCGACAGCGCCGTCTCCTTCCCAGCGAGGTCCCCTTCCCAGCGGCCTTGGCCGTGAGGCCGAATAAAGGGAAGATTCTGACTCATTTTTCCACCAAGTGAAATTAATGGGAAACATCTGAGATTGCAACAGCAGAGCCTGCGCTGGCACTGGCAGCTTGCGGCCATCCGCGCCAGGGTCCTGTGCCAAGCTGAGCCCTGTCCCCGCCACCGTCCCGAGGGGGATTTGCAGCACAAAAACACGGAGGCTCCGGGAGGCCACAGAGCGGCAGGACCAAGGGGTGGCTCCAACGGGCTCATGGGGCTGGTTCGGGCACCCCCGTGCCCCATTCTGCAGCCCACAAGAGCCTCCCGGAGGCCACGGGCCAGGCTTGGAAGTTCAGTGGCCGTTTGCCGCTCCGGCAGCTCCACGGAGAGGGAAGAGGAAGGGTCCTGGGTCCCCCCGGTCACTACAGGCAGGGGTGAGACTTGAGTGCGGAGCCGCTTCCTGCTCCAGGCGCCGGCGCCGGCTCCGGGAGGGCAGGGAAGGAGCTGCAGAGCTTACGGTAAGCGCAGGAGGCGGAGACTGCCAGGAAGCAGCAGAAACAAGGAAGGAGCAATTCTCGGGTTCGCAGCTTCTGTATCGGTGGAAATCAAAGCAAGAGCAGAAGGGAGAGAGCGCAAGCGCGCTCGGGAAGCGAGGGCACCGACCCTGCCCGCGCCAGCGGGAAAGGGCACTTCCCACGGGATCTTTGCTCCTCTGCGGAGGTTATTGCAGCGAGTGACACGTCAGCTGGGGCTTGGAAAGGGCCCTGCACCAGGAGCCCGTGCGTGTCCTGCCAAAGCCGGGACGAGATCCCTGTTGGCTCCCGGGGAGCGATTGGAGCTGCTGCCGGCAGCGAGCGGAGCCGGGCGCGTTTGTCGCACTCCAGCCCTGTCGTTAGGGCTGCTCTTTGCAAGGGGAAGGAAAGGGGACGGGTTGTGTCCTAGGCACACGCAGGGACGGGCAGGACACGGTCCCCCTGCGTGGGGACAAACACGTTCCCAGCGCAGGTGACAGATGCAACGCGCTGGGGCGCCAGCCCCCGGCACCGAGGCGGTTCCCACAGCGCAAAGCACGGGCGATTCCTGCTCCCCACGGGCACAGCGGGATCCCCCAGGCTGCCCCGGCCCCGTTTGCCATGGAAATAAACTGCAAAACATCCGGGCTGAGAAACCCCAGGGCGAGCCCGGCCGCCTCCTTCCCCTCACAGCAGGGCCCAGGGACCCTCTCGCGCTGACCCAGGCTGAACGGTCCCGCCGGGAAGCCGCGGTCGCCCTCCCGGCCCGTGTCCCGCGGCAGGAGCCTCCGCGGAGCCGGCGCCATCGAAACGGGAAGCGGAGCAGCCGCTTCCTGGAAGAGCCGGCCCCGCTCCGGGCCACGGGCGGGCTCCGCGGCCGGACTTTCCCCGCGGGCGGCAGCAAAACCAACCGGATTCCCTGCGCGGAGCCCGGCGGCTCTTCCGGCGGCAGCGCGGAGCCGAGGCCGGCGCGCGGAGGGGCCCGGCGCGCGGAGGGGCGGCCTCGGCGCTGGTCGTGGCGGCGGCCGCGTCCCGCCAGGCCCCGCGCATGCTCCCCGCCGCAGGAAGCGCTCCCCGCCGCGGGCCCCAGCGCGCCCCGCCGCTCCGATCCCTCCAAACCGGAGCACGGGCTGCTCCGCCGCGTCTTTGCGGCGCGTCGCCGTCGGGCACCGCGGCCAGCAGGGGCCAAGGGCCCCACGGCACCTGCCGCGGCTGAGGCGGCTACCAAAGGGACCCGTCGCAGCCCCGCGGGATCCTCCCGGGGGTCCGGCCGTGTTCGCCTCCCCCAGCCCTGGAGCAGGGCCAGGCGGCGCGGGCGGCCGCCGCGGCCTGACGCAAGCGCCGGGGTAAACAAGGCGCTGAGCGCCGGGACGCTGCCGAGAGCGGCCCTGGAGCTCACGCACGTCCTCATTAGCCCAGCGGTAGCCAGAGGCCCCGTGGGCAGCTCCGAGCTCTGCGTTACCACCAGTGTGGGAAGGGATGGCGATGCAGTGTCCCGGGAGGCGATGCCAGCGCTGCCCGGCCCGGGGATGCGTCTCACGAGCGCCCCAGCCTCGGGCTCGCGGGCAGCAGGGCCCCTCCAAAACACTGTGGCTCTTCTCAGGTGCTGGCCCGGCCGGACCGAGCCGAGTTTTGCACCAAGAGGTTCATCGCCTGCAAGAGCACCCTGGCTCCTGGCACCATCAAGGACACCGCGCGGCTGCGGCGAGCCCAGGAATCGCCCCGCGCGCTCCGGCATCACCAACCGCCCGTGGAAAACTGCTCTCCTGGAATAAGGAGCTAATTACTGCAGGCGACGCAAGAGCAGCTCCAAGCAGCCCTGTTCACGAACAGAACTTGGCTCTGCTCCCCGGAGCACTTTGAAAGCCAGTCCTGAAGGGAGAAGCACCAAGAAGCAACAGGGGACGCGCGGACGGGGTGGCACGGAGGGCAGCGGGAGCTGCAGGGATCTCGCGGCCCCAGCACGGAGCTCTCGGCACAACCGGCCGTTCCAGCTGCAGCTCCGGGGCTTTGCAGGGTCTGTCCCCGCAGCCCGTGGCCACCACGGATGGTGCCTTCCAGTGTCCGTCCCCAAGTACCTCCCATCCGCTGTCACCTGGGCTCCCGCGGCTCCGAGAATCCGGGGAAGCCGCAGAAGGGGCTTCACTGGGGATGACACCTGAGGGCAATCAGAGATCTGGGATGGAAAGGGGGGTTAATCCCTGGGGCAGGCCTGGGAGAGCAGTGCTGCTACCCCGGGCAAAGACCCAGCGTGGGGACGGACACGGGGCGAGCGGCGGGGGCCGCGGGGCAGGACAGCGGGACGGGGGTCCCGGCGCATCCGCCCCGCGAATCCCAGGACACCCGTGACCTGCGCATCCGTCGCGCCTCCTGCGAGAGCGACCATTGAACCACAGCCCGGAGCAGGGAAAGGGTCCCAGACGGGGCATTTTTGAGAGGTCACAGCCAAGGGGTGGGTAAAGCCGCAGCCCCGACCCCAGCTCTGCTGCAGATGCGAATCAGCCCCTGGCACTTCGCTCTGCCCCGGCAGGACCATCCCCACGCGGTTTCCAGGCTGGATTACAGGTCACCTCCCCAGCCCGACGCTGTCACCCCAGCGTGTGACACAGGTGCCACCGACAAAGCCACGAGCATCTGCCCCGGCCCCTCGGCTCTCAAACCCGTGTCCCGAGGAGGGCTCGGACCCCCAGGGCTCACGCTCCCCGTGACACATCCCGGCTCCATCCCGGACTCCGGCTCCCCCGTTCCCGCCCCGCCAGCCCAGACGTTTCCCCCCGCGCACCCGGCCGGGCCTTGGCGCGACCCCAACGTGGCCACGGGCACCGGCCGCGCGACGGCGGGAGCGGGCGGTGCAGGGAGGCGGGGAGGACACCGGGCCCTGCCCGCGGCACCGACCGAGCTGCAGCCGCGAAACCGCCCGGGGACGGGACTGCCCGGAGCTGCCGCCGCGATTGGCCCCGGTCCCGCGCCGCTCGGTGCCGCCCCGGCCCCCTTGCATCGACCCGGCCCCCTTGCACGGATCCGGCGCCGCTCGGTACCGCCCCGGCCCCCTTGCATCGACCCGGCGCCCTTGCACGGATCCGGTGCCGCTCGGTACCGCCCCGGCCCCCTTGCACCGACCTGGCGCCGCTCGGTACCGCCCCGGTCCCCTTGCACCGACTCCGCCCCCTTGCACCGACCCGGCGCCGCTCGGTACCGCCCGGCCCCCTTGCACGGATCCGGTGCCGCTCGGTACCGCCCCAGCCCCCTTGCATCGACCCGGCCCCCTTGCACGGATCCGGTGCCGCTCGGTGCCGCCCCGGCCCCCTTGCATCGACCCGGCCCCCTTGCACCGACCCGGCGCCGCTCGGTACCGCCCCGGTCCCCTTGCACCGACCCGGTGCCGCTCGGTACCGCCCGGCCCCCTTGCACGGATCTGGCGCCGCTCGGTACCGCCTGGCCCCCTTGCACCGACCCGGTGCCGCTCGGTACCGCCCCGGCCCCGCAGCGCCCCGGGCCCCCCGCGCTCACCGGCGTAGCGGGGGCGGCGGCGGCCGCTCCCGGCGCCCAGCGCGGACCCTGCCCGAGTGCCGAGCGCTGCGGCACCCCGCCCCGCCCCGCGCGTCACGGCGCGCCCGTCCAATGGCGACGCAGCCCGCGCGCGAGGGACGGGCCGCGCCGGCCAATCAGCGCGGCCGCTCACCGGCTCTTCCCGGACGGCCCCGCCCCCGCCGCCGCCGCCGCCACCGCCTGGGGGCGCCGGGCGCAGGACGCGGCGGGGCCGCGGCGGGAGGGGCGGAACGTGCCGGGAAGGGCCGTGCGGGAAACCCAGCTGAGTTCCGGGCAGCGCCGTGACGTCAGCGCGCGGCCGGGGCTGGCGCCACCGCCTCTTAAAGGGACAGGGGCGGTCCCGGCGGCACCGACATTATGCGGGGTCCCCGCCCAGCCCCGCGCGTGTGCGGGGCCCCGGGACCAGCCCCGGTCCTGCCCGGACCAGCCCCAGTTCTGCACGGGACCAGCCCCGCACGGAGCCCTGGGGCCGGCCCCCGTCCGGTCCGGAACCAGCCCCGGTCCTGTCCGGGACCAGCCCTGCATGGAGCCCCCGGGACCGGCCCTGGCCCTGTCCCGTCCCAGCCCCGAGCCAGCAGCGGGGCAGGACGAGCCCCCCATCCCGTCCCATCCCATCCCAGGAAGTCGCTGCACGCTGCTCCTTTAGAAAAGAGACTTTATTAGTCGCGCTGCTCACCAGGATGCAGGCGTAGAAAACGTTAAAGCGTCGCCGAAGCCCCGCGGCCGCCGCCGCCGCCCGCGCCGGGCTCCGCTCTGCAGCGGGCAGGGGTCCCGGGGACAGCCCGGCGCGCGCGGGGCGAGCGCAGGGGAACGCGTGCGGTGGCCAAGCGGGTTACGTGTGACGGGAGCGGCGTGAGCGGGAGGCCTCCCGGCGCGGAGCCGCGGGGCGGGATGGGATGGACATCCCGTGTCGCCTCCGGGACATCCCGCGACGCCTCTGCACGTGGGAGCGGAGCGGAGCCGCCCGGGAGGCCCTCGGAGACGAGCCCTGGCCGGTGTCACGGCTGCTCCGACAGCCCTTCCTTCCAGGGCGGGATGTATCCCGGCCTCGGCCGCTCTCGGGAGCCGGAGGCCGGCGAGCGGGCTCTGCTCTTCGCTCCCGGGTCCGGGTGTACTCCGTTATCTTGGATCCAGCACGGGGCAGCGGGGCGGCTGCGCCGGGAAGGGTCTCCGCGGGGGTTCGGCGCGTGAGGAAGCGGTGCTGAGCTCCGAGCTTCTGCGGTGCTAAAGCTAAAATACCAAATACACCTTGTCCTGGGGCGGCGGCGGCTCCGCGGGCGCTTCGGACGCGTCGTGGGCGCTCGCCGAGGCGCCGGGGCGAAGAGAGATCTCAAACGTGAAGGGTTCCGTGTCCAGCCGTCCGTCCGATCCTTCCCGCTGCGCCCGCTCCTACTCACTGTCGCTCTTGTCCACCAGCACCGCGTCCGACTCCTCCGTGATCTCCAGCAGCGTGTGCATCTCGGGGCTCTCCCCGCGCAGCAGATCCGAGTTTTCCGCCTCCTCGCCGCCCACCTCCACCAGCTCCGTGGCCTTCACTTCCACCGCCCCCTCTCTTATTTTCTTGACGTGGAAAGTGAAGGGCGGCACCTTGTAGACCGCCGTCTTGGAGCGGGCGTAGATGGTGTGGTCAGGGGTGAAAGACTTTCTCAGCTTGTCCCGAGAAGTTTTCATCTTCTCTCTCCTTTCATTGGTCACAATCTTGGTGCCCAGCTTGTTCATCCTCTTCTCCAGGTTGTGGCGGGTCTTCTCCAAGTTGTGGCGGGTCTTCTCCAGGTTTTCCTTGGTCTTCAGCTTCGTCTTCTCCATCTTCTCCTTCGAGAATGCCTTCTTGAAGTCATCCACTCTCTTCATGCCGCTCCTCTTGATGCGCTCGGCCCGTGACTCCTCAATAATCTCTTCAATCTCCACCTCCTCGTCCGAGGAGAGCTGGATGTGGTCCTCTTCTGCATGGTCCTCACCTGCAGGCACCTCCTCACCCTCTCCTTCCTTCTCCTGCTTCTCACCCTCCGTCAAGGACTTGCTGATGCTCAGCTTCGAAGGCAGCTTCACCTCATCCTGCAAGACACAGAGCGGAGACGTGAGATGGGCACGTGCAGCCTCCCTGCAGACGGGGCACGGCCGGATTCACAGCTCCCCAGCGCCAGGTGACCTCAGGCCTGGGCTTATCCTCTCCTCTCAGGACACCCGATAAATTACTGCAAAGAGGATCTGCGCTGCCCTGCAGCAGCTTAGGGCTCTGCTATATTTAAGCCCAGATAACAGCAGCTCTGCACCCTCGGGGCTCCAAATCCGCCGCGATGCAGCAGCTCAGACTGGAGCTCCCTGCCCTGCATCACGCAGAACCCTCCGTCCCCCAGCGCTACCTTCGCCCCAAGGCCCCGGTATTGGCAGGTCTTTCTGCCTCTCCGGAGCAGGGATCCGGAGGCAGCTCCGGAGAGCCATGGAAATACATCCTGGGAGCGAGGGCCGCCGGGCACACACTGGCCGGGCCTCCCTGCTCCGCGTCGGCTCCTCCTGCTCGCCCGGGAGCTCCTCTCGCCTCGCCAGACGCCGCCGGCTCCGTGCAGAGCCGCAGGGCGCCCGTGTCCCGGCCCGGCCTTGGGGGGCCCTCGAGCCCCCGCTGCGTCGCTGCCGTCCGCCCGGCGCCGCGTTAGCCGAGACGGCGTTGCCGGGCGCAGGGGCCGGGCACCGCTCCGTCCGGCCTCCCCGCTCGCCTGGCCGCTCTTCCCGGCGCGGCTCCCGCCGCGGTGCCGGAGCAGGTGCCGTCCCGGCACTCGCCAGGCTGCAGGTGGCAGCACAGCCCGGCCGGCGCGCGGCTCCGCACGGACCTCGCTCCGCACCGGCCTTCCCAGGGCCTTCCCAGGGCCTTCCCACTCCGGGTGCCCGAGGAACCTCCCGGATGCAGCCCCGGGGGCAGCAAGAGGGGAGGCTGCCCGAGGCCTGGGCAGGGCCTGGCTCGTGCCCAGCACATCCCGGGGACACCGGGAGAGCGTCGGCCGAGCGTCCCCCCGGCCGGCCGAGCCCGCGCGCGGGGGCGGCCCGGCCGGGGGGATTGGTTTTCACGCGAGCAGCACATAGCGTGCGGCCCTGCTGCCATGAATCACCGCTGTGTCCCGGGGACACGCTGGAAATAGCCCAGCGGCGTGCCCAGCGTCACCGCTGCGCGCCCGCCGCGCCGGGATTTATTACCGGGATGTTTTACCCCGCGGAGCGGGGAGGGAAGGGCTGGGATGAGCGCGGGCAGAGCGGCGGGAGCGGGGAGCAGTGGGACGGGACCCGGAGTAGGGACAAGAGCAGCAAAGGGGGCGCGAGCCCAGAGCCGAAGGGCTCGGAGCGCGGGACGGATCCACCTCGGGATTCAGGGAGCGCAGCCCGCGGAGGGCACGAGGGTCCACAGCGCCCGCGGCTGCTCCGGAGCTCCGCAGAGTGGGAAGCTGCCCCGGCCCTGCTCCTGGCTGGGCACGGGGCGTTTCCTTGGATGGAGCGGCCACGCTGGGGAAAACGAGGCAGGAGCCGGTGGAGGGCGGTGGTTGCGCTCCCAACCACAGCACCTGCCGGAGCCATCCCAGGGGCTTGCAGGGAGCACGACCTGTTGGATCCATCCCAGGGGCTTGCAGGGAGCACGACCTGTTGGATCCATCCCAGGGGCTTGCAGGGAGCACGACCTGTTGGAGCCATCCCAGGGGCTTGCAGGGAGCACGACCTGTTGGAGCCATCCCAGGGGCTTGCAGGGATCCCGGCGCCCACGAGCCAAGAACATCGCCAGGAACATCGGGAACTGCAGCCGCTTCCTTCCCCCTAGCACAATGAGGCAGCACAAAGGCATTCCCTGGCCCGCGAGCTGCTCCTGACCCGCTCTGTGTGCCCCGGCTGCCACGTAAACATCCCCTTCCCCTTGGTGTCAGGATCCCGACGGAGCGGAGTGGCTGGCGCTGGCAACACCCGCCCAACACCTGTCCCTACAGCCGCTCTGGCACAAGGACACCTGCAGCAACAGGCGCTCTGCCCCGGCCGTCCCTCCCGTCCCGCCCCAGCATCGTCGCTGCCTGCACACAGGGGCAAAGGGAGCTGGTTCCGGAGATCGACCCCCTGCCAACCCCGGCCTTTCCCCGGAGTTTTTCTCCAGCTGTGCTAGGGAACGGTTCCCAGTGCCCCCTGGCCCTCCGCCAGCTCCGATAATCCCGGGTGGATGCCGGAGGGTAACCTGCCCATGTAAGGGCCGGCCGAGCAGCTCGGGGCGCTGGGGAGCCGTGGCCGCGCTCCGCCTGCTGCCATTCCTACGTTGTTTCCCCATCTCCTCGACGGGATCGCTCCCTGTTGCGGTGGACACGAGCAGCTGGAGAGCAGCTGGGGCAGCTCCAGCGCTCGGGGCTTTGAGGCGCTTTCCTCATCCCAACTCCATTTGGGAACGTTCCTACACCCCCGGCTTAGCCCCAGAGAGCCGGTGCAGGAATGATGCCCCGCTCCGGCCTCGCACAAAGGGACCCGCTGGAACAATCCCCGCTGATCCCGGGGCTCGCGCGGCCGCCGCACAAATCCCCGCTCGGGGCAGGGCACTATTATGTGTGGAATTTATTTCACTCATGACTCATTCAGATGAGCCACGTTTGTAACATCAGGCATTCCAAGCAATCTATTTTTACTAGGAAAATACTGACCCTTGTAGTGGGCGAGTCCAAAATCCCAGGTCTTGGCATCCCTGCATTTTGGGGCGTTCGACTGCGAGCTCCCAATCTGCAGAGAGAAACTAGTTCTATTCTCAGAGACAGCCTGAATCCAGCTGGGACAAAGGCAGGGGACAAACAAGACTTCTCGGATTTTTATCCTTGCTGAAAAGGTCTCCCTGCTATGGAGTTTTTGTGGCAGACAAAGCACAAAGGCCCTGGGCAAGGGAGCCGGGTGTCCGCGCGCGCGAGGACGGAGCGATCCGCTCATTCCTGTTGCCAGCCTCCACAGCAGGGCTCCCCTTGGATTGGTGTGAACGCTCTGTTTTCCCTTTCCACATTCCAACGCGTCACCCCGTGCACTTCAGCCTGCGGCGCGTCCGCCACCTCATCCCGCTCCGCAGCCCTTCCCGGGGCTGCCTTTGGGAAGCCCCTTCCCTGCTCGCAGAGAGCAGCTTGGGGAGCACATGGATTCCCGGAGGGGCTCAGGGCATCTGTGCAGGACCGTGGCCTCCTGCCAAAGCACCGGGAGCGCCGGAGCCACCGTCCTCATCCCCCACCACCAATCCCGGCTCCCGGAGCCGTTGGGCAGCCCAGCCGCAGCTTTGCTGCATTAACGGGATTTTCCTCCGCCGCTGCTTTGAGGCCCGAGTTCCCCTGCAGTGAGTCACGCACGCAGCCCCGGCACGGGCACGCACGGAGGGGCTGGTTGCTACAACACATGTAAACACTTCCCTCGTTGTATAAAAGGCCAAAGAGACACAAAGCCGAGCTGCATTCCCAGCCCAGCAGAACTGCGAAACGGGGGCAGAATCACGGAGAAATCCGGGGAACGTTCCCCACGTTCTGGGAGCGCTCGCGGAGGGCTGCTGAATTGCGGATCTTATTATCAGTGTGGGAAAAAGCAGAGTCCTCGAATGCTCGGCCACTCTCCCCCCAGCCCGGAGCTTTAATGCGGTATTTTCCGCACGTGCATGCGAACCACATCTGCAGCTCTTTCTGCTTGGTTATTTTTACCCCCTTGCCAAGCACAGGGGGACCACGATGGGGTCCCCCCCATGAAACAGCCCCTGTCCCGGTGGAGGTGGGAGGCCCAGGGGGAGTCCAGGGGCAGGAGGCCGCGTAGGAGACGAGCGAGGCCCGCGGAGCACCCGGCCAAGGAAGGGCCCAGGGAAGGAGGACACGGTTATCCGCGAGCAAGATAAGCACCCGCAGCCCCACACAGCCCAAGGATTTAAAGACAGCCGGCACAGGAAAGAGGAAGGTTGTGCTTTTTTCTTAAGCTTCTTGTTGGAAATGACTTTTTTTACCCCCAGGCTCTCGCTACATCACAAACTGCTACGAGAGCAGAAACGTAGCTCCTAGTGAGCAGAGCCAGCGCGCGGCCGGTCACGGCACGGACGCCGCCGCCGCCTCGTCTGTGGCGGGTTTAGTCTGACACGATGAGTTTATGCTCTCTGCTTTTATGTATTTAAAATAGCAACTGCAAAGCACTTCACAAACACTTACAGTGTGCAGGCCCTACAACGAGGCTGAGGAGGGAGGTATGATCAGGCCTGTATTTCAGAGAACCTGAGGCTCAGAGAGCAGGTGGGATCTGCCCGGGCACAAAGAGCCTCGTGGCAGAGCTGGCTGCTCCTGCCCCGTGCAAGCCCCGATCCTGGCAGTGTGACACAAGTGCCCGATGCCCAGGGAGGATTCAGCTCCTCAGCGTGCAACAAAGCTATGCGGGAAGCAGGTTAATTGAGAAGCAGAGGTGTTACGCCAAGGAAAAGGACCAGCTTTGCACATCCAAGGGCTGCAGCAGCACAAACAGGAGGCGAAGGCAAAGGCTGAGGAATCGGCAGCTGTCAGAGTTTCCGAAGAGGAGGGTCAGAGCAAATCTTCAGGGGACGACGCTCCTTCCGCAGCCCGAAAAGCGCTGCCCCCTCTCCTGTCTTCGCTGCCCGCGGGCCGGGCGCTGTCGGCGGCGCTGCTCGGGGGCGCCCGGCCCGCGGGAGGCTCCGGGGACGCTCCACGGCGCAGGCTCGAGGCCACGGGCTGCATCTGCTCGGGCTAGGATGAGGAAAACTCCATTTCAATGGCCAGGGAAAAGGAAGCAGGGCGGAAGAACCTCCCTGCTCCCCCCGGCCCCGCGCCGCAGAGCCCGGGTTAGCGGCGCGACGGGCACACAGGGCACGCACACGGGCAGGGCTCAGCACAGGCACACGCCAGGCAGCGCGGTCAGAGAGGAAAAACAGCCAAAGAGGCGCCAGGAGGGGGGCGTCTCCCCCCAGTTCACTGCAGGCCCCTGCAGAACCGCTCGGCAGGGCCAGGCCGCCCTCGGGGGACACGTTCTGCTCCTCTCCGCAGAGCTGGTTCATTTCAGCTGTTCTCGACATAGTTCCAAAATGCTGCGGTTCAGCTGAATGCAGAGGGCTATGGAAAGACCGCGATTAAAAATGTCTATTCGTTCAAATACATGAGCTGGAGATCGGGAAAGCTCCCCAAGCCCCATCCCCTCACATCTGCCTGGATACCGACAACACCCGGACGCAAAGGTGACACCCGGCACCTTGCGAACAGCTACACCCAACGGGCCAGCCAACAGCCCGCACACGAAGGTGCCCTCATTGCACTCACTGGGTGCAGCCTCCGTTCTTACATTTTGAAAATGTTGACAGATTTCATCTCCAACAGTGTCACAAAAAGCAGGTCCAGAGAAAGAGAACCTGCAACTCCTGCCATAGAGGCTACTGAATCCTGCAGTGAGAAATCACTGCTGGGACAGCGCGGAAGGTCTCAAAGGCTTGAGAGGAAAAATCAGCAGAGGTTGGGAGCAGGTAAATGTTAAAGGGCTAAACTGGCTCCTTCCCAGGTAGGATTGTGCTGAGCAGCAGAAACCCTCCTCCCTCAGCAAGTCTGCACATTGCACAATCATCTTGGCACTTTTTTCCCCACATCAAACATATCCAGTTTCTCTGTGTCCTAGAAGTTATCTCCTAAAAGGCTTTATCTTCTTCATTAGCTGGTGAGAATGAGGAGCATGATGCAGATGCTGGAGCTAGTCCAAATCTGATGGTGACCAGAGAGGGAGGAAGGAGCAGGCAGCCTGCACGGAGCGGGAGGCTGTGTTTGGAAAAGTGTGTTTGCCCAGATGTGAGTCAGAAGAAAGGCAGGGCTGTAGGAAACACACAAGTAAATAGATTGAAGGGCAAAAATGCCTTTTTCTCCTCTGTCAGAAAAAAAAAAATTTGAATCCTGTTATCAGTCTGTTTGTACAACTGGCTTTACTCTCAGAACTGCTCCTCCCGGATAAACCTGCCACATCTGATTAATAACTGTGGGGCTATTTCTGAACAGCAAACCAATAAAGATGGAGTTTGCATTTACAGACAGATAAATACTGATATTAATTGACATCTGCAGCCTCACAAAAAAACATGCAGACTAAACATCCTGAGACTTTTTGTTCTAAATATTTGATTTTCCATCACTGAGATTGCACATCTTTGTCTCTGGGCTTTGTCTCCTCTTGCAGCTGGGCAGCAGCCCTGTGATTCTTCAGGTGCTTCCTAACTTGTGGAAAACCTTGCAGAATCCAGAGACATTACCTCAAACAAGATGAAGGAGGACTAAGCACATTGCTCGAAAGCTTATGAGGGAGTTTTACGCTTTATGTTGGTCACGTGCTCGTGCCGATACATCAGAGCGCAGCTTGCGGAGTTCTCCGCTCATCGTTCCCACGTGGAGAGCCCAGCAGGTTTGCAGGGAAAGCAGCAAGGAGCAGCTCCAGCCAGGGTGCAGGGCAGGCCTCGGTTTCCGAGGGCTGCTCGGAACGCGTGTGCTCGGAGCGAGCGGCTCCGCGAGCTGCTCGGGGCCCGTCGTGACTCACGTTGACGGGCACGATGGGGAGGCGCCCGCCGCAGAGGACTCATTGCACAACCCACAAACAAATTGGGAACAAAATGGAACAAAATGGAACAAAACGGGCGGCGGGCAGACGATATCCAAGGGCTCCGCTTCTCCCAGGGCGCTCCCCTCCCTGCGGAGCCGATGGCACGAGGCCGCTTTCGCCCCCTCGGACTCACATTCCTGCACAGAGCGCCCTGCGGCCGGGTCGGGACGGAGCCTCTCCCGAGGGAGGTCGGTTCCCAGCACGGACTCCGGCTGCGAGTTCCTTGGTTGCTAATCCTGGATGTGCCAGCTGGGCCGTGCGTGGCCTTGGGAGAGTTCTTCTCTCTCCACGTCCGTGATCGGTTGCATGCCTCTGCTTAGGGGTTTTTATGCGAAAGGAAACGGAAAATCCCCGGGCAAACAGCCGCGATCCCTTTGGAAACTGGGGCACTCCAGCAGCGGAGGACAGTGAGGCTGGGGGTAAATCCTGCCCTTCACTGCACAGCCCCGAGTGCCCCATTGGCATCACACAGACACGGTGTAAGACAGAGCTGAGATCCACTACCAAGAGGCACAAGACACACCTGAGAGAGGATTTGTGATCAGAAGCAATAGGAGCCTCTAATTTTATTTTCTTGAGCCATCAAACATCCCATCTAACCTTACCCAGTGGGGCTGAGCAGCCTTTGTGCCCCCAACTCTTGGCTCTGGGATAATTTATTGCTGCCCAGCTCAGTACAGCACTATGATGGTGAAAGGAGCTCAGCAAAACAAACAGTCTTGGCACTAATTGCTTATAAATAATGCCCGAGCAATAAAATATTAATGCAATGGATTGCCAGCTGCGGCAAACAAATCTGTGCTCCAGAACTATCTTCGAATAGAAAGACTGATAATCTGCAGTAAGAAAAACCCTGGAATGTCGAGCTATTAACAACCTGAAGCTTTTAGAGACAAAATCTCCTCTGAATTTTCTTAAGCCTCCTCTAAAGATGGGGTGTTTAGGGGCCAGGAAGGCTTCTTCACACCCCAGGATATCAACACGGTCCCTTTACAATGCACAGAGAACACAGCTGAATTCAGAGCTGCACTCCAAAAGAATGAGTCAAACTATTTCCCTTCTTCCCACAGGATGACATTTTTTCACCTCTAGTTTTGCTATATCTGTGACTAAAAGCAGGAGAACAGAGATAAAACAGCTTTTTTTTTTTTTTTTTTGGTAGACTCTCAATGCATTGCAAGTATTAAGAACTTAATTATGAAAACTTAAATGCAGAAAGATATTAGTAAATGTGCACTCCCACGGGAATCAACAAGACTTCTGCCAATGAAGAGCATGGTTCAGTATCCGTGAGGTGGCAGAGTATAATCTTAGATCTGATAAATGCCTTTAAAATGCACACAAAAAATAGCCCTTCTTTCTGTACAGTTTTACCATTCAAAAGCATTAGCATTATTTGTTTTGCAAAATCCCAAACAAAATATCACTCCTAATTGATGTTCCTAAAATTACTGAACGCAATAAAATATTCTTCTGAGTAAATCAAGCCATATTGTAACCTACTGTTTCTGCAGATCTGCACTGCAGCTCACAGTTGGTCTGGCTTGGTAATTTCTGATGAACGACACCTTCACAATTGCAATCAGAAATAAACTCTAAAAATCCTACGTCACTCAACAAAAAAAAAGAGAAAGCAGAAGAGAAACTCCTCCGAACAAAAGGGAAAACTCCCCAAATCCTTCAAATATTTAACCTTCATCAGAGTAAAAAGTTTCCACAAATAAGAGGTTCCCGTATACAATGCGTTATTTTTCCTTATACAAGGCCTTACTACCCAGGTTTCTGGGCAATGAAAATTAAGCAATGACATTTCTATGAAGTGCAAATTGTGTGAATAATGCAGCTATTAGGTAACCATCCAATTTCTGTATAGGAAATGATAATTAATGTTTTGGGAATGTCAAAAAAGTCACACAGAAACCTGCAGAAGCAGCTTTGCGACCGTGGGCTGATACCCTTAAGAAACATTTTGTTACCCAAAAATCTGTTTCCATTCTATGTAGGGGAAAGTGGTTACACTATTGCAGGGGACTGCAAAAATACAGAAAGTTCTTCCAAGGGATTCCCTCTGGTCCCAGTGCAGTAATCGCAGCTCCCATTGCACGGTCTGCTTTGGCAGAGTAACGCAGCACAAACCAGCATAGGCAAAGGTATTTGCTGTTCACACATATTAATATTATTGCCTTTTACTTCGTAGTATTCAAATTGAAAAGTAAAATCCATGATTGGGCTTTTGATATTTGCCAAATTAAGAGAAAGCCAAGAGTTTGACCACCAAAAAATAAAATACAAATCTCAATTTGTGAGGGCAGCGCCGGCCGCTCGCTCCCACGTTCCTGCTCAGGCACTTAGCCCTAGTGTCAAGGTTTACTCAGGCTTCCTGCACAGGCGTGAGGATTTTCACGAGCGTGCAAAAGGCTCCATTTCACATGAAAAAAGCCTGGATAATTTCTCCTTTGTGTTCTCTAGCCTCACATGCAAATTACACAAAATTCCTTACTAAATTCCAAATTGCAATCTCTTAGTTCTGTATTTTTTCCCAATTTAATGACACACAAAGTTCTTGCCATAGTCTCAACTGAATCACTCAGCAGTTGTTCTGCCTTCACTGCAATCACCTATTCCAAAAGTTTTGCCACTGGTTTCCTTTAGAAGCAGGATTGTTTTCTCAAGAAAAAAAAAAGCCACTCAATATTCACGAGCAACAACAAACCAAAGTGAACAGTTCCCAAAATGACCACCTGCCAATCCTCAGGAATCTTCGAAAGGATCTCAAAGCTGGCCGCTTTCCTACCTACTTTCATCCTGCACAAGGAATGTCCTGTTTAAACAACTCCCTTCACTTCTCTTGCCTTGCAGTGTTTGTTGCTTCTGCGGGGCACCTAGAGGTCTGTGTTATTTTTCCACGGATAGAGCTATGCTTCCCCAAAAGCACGATATAAAGAGCTTCCAGTAAATATATATATATATATATATCAAACTGGCTAGATGGCCTGCATGATGTCAATAGGCTCGAGTATTTCAGCCTTTCAGGCATGATAAAACTACAAATGCTTAACCTCTGAATCAGAGCTACGCAGGCCCTGACACTCGCTAGATTCCTGAGCTTATTATGATCAGCTCTCCTTTCAAACTAGTAGGAAGTGCTGCTTTTTTTTCGTTTTGTTTTTCTTTCCTCTTTTACTGTGATCAGCACTAGATGCTTCTCTATTTGCCCCGACACTGTCTATTATTAACACGGAGGCTTCTAACTGAATCATTAACCTTTTCACTCCCTTTTTCCCAGTATGAGAGTTTGCCCTGCCAAGGAAGGCTAACTCCAGACAGGAAAAAAGAGACAAACACGATTTTCCTCTTTCCTTTCTTGCTGCATATTTGACGAAAATCCAATGTTTAGTGCAAGTGCAGGGGCTGAGCAGCAAGCAAACCCAAGCAGTTAATTGAAATCGAAAAACTGAAAGCTTCAAGACTTGCAGGTTACAGACAAGTAGCTGGGCAAGATGTGCAAGCAAAATAGCCAGACACTAACGAGCTCAAAAACCTGTTCTGCATTCCCTGCAGCGTCTCTGTGTGTCCTAGTTGGTGAGAACAACCCCGGGGCTGGGGTTACTGTCTCTTGTTGTAAGGCGCATGCCACAAATCTGAAATAGGATCGCTCTCTGTGTAGTGAAACACATGCTGCCTCTCAAATAGAAAAGACTCCAAAGGGCCGATTTAAAACATCCCCCTCCAGAATCCGGAACATCAGAACATTCTCATTCTTTTTCAGTTAAGCAGCAGCTCAGATACTCTGATGCTTCTGAGCACAGCGAGCGGGTAGGGCCATTCTCACTGCTCTCCTTAAACGTCCTGCTGAATGCATCAACTGCCTCAAACCTGCTGCTGCAGAATATACAGTGCTAAAACACGAACAAGAGCACCTCAACTGGGAGCACTCACCGGGACAGGGGAGCTTAGGAGAGCAGCAGACCGTGCACTGCGATGCAACGCTCAGCAACGGCAACAAAACATGAAGATGTGGGGTAGCTCCTTACCTGGTAGATCATGACTTTGAAGTTCCTGCGCTTCAAGAGCTCCGCTTCATTGGCCTCCAGCTTCTTTATCTGCCCAGCTTGCTTCTCCAGGTTCTGCCGGACGGTTTTCACGTTGACGCTCACCTTGCGCACCTTTTCCAGCATCTTATTCACGGTGTTGCTGGTGGTGGTGTGCGCCTTGGTGAGCTTGGTCAGCTCGCCCTGGATGCTGGTCACGGCGCTGTCCATCTCTTGCTGTCTCTCCTCTAGCTGCGTTTGAGTCAGCTGGATCTGATCCACCGCTCCAATGATCTTGTCCAGGAGGGTCAGCACCATCACCCCGTTGATCTGGTCTGCTTTGATGGGCTCCTCGGGCGCTTGCTCTTCCGAGGCCTCGGAGGCTGTTGGGGGTTCGATGATCTGCAAAGTGGTGTCTTCCATGGCTGCTCGGGAGCCCTGGCTGGCGGAGCCCGGAGAAGCTGTCACTGCCGGGAAGAGAGAGAGAGGAGGGAAAACTGAACCCGAGCCCCAGCTAAACTCTGCGCTGGGAGACGCGCCAGGAATGGAGCGCGCAGCGCGCGGCCGCCCGAGCTGCCGTGCGAGTGGCACCGGCCCCGCAGAGCGGCCACTCCAACTGCCCTGCAAAATTTTCCAGCCTTGCAGGTCATTGGCTGACTCCACCTCGGCTGTATAAAAGGAGCCCGCTGCCAAATGCCTGATGTCCCACCCTTTCTGAAATGATTAAAATAGTTGGAGGGGAGGCGATGGCTTTGCATGCGAACACAGGCACAGCGAGGAATGCAAAGCTCAAACTCCAGCAACCTCTTTTTACCATAAGTCTAAAGGCATTTAAATAAACCTCCCGTGGAATCTGTCTGAAAGGAAACAACAAAAGCCTTGTGTAAATGGCTCGGAAACTTCTGAAAAGAAAGAAGCCCCATCTGGGCACAGCTGTATACATTAAAGGAAGGCTGGTTTAAAATAACTGCTTGGGGTAGTGCAGAGCTCCAGCTGGAGAATTCAGATCCTTTTCCCATATTTAGCACTTTTTTCAACATTATGAGAGTCTGACTATCAGCATTCTTTTAAAAAAGGCTGTAATCTAGATTGAAAGGTTATGACATTTAATTCCTGAATTATACAAATGCATGCTCCCATGTGCATATGTATTTGCAAGCATATATGTTCATATGGGCACATGATGCTTGCAGTGTGCATCACAATTGCATGCAATTAATACAGAAAGAATAAATGTAATTCGCTTATGAAGCAGCTGCACAGTCCCAACTAAGAGCAGCTACCTCAACACCACAACCCTCTATTTATCTACAAGCCTAGCCACAAATATAGGACTTATTTCAACATATGCTATGCAAAAACATACTTGTAAGCAATGCTCAATATGCTGTATTTTGTTTTGTTGGTTAAAAAAAATAAACAGAACTTAATAGCGAGGCGTTTTTACTATCACTGGTGCTGGCTCAGCCAGAGTAAATGAAATCCCGGGGCCGGGGCCACGCTGTGAAGCCTCAGGATGGCAGAAACCCCTTCCAGGTGGGCGGAAGGGCCGCGGGCAGAGCAGCAAAGCAGCCGCTTCCCCCTTCCCTGCAGCTCCACAGGGAGCAATCCGTGCTCAGCACATCCTGCCCCGAGGCAGGGCCGTTCCTGCCCCTCCACCCTGCCCCGGAGGGTGAACAGAACCAACACGCGCAGCAGCACGGGGCACGGTCGGTCTCGCGGCCGCCTCGAGACGGGCTTGGCAAAAACGCGGAATTCCTGGCGGAGCAGCCGGGAAAGCCGCCCCGCGCGGAGCCGTGTGTGGGATCATTGTTTGCCCATGAGCGCTCGCTGCTCCCTGCCACGTGAGAGCCCCCTTGTCAGCGCCGCTTCGTTCCCGTTTGCTTTCAGTGTGCAGCACTAAACACACAGCAAATACACGTAGCGGGGGCTGCGCAGCGCAGCGATGTCATGTATCAAAAATAGCTTGCTTTTCCAACGTTGTTTTTTCCTGGAGGGCCCTTTTTCCTGAGGATTGGTTCCCAGTGTTTGCTGCTCATGAGTCAGTTCTATGCAGTTCGCTCCTGCCAGGCAGCCCCGGTTTCCCTGCTGGTTTTCACCGGGGATTTCTGCTTCAGAGCCACTTCCAGTGATATCTGCTGGAAGTTGAACGTGCAGGATGGGAAGCCAGCAGAGCAGGGCTCTCTTTCTAGCTCTGCTATTAATTCCCTGGGCACCTCTGTGCCTTAAGTTTCCCCATTTGGGAATAAAAACAACAATGTCAAACAGCAGGCTGAATGTATAAGACAGAAAGAGATAAAATGACAGAACAGGAACTTATTTTTGGTCTTGATATTTAGTAGAAGAGACCAAGTGCCACGCTCTATGCTTGCTGCTCACGTAGCACTCACACCCCAAGCTAAAATGTGATGAGTAATTTTCTATGTTAGGATTAACTCCATTTCAGCCATTTTCTCCCATGGAGACATACCAGGAAGAGCCAATAGGTGGCAAACCACAATCCTCCCTTCAGAGCCTGCATGCGGATTTGAAGGGACAGGACAAGCCAAAGCTGCCTCAGGTCTTTGGATTTTATATGCTAAGACCGCGCCTTAGATACTACCGTTTATCCCCATATCCCATCTACGTTACAGAATTGCTATCAAATGCTCCGTTGGGACACGGAAGAGACAGCGCAATCACAGAGCAGCAGTTTTCAGGCTCAAAGGAAAACTCTCCAACGTGTGGGGGACGGGAAAGGAAAGGGAAACGCAGCATCTGCTTCCACTTCAGTACGTGGCGGTTCCTGTGCCTGGCAGAAACTTTGCTCAACTTGCTCAATTCATAAACAGCAAAACACAGCTGCTTAGGCCTCTCAGAAATTAAGCAACAGCCTTAGCATGCAGCAGACAGTGTCTCCAGAAAACGACAGATTGCAAGGGCCACAATTTGTCCTTGGAAATTGATTTCTTTTTCTCCATTTAACCCAATTGCCCCCTCTGTGTCCCAGAGACAAACACGTTGGGAATAACGCACACGTGTGCAAATTTCCACACTGTTGGGTGCGCCCCACAGATGGGGAGAACTCAGTCTTGTGGGCCACAAATATCGCAATGCATTTCACAGGCACCAAGGTCATTTTCTGACAAATAAATGTTATTTAACTTGTTGGATTTGCTTACTGTTTCATAAATGATTGCAGGCCTCCAAGATGCTCTGTGTGCCTGTGCACCTGCCTGCAGCTCTTGTCTCACAGCGTCAGCTCATGGTAGCTGAGCTCGCAGGGGTTGTTTTTCCATGTGGGAGCTCATGAGTGCCCTACACCAGAGCGAAGCAAATAAACCCGTAAGGACAAGAATCATCCTCCTCGGCTCCATGGGAGACAAGCGACTGCCCAGCTCCGCAAGGGGCCTCGCACCTCCCTCCCGCTGGGGACGTTCGAAACAAGGACAACGGTGCCAAAAAGGATCCGTGGCTAAACCCCATCTCCTCTATTACAAAAAATCCGCTTCCAACCATAATAAAGTTCAAGCCCAAAGACACTGTCAATGATCAGAAACTGTACTTAGCAGCTCTGTGTAATTTAACTTATTTGGGATTCTTGGCCTCCTGCCTATAAAAGTGTTTCCACCCGCAGCCCTAAGTGCAGAAGCCCCCAGCCCACGGGACATCTCCTGCGCTTCCCGGCCCTAGGTACGGTGCTCACTGGGCTGCAGGGCCTCGCTGCCGGCTGGGCCGAGCGCCCGGGATGCGGGCGGCCCTCCCAGAGCCGCGTCGTGCTCTTCGCTGGGTATTGACGGGGGGGCAGCACACAACGGTACCGGCACGGGGCTCAGGCCTCAGCTGGTACCGGGGCACGGGAAAGGGCCGGGAACAGCGGGAAGGGGCCGGGAAGGGCGGGCTCCGCTCCGTCCCAACAGGGAGGGCGCTGGCGACTGCCACCACCCCTCGCCCGGGCCCTCCGGACCAAGGCACGGGCTCTGTCCCGGTGCCGGTGCCCCGGCAGGGCCTCACCGGCTCCGGCCGCGCCCTCGCGCCTCATCCTGCCCGCCCGGCGCGTGACGCCACCGCCTCGCGTCATCACGCCGCCGGGAATGACGTCACTCCCGGCCCGCGCACCGCCCAGGCGTGCCGTCGCTAAGCGACGTGCCGCAGGATCCCGCCCCCGCCAGCGCGGTGACGTCAGGGACGGGAGCCGCGGCGGGTCAGCTGGCGGCGGCGGCTCGAGACTCGGGACTGCGGCAGGTAACGTAGCGTGACAGGCCCGGGAGCGGGGACCGGGGCAGGCCCCGGAGCGGGGGGAGGCCCCAGGGGAGGCCCCGGTCCCGGCTCTCACCGCCGCTTCCCGCAGAGGCCGCGGCGGGGACGTCGCCGCCATGGGGGAGCTGTTCCGCAGCGAGGAGATGACCCTGGCCCAGCTCTTCCTGCAGTCCGAGGCCGCCTACTGCTGCGTGAGCGAGCTGGGCGAGCTGGGCAAGGTCCAGTTCCGCGACGTGAGTACCGGCGCCGGGCGCGGGGCCGCCGCGGCGGGGCCGCCCCCGCTCAGCGGAGCCGCTTCTCCCCGCAGCTCAACCCGGACGTGAACGTCTTCCAGCGCAAGTTCGTCAATGAAGTGCGGCGCTGCGAGGAGATGGACCGAAAGCTGCGTACGTCGCCCTGCCGCGCTCCGCGGCGGGGGCGTCGGGCCGGGCCTGCAGCGAAACCCCCTGCTGAGGAGCACAGGGCCAAAGAGGCAAAGGCCGCTCTGCTCGTGTGGGTCGGGAGCCGTTTGGGGCTCCAAAATTTGCTGAAATGGAGCTTTTAACCCCCAAGAGCCCACCTTGTGATTGGAGGTGGAAGCTTCTGAGCAGGCTAGATGGAGGCCGCGGTGGCGATAATTCGATGTTTGTATTTTTGGTTAGCATTAAGACTAACTATGTTATCTCTCCAGGGTTTGTGGAGAAGGAGATTAAAAAGGCAAATATTCCCATCATGGACACCGGTGAAAACCCAGAGGTACCATTTCCCCGTGACATGATTGACTTGGAGGTAATTATGTGTGTCAAAACTTCAGTAGTACTTGATTCTAGCTGAAAGCAGTGGAAATTAATAAATAAACAGTAGCCTTTATTGCTAAAGATGCCTGATTTATATTCCCCGGCTGTCTCAAAGTGTTAGCTGCCCTCATCTACATGAACATTAAGATCTACCTGCTCACTTATCCCAATACTTTTAGAAGTGAAAACATAAACTTCCCTCAATTTGTTGGAGCTGCTGATTTATTGGTGGAACTGTTAAAGTTTATTCAGGATTATTGTGTGCAATAATTCCATGAAAATATCTTGTCTGCTATATTATTATAATAGATTTAAAAGCACTTAACAGAATTACTTTAAGTGTCTTTTCTTCTTCTTTTTTCATCTTGCAGGCAAACTTTGAGAAAATTGAAAATGAGCTTAAAGAAATCAACACAAACCAGGAAGCTCTGAAGAGGAACTTCTTGGAGTTGACAGAGTTAAAATTTATACTGCGCAAAACTCAACAGTTCTTCGATGAGGTCAGGATACCAGGGCGGATTAGCACTTAAGCAGCCGGTTCTTCTCCCACAAATTGCCATTTTATTCTCAAATGTGTTTTTAGTTGCTATTTTGAATTGCAGGGTCATTTTTTGTACTTTGCTTGAGGAAGCCTCATAAATTATTTGCCATTTTCATGCAGCACACATAGCTACTTTACATCTTACAGCTTTTTTTTTTTTCAATTAATCAGTGGTTTGTGTAGAAACTGCAAAACAAGACATTAGTACTTAAAATACATCAACAGCAGAAATCTGGGGCTACAGTGAGCCCTTTCTTCGATGGATAAGGGTTTCTTTGGTGTATATGCACATAAACTGAGTCATACCTCACACATGGGCATTAGAATCAAACAGTTTCTCCTCAGCCTTTGAACTGTTACACAGAGGTTCCTTGTTTTAGTCACAATGCAAAAACCATTGGAGTTTATGGATTTCTTTGGTTTTACTGAGCCTTTGATCAACCCCGAAGTTCTCAGAGGTAAGTTTGGGAGCAAGTTTGCCATTCAGAATCTTCCAACATCTTATCCAATACCAAATAGGCCAGGAAATGGCAGGAGCACTGTGTGTTTTGTCCCTCAACCCAAGACCAGCTTCTCTGATGCTGTTCATGGTACAATGGCACAGAGCCTGGATGGGAGAAGAAACTTAATCCTTCATCTTAAAGCTTAGAAATTTCAAACTAGAAGCTCCGAGAAGGAGAAGGACATATTTTTGCCCAGTACATGACCAGTTCCCTCCAATCCAAGGATTTGATCCAAGAATTCCTAATGGGTTTGGTTCTAGTATTTACAAAATGCTTTAATCAAGTAGAGCAGGGCTCCTGCAGGCTTCAGACCATTTATCTAACCGTCATTTTTGGCACAAGATGCTGCTGCCTGTTGGGGCCCTGACGTTGTTTCTGTGCCAGCACAAGTTTTAGTCACTGCTGGCATAGATATTGCTACTGTGATCTATGATGGGGCTGGGTTCATTACAAATAACTTATCTTCAAGTGTTGAATGTCCACTTCCAAGTTTGTGGGTCTCTCTGGACAAACAGTGATAACCTGGTAATCTATTACTCAGCTTCATTAAGGTGCCATTGTCTGTCTGTTCTAATTGAGCTCTGAAACAGAACAAGTACAGTTAATGCTCTCTGCTTTTTTCATCCTCACTGATGAGAATTAGCTGCTACTTTTCAAGTACAGTACTAATCTACTAAACTTAAAGGTCAAGATACATTTTCTTCTGAAACAATTACCTCAATGCACACTCGTATGGTGTTCTGGTTTGAGACCTCAGTGAGTTTACCATTCTGGCCATAGAAAAATTATGTATCAAACTCCTCTTGTTTGGTAACTCTTTTCTATAATTGTAAGCCAAGACTTTTGAAAGTTCTAAGCCATGCTGCTGTATTTAAGAGCAAACCAAACTCCTGAGGCATGAATTCAACAAAAGTGTTAAAACTGTAAAACAGCTTTACCTCATCCTGAGGACAGCTCTACACAGGAGATCCTGAGCCTCATGCAGTCCCTAAGCATTGTAGGCTTCATTTCATGCCGTTCTTTGCACAGTACTTTCAACACTTGAAGACTTGGGTAACGTGTAGTTAAGATTGTGCTGTTCATAGTAATAAATTGCACAAGAAATGGCCTACTACTCCAGCTACTTGTGCATGGCATTTGCTGTGCTCACAGGCATCTGGGGGCTGGGAGGAGCTTTTTCACTTGTTCTTTTTACGAGCAATCTAGTGGAAGTAGCCATTTCTTGTCTCAGCATACCATGTTGATGATTATGATCCTTTTCTCAGTCTTCTTGTCTTTGCTTATAAAGAGCAGTATGAGCTGGAGAGATTTCTCTGAAAGTTTTGCCATAAGCAGCCTAGACTGAATGTAAAAGAAGACTGGAAAAGTAATGGTTAATGGCATGCAGTCCCTTGTCTCTCTTTCCTCTTTCCTCTTCTCTCCATCTGCTTTTTGTTTTTTTTTTTTTCCCTGTTTGTTTTGCATCTGTCATTTCCTCCTGGGCTCAGGATTAATAAATGAGATGGTGAAGCAAATCTTTCTTAGTTCTTGTGAAAATGGAATTTGTTTTCTTTCTGTGAACTGGAAGAGGCTTGAATTGTATGCGTTATGTGCAGCAATCCAGAACCGTTGTAGAGCAGAACTGCTGCTGTGAGGTGGAGCAAAGCTTCTCACAGGTGGCACCATTTGGTTTGTGTTAAAATCTGGTGAAAACGAGGCACACTTCAACTAGTCTAATGTACACGTTGCAAAATAACATCATGGAGAGTATCTTGACTATTGATAAATACAATACAAGCCTCTTAAAATATTAGCTTTTTCTCGTTGTCTTGCAGTGTCCTGAAATCTCGATATCAAATAATCATTAGTGTTTGATCTGTATGTTTAATTTTGAGGCAGAAAACTTTTTTTTTCAGTTTTTTTTTTTTTTTTTTTTTAGTTTTAAATTTTAAATGAGGCGAAATTTTCATTTAGTTTATTGGGCGTTGTAACAAGCTGACGAAAAATTGAAAGTATCAGAGTTCTCTGTTTTGGCTTTCTGAAATAAATTGGAGCTCCATTGCTTTTGTAACATCTGCAAGCTGTGTCAGCTGCCAAGGGGCAGGCAATTGAGCTGCATTTGATGTCAGCTTTGCAAAAGCTCTCCTTGCCTGTGGTAAATGCTCTCCTTTGACATGCAAGTAAAATGTTTTAGAGACTTTTTGCTGAAATTATTAGGTGGTTATTGTGTGAATAGAGAAACTACGGCTGAGTTGTTGAACTTGCCATGTGCTTTTGCAAGCCTGTGGTGCACGTGTCTGTACGGTTTGCGTGTTCTAGGGTCAAACTCTACCTTCAAGTGTATCAGCTGCTGTTGGAGAGGCCTCCTGGGTACCACGGAGGGTAGAATTTGGTCCTCTGTTTGTGCTAAGGAACTCTCTAGTTTTCCTCATTTCATTATATAAGCTGCAGAGGTAGAAATGACACAGGCTTCTGGCTGCAGTATGAGCATGGCAAGCGAGGATGTGGTATGAACATCCTCCTTCAATTGCTGGCGCTTACAAGCTATGTTCCCAAGAATTTAAGGATTTTAGCCTGTAAATTATCACAGGTAAACTGCTTCCCATTTTAATCTCTGGGGTAAAAAGAAAAAAAAAAAAAAAGCCAGATTGCCTTAAGCTATATATGTTATATGTGTCTGGCAATGACATGCAAATTGAATATGGCTAGATATTTGGGAAAAAATAGTGGATTTAATCAGCAAGGGTGCGCTTTAGTATTGGGCGTTTTCCTCAGAGGGAGAATTTTGCCAGCTAGGGCAGGTGCCATGCAGGACTCTGAGGTTTTAGGTGGCCCTAACCACTCGCCACGTGAGTGTGGGCACAAAGTGGGACGGGTCAGGCTGGCAGCCCTAACCCACGAGGTGTTGCCTGCGCTTCGAAGCGCAGCACACGGCCACTGTGTACAGGCTGTGCCCGTCTTCATTAACTGGTAGTAATTATCCACCTATAGTAATTGGTGGTAAGGACACCCTTCCTATCTGCATAGAACAGCCTGCCGAATGATTTCCCATGCAAATGTAACATCCAAGAATATCTCAGAAATTCCTGTTGCATCTAGGATGCAGAAAATTAACAAACAATGCAAGAGAGAATCTCCATGTCTATTGATTTATTTTTTCAGGGACTAGTGAGAGTAAGGCTTGTCAGTCTGCGCTGCATCATTGAAAGAAAAGCTTCTTAGGAACATGACTTGTATTTAAAACTTGATAATTTTTTGGAATTCTGCCTTTCTTCAGACTTATACATACCCCACCCCCATGTTCTGCTGCAGCAGTCATGAGACCTTTCTTTCATGGGAGCTTTGCTGAGCCATTCCACTTTTCCTCTTGTTTTTTTTCCCTTGTGTGAATCTTGCTCTCTGTTCGCTCATATAATCTTTCTTTCCACTATTCTATGTTCTTTCCTTCTTTCTTTTTCTTTTTCTTTTATCGTTTCCCAACTGTCTCCTGGTTCCTCATTCCCTGCATGCCACTAACTAGTTTCATTAGATATTAATTGATTTGTGAATTCAGGCTGAATTGCATCATCAGCAGATGGCGGATCCAGACCTGTTGGAGGAATCCTCTTCACTCTTGGAGCCGAGCGAGATGGGAAGAGGTGCCCCGCTACGGCTCGGGTAATGACAGCTCACACTTGTGCCTTGCTCTTGTCCGCTTGCTGCCCAGTGTTCAGCCTGCCAGTCCCTGCTGCTTGGAGCAGAGCTGCCGTGGAATTCCCAGTCTGGGGCTTCCAGCACACGAGGGCTGCTCTAACACTGCCTCTTGGTCTCCATCCATGTCCTACATATGTTAAGTTTCCAGTTCCTGTTTGTGCTTCAGACGTGTCTCTCTGTGCAAGGAGTCTGTTCCTTGTAAACCTTTCCTAGTGCTCTTTCAGGTAATCAGAGAGTCCTCAGCTTTATTTGAATCCAGTAATTAATCTGTGTACTTAGTACTCAGAAATAATCTGTATAATTCTATACCCTCCTCATTAGCTACTTCCAGGCCGTCTTTGTGTGCCTGTAATTCCTTATGTGGACTCAAGGATTTGGAACAGTGAGGTTGTCTTGAAGGTCATGCCTACAGCGTGATCATGCCTGGGGCAGCCTGCTCTAACCCTTGGCGTGTAGCTCACCAGGGACCTCTTAAAATGAACTGTAGCAGAACTTGTCTGTTTGCCTCTCCTTTGATTGGTGTTTTGTTTTTAATACCTGTATGTGGCGTTACTGAGTCTCACTCTGTTAAATAGTCATCGCTTTTGGTGTAGTGCAGTGCTTTCTCTCGTGTTTTTTTTTCTGTCTGTTTATAAGACTTCCCACTTTGTTTTAAGAACTAATTTAAAACAAGGTTTTTGTAGCTTTCCAGCAGGCACTGGCGCTTTGGGTACCAGCCTATGTACACCTCTCATCTCAGAGCTTACATTTATGCTGTTCCCTTCACAGGTTCGTGGCTGGTGTGATCAACCGCGAGCGGATTCCTACGTTTGAGCGCATGCTGTGGCGCGTGTGCCGAGGCAACGTGTTCCTGCGTCAAGCAGAAATTGAAAACCCCCTGGAGGATCCTGTAACGGTAAAAGGAACCATCATTCACAGAGGGAAAAGTCTCAGATGAGTGAAAGATTTTGCTTGTAGTTCTGAGCCTTTATCCCTCAGCGGGCTCCGTTATATTACGCTTCTCAGTACCTATTTGCAGTGCCTGAGGCCTTAATGATAAAATTTTCCAGTTTATTAAAACAAAAATAGCAGGGTGGGTGATGACCACTGTCAAAAGTGTTGTTAAACAACTCTGAATTTGGACTGCAGAGTGACGTAGTTGCTCCCCAGGCAGAAACACACAGTGCCACTCCTGTATGCAATCCTGAGTAAAGACAAGCATCCTAGTAAGACAGGTTCTTTTGGACATCAGGGGTATGTAACATCTGCAGTTCATTTGCTCTAGACTTGGACTTATTTTTTTATTAAAGCGGAGGGATGACTTACTACTAATACAAATGGTAAATGTTGTTTTTTTGCACTGTTTCCTCTTTACTATTACCTCAAATCAACAGACAGTGCACTTTGGGAACCATTACTCGTGCTTTAAATAAAAAGAAAGGCTACAGGCTTCACCGGAACAAAAACAGAAGTGTAAAAATTCAACAACTTCTTCTTTGTTTCTTGAATAAGGCTGATTTGTTCCCTTGTTCCACCAACTGCTGGTATTTGACTTGTTAAATTATCAGTCTGCAAGGGAGAGTTGTTGTTCTTATTGTGCAACACTTCCTTAAATTGAGGTTACACCTAATGTAATTATTCCTGAAACATTATGCAAAAGTTTCCTAAGTAAGGTGGAACAATAACTTGCTAACAAATGCAGGAAAGGGGAGCTAGCTACCAACATGAAAACAGCTGTACAAAGAATGTGCCCTTAGCTTCCCTGGAGAATCAAAGTTGTTGTGCAGCTTCATCTTATTTTCATTTGCTCTTTAGCTTACTGCAGTCAGTTCACCTCCATAATCCAGCAAGAAATGATGATCCACATTTCATTGCGTCTTCACTGTTTTGGAGAGTTGCTCAGATTTTCCTGTTTATTGTATTACATAGACTAGATATTGGATATTGTGGAACATTTGCTTCAGTGAACACAAGTGTAATAGGGATCCTCAAGACTGAGGCTAAAAACACTGTGTTCTGGGTGAGTGGTGCAAAGTCCATTCTTGACTCATTGTGCAGACAGGACTTTTATCTGAACAGATTGAGAGGGAGAGAAAACCATTTCTGTTGTAATTTGCTATAATGCTAACCTTTATAAAGTGAAGCTATTACATTGTGCTTTCTTCTGTTCTAGGGGGATCATGTGCACAAGTCTGTGTTTATCATCTTTTTCCAAGGTGACCAACTGAAAAATAGAGTCAAGAAGATCTGTGAAGGGTATGAAATTAATGTCTTACAGTTGGACATGTTGCTATCCACAGTAACCATGAAAGAGCAATTGCAGATATTTGAAATGCAGACTGAAATTACTTGACATCCCTGTTTACCTCCTGATTTCACAATGACATCAGGAGCAGATATAAGTAATTGAAACATGTTTTGCAGCCAAATGAGTTGCTCCCCAAGCCTGTAGTGCTCCAAGCTGATATTTGCTTTGTTGTGGAATCACTAGAAGCAGTTGAGTTTGTGTTGAGACCGACTCTCAGACGAACCTTTCATTTGAAAAGCCAACAGTATTCTCCCAGGGGAGATCAGCAGCCCATTACTTCAGACAGCAGCTGCATTGGCATGATAGCAGCACCCTGCATTGGGATTGCTAATCAACTTTGTAACAGTGCCACTGAGCATCTGACATTGCAGAGGAGAGAGGATTTTCTTCCATTTCCTTAAGAAAGAATTGTTTAATATCAAGAGTTTTGCTCACTTTTGTTTTAAGAAGCATTCAGCTACTCTTGATCTAAAGCAAACTCCTCTGTGACCATTTGATTTGAAGACAGAAACTGCTTCACTATCATTGCTGATCAGGAGATCCTCTTAAGGCATTCCTTGCTTTATTCCTATGTTTCTTTCAGCCATCTGTTTGCCTGACTGATTTATCTTCTTCCCGTTTTGTTGCTAAGGTGGCTTGCATGTCTTTCAGATTCCGGGCCTCCCTCTATCCCTGCCCAGAAACACCACAGGAGCGGAAGGAAATGGCTTCTGGTGTCAATACCAGGATTGATGATCTTCAGATGGTAAAATAAATGAGCTGAATGTTGTTTTTAACACGTGCACACTCACTTGCGTACTTGAATTCATCTTTGGTCTATATTAAAAAAGAAGATAACTAATTTCCGACTCCGAAAGCTTCTATAAATGCCTGTTTTCTCTACCAGATTTTCAAAAACATTTAAACTTATTTCCAATTTGAGATAACAGTACTAATTAACTTAGCTGTTTGTTTGTTTGTTTTTCTTTTCCTGCCTGTTTCTGTATTTTCACGTTGCGCTGTCCTGAAGAGTTTCTGCTTTACAGCTAATCTTTGTGCAGCAGCCTGAGTGTTGGTAAAACGTAATAAGCACACAAAACTACTGGGTACCAGCTCTGCTACATTTGATACTTGCTTCAAGGAAAGGCAGTAAGTCATGATGCAGAAAAGCTGTCTGAAAGGATTGAGCCAGTCAGAAAACGGTTCAGAAGCTAAAAGGAGAATAACAAAAGGTTCAACCCGAACTGTTTATTTTATACAGATGCTGTCTCAAGCTGGAAGTTGTGCAGTGCAATTGTTTAGTAATGACAAAGGAGGCAAGAATGCAGAAGCACGTTGACTAGTAGAACTCAAAACTGCCTGATAGCTCTACCCTATGTTCTCACTTCCTCTCGAGTCTCAGACTTTCCAGCCTGGGGACCTGACTTGGCCCGAGTTTAGATACATTCCAGTTGGAAATCTACCTCAACAATAAAAGCACTTTCTTCCTTTCTCTTTAGTAAAACATCTTTTAATGTAATCTTTCTGTGTTCATTTAAGGCAATGTCCACCTCATTTGTAGCACTCTGCCTTTTAACGTGGGTGGATAAAAAGGAGTTGTCTGACCTCTGAACAGAGGTCATTTGAAATATCCACTGAGCTTGGAGTTGGAGGAGGACAGTAGTCAAAAAGTGTATCTGAAAAGAAGCCTTACATTGTTCTGACAGAATAAGTAATATGGAGAGTTAAGTATATATTGCAAATATGTGGCAGTTCCATGCACGTGGTGAGGGAAGAGGGTTCCTTCATCCATCCTCAGGGCAATACGTGTCATGTTGGTCAACACTGCCTCATTGTGCAGTGTTGCATGCTGCAAATTTTCGCCAGTGACCTAGTTTGATCTTTGTCCCACCTCTCTATGAAAGGTGCTGAACCAAACGGAAGATCATCGCCAAAGGGTTCTGCAAGCAGCTGCCAAAAATATCCGTGTCTGGTTCATCAAAGTGCGCAAAATGAAGGCCATCTACCATACCCTGAATCTGTGCAACATTGATGTGACTCAGAAGTGCCTGATTGCTGAAGTGTGGTGTCCCGTTGCTGACCTTGACTCTATCCAGTTTGCTCTCAGAAGAGGCACTGTGAGTAATTGCGCTAACTGCTCCTGCCTGCTCTGCTCAAGCAGATAGCAACTGTCAGCCAACACAACATGGGTTCATTGATTTTTCCCAACTGTGAGTTTCTGAAAAACATCCCTTTGGGCTGTTGATGAGTCAGTTCTCCTAAAGCATCCTCTGTGTAGTGTGAAGAATCCTGGCCTGTAGATCTGTTGCTGTGTCTTACTTTGTTGTAAATAACTTGAGCAAACCTCCAAGTTCATGAAAATGATTTACCAGTAAGAAATTTTTCTGCATTTGAGTACTTTGATACCTGTCACTAATTTAGGTAAGCTGTTCAATTCACTAACTTAGTTCTGCTGTTTGGATGTATAGTAGAAATTATCAAAGGGAGCTATCCAAGAGATTATCAAGTTACTTCTTTAGTCCAATAGGTAGTAAATTGAGTGTCCAAATTTCCAAATGTTAATGAGAAAGTAAATTTTTATTCTGTCCTCCTCCGCTCACAGGGTGGATTTTCTAATCCTGCTTTTCTGTAAACAGGAACACAGCGGATCTACTGTCCCATCTATTTTAAACAGGATGCAAACCAATCAGACCCCACCAACATATAACAAAACTAACAAGTTTACTTCTGGCTTTCAAAATATAGTGGATGCTTATGGCATTGGAACGTACCGTGAGATAAATCCAGGTAAATTCATACTCAGAAAAGTACAAGTCGTTCTTCTTTTGTCATGGCATTTCTCCTTATTGTCTGTCCCATATGAAATTTTCTTTAGCACCTTTCTTTCTCACGGGCTTGAAGCAAAGTTCTACTTACTCATTTTCAGAGAACTGTTTAACAGCTACTTTGAGATAAATGAGCTCTGTGTCTTTTCAATCCTTTTGCCACTGGCTGTTTTTCTTAGTGTTTTTTTTTTTTTTTTTTTTTTTTTTTTTTTTTTTTTAAGTAAATCTTCACTATTCAAATACAGTACATTAGGAGTGTTGTGTTTTCTTACAGCACCATACACAATCATTACGTTCCCATTTCTGTTTGCTGTGATGTTTGGAGACTTCGGCCATGGAATCCTGATGACCCTGTTTGCTATCTGGATGGTATTTAGGGAAAGTCGTATTCTGTCACAGAAAAGTGACAATGAGGTAAGGAGACAAGTCACACACTGCTTTGCATTTAAAGCAGAGTTGCTCACACCTTCCCTTTTTTTAAAGTGAGAATGCCAAAGCTCTCTGCATTTGGAATTTGTGAAGCACCCAGTCTGTCACAGACTGAGCATTATCATTTCATAACAATAGTGGCTTCTTTTGGTTTCCCTTCAAAGACCTTTGAGGGAAATTGCTCGAGGTAGTTTGTTGTTTAATTTGCCTATCCGCCCAGATGTGCTTAGACCGTAAAAGAGTTCTGCCACTGTATAACCCCTAATCAATTTATATATATTATAAAATCTTTCTCCAAAGATTCTTCCCATTTGCTGATCTAGGTGAGTCTCACTTGTGCAGAGCTTAGGCTGACAGGAGGTAAAACAGGGTTAAGATACACTGACAGAGCTGGAGCTCTGCCCACTTCCAAACTCATGCTTCTGTCAGGGGGATTGCAGCAAGGTGGGGAACAGAGTGTCTCCTGTTCAAGCAAACCCAGTTTTTCTGCACAAAGCCACACTCACTGTTCATGCTCTGTATTCAGGTTCTGTGCTTGCAATGCTACATGTAGCCCCGGCCACGGGGAAGCAGAGACCTCACACTTTTAGCCCATTCCATCCTGTTCGTGTTGGTTATCTTGAATTGATTTGACTGCTTCATCTTTCTGAGTGATCTTGTCCTCACGGAGGTTATTTTTTTCCTGCTAGATGTTCAACACTGTTTTTAGTGGCCGGTACATCATTCTGCTCATGGGACTGTTCTCCACTTACACGGGCCTCATCTACAACGACTGCTTCTCCAAGTCTCTCAACATGTTTGGTTCGTCGTGGAGTGTCCGACCGATGTTCGCAAGCAATTGGACGTGAGTAAATAGTTGATATCTAGATAAAGAGTGATGCTGATAAGAGCGACCTGTCTTTCCACGTCTTCCTCCCAGCTCAGGAAAAAAACAAAAAAAACTTTTGAATTCAGCCTCAATTAGAATTAGAAGATGGGTGCCAGTCGGATAGATATCAAGTTTCCAACCAGCTTGTTTTCAGAGAAGTTGCCATTTAGCACCCTTCTCCTCACAGATGTAGCAATACTCCTGACCACTGCATCTTTTTTTTTTTCTTTTTCTTTTTTCCTTTTGACACTGTATATTGGGTTGGACAGCTTGGTTATTCATTTAGAAAAATCCTATGGCCACATAGGAAGCTTAAAGCTTCCTAAATTTGAGATGCTCCCTGCCCTCACAAGAGAGGGATGCTGGTAGCTCTAAAAGAAAGAGGTAAAAATTGCTTGTGTTAATGTTTGAATAACCTATTTATTCCCTAACAGTGAGGAACTTCTTGAGACTGCCCCTCTGCTCCAGCTGGACCCTGCTGTTCCAGGGGTGTTTGGTGGGCCCTATCCCTTTGGCATTGACCCAGTAAGAGCTCTTCCTATCTCTCTTGTCTCTTAAGAGTGTCCTATCAATAAACAGACAAGTACTTACCCACTTCAATATGAAAGAATTCCACACCCCTTCCATCCCTTTGGCAGACTCAGTATATCTGGTGTTGGATATGCTCATGAATGATAAAATGAAGCCAGCTTCTGCTGAGGTACCAGGCTGAGGATAAACAAACTTGCTCTCAGAATCATACAAGGCTTCCTGTTCATTCTTTCTAACCTGCAGCATTTTAATAAAGTCTGACAGAGACTTTCAAGACACTTTACACAGTCACCATTTTACCTTGGATAAATTTAAAAGTTGCATCTCTTTAGTCAGTCTTGAAAACGTAAATTTCCAAGTAATCTTATTATTTTCTATCTGTTTAATGACACATTCTTGTATTTAATTGTGTGCAAAGACACATAAGTGTTTAATAACACTTTATTCTTGTAATGTATGATACAAAATGCATGTGATCTGCATCAAAGAGCTAGTGCAAAAATTAGAACTACATTTAAATGCTCATTTAAATGAGTAACCATAATATTCTTGTCGAGTTTACAGGCCAGTTGACATTTTTTCCTGCAACTTTTACCTAACTTAAAAGTTTGGAAGTTTAAACCTTGCTTTGGTGGTGGGATTGGTGGTTGACAGTATTGCTATCTTTAAAAAATTGATGTTTTTTTCCCCAAAGAGATGTGTGTGTGAGACAAATACATCTTTGAAAGAGACTGCTCTCAACTCACCTCTGTCTTCCTTTTGCTTGGTGTTTGACTGATTCGGTGTTCTTTTTTCACAGATTTGGAATATTGCCAGCAATAAGCTGGCCTTCCTCAATTCCTTTAAGATGAAAATGTCTGTGATTCTTGGCATTATCCACATGCTCTTTGGTGTCACCTTGAGTCTTCTCAACCACATGTAAGTTCTTTGCTATAATTTTCTGTGGGAGTGGAGACATTGGTGCTCCTTTGGGTGGACTGCGTATCTTAGTTCAAGAAGAAAGAGTCTGTTGGAAACTACTTTGAGCTTTTTGTCAAAGAGCGTAACATTTTTTTTTTCTCTCTGTTTGCATATGTATAATAATTCTTGTCATTCAGTTACCAGATTTTAGTCCTGGCTATTACTGAAATGCTTAGCTTCTGTAGTTTTGTTCCTGAGACTTTTCTTACAGCCATTGAAAGTTTATTTTCATTACATCTGCCTCATGCTAACCAAAGGTAATTTTAAACTCGCCATTTTCTTCTGCAGATACTTCAAGAAGCCATTGAATATCTACCTTGGATTTATTCCAGAAATTATTTTCATGTCATCACTATTTGGATACCTTGTTATTCTCATTTTCTACAAATGGACAGCCTATGATGCCCGCACATCGAGAGATGCACCAAGCCTTTTAATACATTTTATCAACATGTTTCTGTTCTCCTATAGTGATCCCAGCATCAAGATGCTTTATAAAGGGCAGGTATGTGTTCTCACTGGAATAATAGGATTAGCTTTGACCTTATAATGACTGTAAAATGAAGATGAAACAATTTTTCCTTGTGATAGAGGGAAACATGGCATCACTTTCAAAGCAGGATACTGTTTAATGTTGAAGATGGAAGGAAGAATTCTTATAGAGGAAATTTGTATCAGCTGAATATGTCACCTGTAGCTCCAGAACGTTTGAATCTAGTTTAATAGTAGAATATGATTAGGAATCTTGTATTGCATCCTTACCTACAATGTGGTGCCTCTGAGTGCAGCTGAGATATTAATGCCATCTCCTCACAGCCTGCTGGACATCTGCCGAATTGTGATTCCCTGCAGAATGGTTTGGGTTTTCCCTCCTTTAAACAAGCATTACTTGCAGCGTGCAGTCAGAGGGGACAGCTGCAAACAGGCATCAAGTTCAGTGCATGTCAGTGCTCCAGGAAGAGAGAAATATTATGAAGCATCTGCATGCTCTGGGAATTCAGTCATTCAGTGCTACTTGCATAAGACTTCTTGCAAGCTCTTTTTTTAAACACAGCCTGTCACTAAATCATCCAAGACTGTTTCTTTTCTTTCTTTTACAGAAAGGGCTGCAGTGTTTCCTCGTGGTGGTGGCGTTACTGTGTGTGCCGTGGATGCTGGTAGCTAAACCCCTGGTCCTTCGCCATCAGTATTTAAGGAGAAAGCACTTGGTGGGTCACTGCATCTTATATTTTGAATGTGAACACTAATTATGGCTGAAAAGCTATGCTCTTTGTCCTGTTCTTGGATATATAGGCTCACACTGTATTGTGACCTGTAAAACCTTTTGCACATCCCTGGGCATAAAGGCAAGTGGGTTTTATAGGAGATAAAGTGTTGCCTACCTGCTTCTCAGATCTGGATCCAGCATGAAATCTGCTCTAGAAAAACCTGCATAATGATAATGATAAATACAATATATCTGGCTTAGGCATTGTCATCTGGCTAAAGAACAGGGTCTTTCTGGTTACTAGATTCATTTCTGTGCCTTTGCTGGGATGACAATGTGAAAGCAGAAATGTAAGTTTAATTGGCTGATAAATTTATCAGCTATCTGTTAGAACAGTTTGGATGTGTTTGTAAGAAACAAAATGTTCAAACTTGTGCAGTGCTTATATGAGAGGTTATCCCTTGGGATATTCTCTAGGTTTTCAACTGTACTGTAAAATATCTTTATATAAGATACAGGTACCTGGCACACGTGCACTGAGGATACTTGAAAATTCTCCCTGCATGTATGGCAGACAGCTTTTAGGATGCTAAGTGAGTCAAAGAACAGTTCAGTTAAAGACAATCCCTCTCCCTTCTCTGACCATCTTTCATCCTCCCATGTCCCCTCCATTCGTCTCCCTTTCTCTTTTTGTTTTCTTTCTCCTCCCCTTTTTTTCTTCCATTCACTATCAGGAAGGGCAACCCGTGGAGGCCCAAGTCAGCACAGTCCCGAGCGAGCAGGCACTAGAGGCAGCAGCGGCTGCAACAGTGAGTGGATTTAAAAATCACGTGATAGATTTAAAGATGGGAGTTGGCTTTATATACCTAATTATCAAGAGTATGGAATATATCTGAATTTCGTGAGTGAGTGGCAACTACACCTTTAGGGTGAAAGTTGGTATACCAGAGCAACAAGATGTGAAAGTCAAGTTACAGAATCTTAAAAACCCTTAATTTGCCAATAATCCCTCAATTTATGAAGCCTTAATGTTTGGAGTTAGCCTGTTCACATTCCATGCCACGGGTGATGAGCACAGATACTAAAGTAGTGTGCAAGGCCTTTTTTCCCACTCATGGCATTTCAGCTTACCCTCTAGGTGGGTCACACTCAAAGGTTCTGGTTTTATAGTGCCTCAGATCCGTCACGAGCACTTCTTGTCTTTGGGACATCTGGAAGGAAGCGGAGATCCTGCCGTACCATGCACATAGCTGCTTGCTGGTTAGAGTTCCAAAAACAGAGACGTGCAAATCAGGCCTCTATTGTGCAGCGTGTGTTTACGAGGCCTAAAAGCTCTGCATGAAGACGCTGTCAGATGATGAAAGGTTGTGTGTCCTTTCTTGGTAGTGGCAAGACCGTATGGAGGAGGAAGCCTGCCATAAATCAGATGCAATTATGCAGTGATTGCAGTTGCCAAGTGAGGTACTCTTGAGTACATTAGAAGAAAACATTAGAAGCAAAGTTTCAACATGGTTTGTGGATTATTCTTTCCTATTAAAAGTGTAATAGAGTTGAGGCTGCCTCAGCTGTTGAATGTCAGAACAAATGTCTATAAAAGGAACTGTTTGCACAATGCCAAATTTCTGGCTAAGGGAGAGTCTGATTTTCCACGCGTGGTGTCACTGTGCCTGACCCACTGATGGGGGGAGCAAGTGTGTCTATACCCCAGGGTCAGTGTGTTCTGCTTTGAGTTGCCTCTCTGTGACTTGTTTCATTGGAAACAGCAGTGGTGTTTCAGTCCTTCCTAAGTGCTTGTCCAACAGCTGCTGGGCAAAACGTTGGTTTGTTGCGCATCAGTTCCAACATTTGTCATTGTGAGATGTGTGGCTTTCACTCAGGGTTGCAATTGAACTGCAATGTAGAATGTTCATTCTGGCAGTCTTTTTTTTTTTTTTTTTTTTTTTTTTTTCCCCAGCCCTAGCAGGAATGAGCCTCTTTTCCCATTCAAGCTGGGAAAGAGATTTGTACAGCTGTTTTCACCTGGGCCTTAATATTTAATATTTTTTTTCTTCTGTAAGCTGCTGCAGCTTTGGGGGTCATAACCTCTGCTATTGCAGTAAACGATTAACAACACTTTGCTCTTTCTTTTTCTGCATGTATTAGGGAACACACAACTTTGGTGGGATCCGGGTGGGCAATGGACCAACTGAGGAGGATGCTGAGATCATTCAACATGACCAGTTATCTACCCATTCTGAGGAAGGGGAAGAGGTAAGCACCTGATCGTCCTCTGGCTCAGGCCAGTGCACTTGGTGGCAGAAGGTGCTGGATTTTTGCCTCTCTCTCCTGATCTCCAACTTCTTAAAACTGAATAGGAATATTTTCATAGCAGTGAAGTACTGCAGACTATGTTCTGGGCATTCCTAGGTCTTCAGAGATTAAAATTAAAAAAAGACACAGTATAATTTGGGAATAAAGAAACACGCAGCACAGTGTGTCTGCCCTCGTTGCACAGAACCACCACCGAATAGGCTGCACGGCAGGAGTTGCCCAGTATTCCCAGGTGGCTTATTCGTGGCTCTGGCTGAAGTACAGTGCATTTGTGCTACTCGTTTGTTTTTCCAGTGTTAGCCAAAACCCAAGTGTTGTATTTCTGGAGCAGTAAAATCTTGTTTACTCGTTCATTTTGACTGTTAAGGGTAATAACTGCTTTGCTTTACTGCTGGTAGAGAAGAAAAAGGAGTTAATCTTGCTTCTCTGGGAGTGTTGTGATGCCTCGAACAGCTCCTCAGCATTACGTTGTCTCTGCAGTGTGAGATGTGTTACTGCTGTATTGTGTCATGTTCAGGAGGAAATGCTTGAATGTGTTCATGATTAATGATGTGATTGAGACCCTGCACTAAATGTAAACTTATGTTTTCAAGCCTACAGAGGATGAGGTGGTAAGACTACAGCCAGCTTTGCATTCATGTCTATATGGAATGTCTCCTGTTGATGTAAACCACATGATGAACTCAACATGTTATGTCACGACATCTTGTTTTCCAAAAGATTAGTTATTTACATGTTACAGGCCATTTTTAATTCTTCATACAACACTACCTCCATTAACAGACCTTTAATTGCTTCATCTGTTAGCTTGTTTGTCTTACCATCCCCTGACCACAGACCTTCCTTACTTTTCCTGGAAAGCTGCTAATTCAGAGGTCTGAAACGGAAAAGTTTATGCTTCTAAACTTTTAAGGAAGCAAGTCTCATTTGCCTTATGTTGTGCCATTGGTAATTCTTGACAACTATAAACTGCTTATAGATTATATACCTGTATTTATCAGGTCTAGACCTGATAAACATCAAAAATGCATAAAGCTGTCGTGTGCCAGTGCAAACCTGCTCATTCTCCGGCTCCCTGGTGTAAGCAGTAACATCCTCCAGCAGCTGCAAGTAGCTGTAAATGGCCATAGCTTAAATATTTAGCACTGTCCATTTGCTGTGTGCTGTATCGACTGAGGCAGGCTCTGTTGAAGAACTTCTGACAGCTGATTTAACTCGTTTTAAATGTTTATTGCCCTGGATATACCAGGGAAGAAATAAGAAAATAAATAGCCTGTTGTTTATATCTAGAACTTTTAACAATTAATCACTTGGTGTCTTTAAAATTTGATGTTCTCTTAAATATGAGCAGTTTCTGCAGCATAGATTAAATCCAAAATGTAGGGACTGTCTTCCCAAACTGCAGCATAAGCAACCATCCTACATGACTAACTTCCTTGTGAGTTCTTTTCATTTATTTAAAAAAATTACCAATGTGCAGAGACTTTGCCAATGAAAGGAGCACAGACGTGACTTTTTCAGGATCACTTTGTGCATTATTATTGCTCTCAAAAAGAGCAATTTTCTATCTTGTAAGATGCTCTTGTGGATCATATAGCAAAGCTACATAGATAGTATTGACTTGGGCTTTATTGTTATTTGTATAAAGAAAAGCAATATTTGTAATAATACTTTTTTTTTTTTTGTAGAAATACATACAGTTTACCAATCAATTCATATAAATGCCATCTTGTTGCTGAAAAGTCTTTTCCTGGCAAAGTTCATGCTGATTTTTAAAACTATTTTACTTTAATACGATAGAATGTGACAACAATATTTAAGGTGTAGCAGTGAACAATCATTCTACAAAACCTAGCAAGACATATATAAAATTGGCAAAAATAAACGATAAGAGTTGAGAGAACCAGGAGAAGGCGGTATCAGTGCCTGAGTTCAAACATAATGCCCTAGGTCATAGTATGCCCATTCCCAAGTTGGACAGCACTTGCTGCAACGTTATTTTCTGTGTTCTTTTTTCAGTTTGACTTTGCTGATACTGTGGTATACCAGGCTATCCACACCATCGAATACTGCCTGGGGTGCATTTCAAACACTGCATCCTACTTGAGGCTCTGGGCCCTCAGCTTAGCCCACGCACGTGAGTATTCGTCCAAGTGGAAATTTGGATCCGTGTCACAGATGAACCTGGGCAAAGGGGTTTGGGGAAGGCAGGAATGCAGGTACTGTCCCTCTCTGTAGGGTCCTGCAGCAGGACGGAGGTGTGTGTGCATTAGCTACTGGTAATTGGGTCTAAACTCGAGTGTCTAGTAACACAGTGCTCTCCTAAAGGTCACCTGCATCTAGAGGGGATAGATGGAGTTCAAAGCACTGAATAAAGCAAAAGGCTGCTGAGCAAGGACTGATTAGTTCTAATTTAACTGATTAGTTCTTGCTTTGTAAGTAAAGTGTAGCCCTTTCTGTCTGAATGCTCCGAAATGTGCCATCTCCTTCCTTTTCTCTTCACAGAGCTCTCGGAGGTGCTGTGGACCATGGTGATCCACGTGGGCCTCAGCGTGAGGAGCCTGGGTGGAGGCTTTGGCCTCTTCTTCATATTTGCTGCCTTTGCTACCCTGACAGTAGCAATTCTTCTGGTCATGGAGGGCCTGTCTGCTTTTCTCCATGCTCTTCGCTTGCACTGGTGAGTTATTGGAATGTCCCCAAGTTTCTAAGTACTTAACTTCACAGTAAGAAAATCGCCATCAAATGGGCTGTCTACAGAGATGCCCTCTTCTAGAAAGTGGTATTGACATTTGCACAGAGAAGCAAAGTCCATAAATCATTACCTTAGGATTATACAGATTTCTGAACAGGATAATAAATCCAATCCTAAATAGAATCCTATCAAATGTATTTTGCTATTTTGCAGTTGGAAGGCAAAATCTGGGTCTACAAACTCACAAATTAGTTCAAAAGGAGCTATTTTAAAAATCTCTCAGCTATGAGCTATTGTATACACTTGATTGCTGAGCTGTACATCTCCAGCAGGTTCTTTGCTGATACCTGCTTAGCTGAGAATGGTGCCCGTGGTCTTGTTCCTGTTCTAACAGCATGTGTGTAACAGGGACAGCTTTGGCTGCCTGCCCTTTGAGGTGCAGGGGAATATTAGCCATTTGCTGCTGCTTCTCGTTTTGCTGTGTGTGTGGACAGCCAGGAATGAAGGAGTTGCTCACTCAGGCACTCATCTCTGTCTCTGCACACAAGAATGGGAAGTGTTCAAGGGCTTTTCTCTAATGTGTTTATAAGAGCCCTTGCTGTTCCACTTCAGATCCAGCTGCTCAGTGCCTTGAGAAGTTCAGAGCAGCAGCAGGTCCTCTAGAAATTCTCTTCAAACTAAATGATAGCACCATGGACGAGCAAGTCCATGCCCCTGCTCCGGGCAGTTCTATCCCTGCCATCTCTTTGGGCTGGTTTCTTTCCTGGCAGCCAGGAGAGCAAAGCAGAGAGTTGTGAAGTTCGCAAGAAACATTGTCCCTTGCTTAAATGGGAGAGACAGGCCACCCTGAGCAATCTTTTTTAAAGATAAATAGTTATGTAAGTAGAAAAGGAGGCCAGGGGCATCTTGAATTAGAAAAAGAAGAAAAAAGAAAAGGAAAATTGCTGAGGGGGTGAGTGGGGATCGGCGGGGCTGGGGCGGCCATCTTGTGCAGGGGAGCCGTCGAGGGGCCGCTCCTGGAAATGGCTGCTGGATGGCGCTTCTGTTTTTCCTGGCATGCAGCCTAGAAACGCTCATACCAGGCGCTTCAGAGCTTCTTGCCGCCTGGCCGGTGTTTCCACATCCTCATGCTGCTGCCGTCGGCCTTCGCGATTGCATCAGTGTGAAGGGGAGAGCTCTGCAAACCCTGCCCCGGCCATTGCTCGCAGCACAACAGCCGCAGAGCGCGAACTGCTCTGATTGCACGGGGGGTTCTGAGCTTCAACCCGCTGTGAATTTGTGGTTAGTTTTCCAAATGTTTCTTCCCCGAACACCAGTGGCACATTTCTGAACAACAGTAGGTGAGCAGTCCTCGAATCCCATTTCTTCATGGTGAACTCATGGTGTTGTTTTCTTCTTTTTTTTTCTCCTTTTTGTGAAAGGGATAGGTTAAGATGCAAGGAGATTTTTCTTAAAGATAGTTATCTGTTCATAAGCACAGGCTGTACTTAGGGATGCCACTGGCAGAGCACTTGGCTGAACTGTGAAGAGGAGGTTCAAGAGGAGGTTCTCAAGAGGGGGTTCTCACACTGCCAGCCCATCTTTAAAGCTTAAACTATCTTAGAAATGTGTAAAGGAAAATGGCATGTATCTGAAATGGCAAAGAAACGGAGAAACCAAGCTGAATAATAGCAGTAACCACATCTAACAGTTGCCAGGCCAAACAACTGCAGGGCACTTGCTGAGGAACTGCAGAACTGAGCTCTTAATGAAGTCATATTTTCCCCAAACATGTGTTTTGAACTTGTAAAATTTTAATTTACGTTATCTAAGAGAAGAATCGGTTCAAGCTTCAGGTTGTAAAAGCAACTCTAAAGCAGTACTTAAGACTGTAACGTGTTGAATTTGTTTGGGGTTTGCTGGGTTTTCCTGGAGAACGAGGCACTCAAGTTGTTCAAAACAACACGCCAGTAACTCGCCTTTTTAGTGAGAACATGGAATCAGCAGGTTTGCAAAGGCAGGTGCTCTCTGGGGGCACATACCGCTGTCCTGGGCACGGCAGATGGGATCCCATGGCAGGAGAAGTCACCTATGTGGAATTTGAAAGGTGTGGGAGGCTCGGCCTTCCTGGAAAGGAGAAGTAATTCAGCATGTGTCTTACTGGGGGAAAAACAGATTCTTCCGTGAGGCCTGCCCCTCATTCCCAAGTGGGGAGGGTTTATTTTGCACTTCTTCGGAAAACATGCATTCCTTCAGCAGGCTGGGTTTGGCGTGGGGTGACACGGGGTGGAGGAGAAACTCGTAAATGCTGCCAAAATCTCGCTCTTGTGTATCAGAGGTCCCCTGGAACGTGGCCGCAGTCCGAGTTGTGCTTTTAATTCCTCTTGACTGTAACATCATTGTTGTTAAAATAATTTATCTTGGCGTTTGCCTTTCGCTAATGTAGTTTGACATCACTATTATTTAGATTAAGGTAACTCGCCATCTTATTTTAAGCTAGTCGGCTGTTGTAACATGGGCAAAGTAGACGTCGTCCAACAGGAGAAATTCATAACCGAATGCAGAGTAGTAGGGTCCTAACATCATGAATTGATGCAGAAATGCAGTTTTGGTGGAGATGTCTTTTTGTAGACAGTGTTGTAGGTTTAGAGCTGGTTTTGACAGCTTTTCTCCCTAGAAAAAGCCTCTAGAGCAAAGGGACCATGCAGCGGTCCCTTCTCTCCCCCCGTGCTCCGAGCAGCTCCCTGGCAGATGCGTGTCCTTCGCCTTGGCTGTATTTTAGGCATCCCCAGACGTGATTTTTCTTCGTCGTGCCGTGCTCGAGCTGTTTGCCACTGATCCCTAAACATCCGCGGAATGCGTAAGGCAGTCGGCCCTTCTGAGGAAGTGAAATGGGTCTAAAATAGCCCTGCCTGCTCAAGGGGAGATGCAGTCGAAGGTGAGGAGCTGCCGCCCAACCCCTGGTTCCGCTGGAGCGGCCAAGTGGCCAGTGCTGGGGTCTGCGCAGGGACAGCAGAGCAGATTTCAAGTGCAGCAAACGCAGTAAAACTCAAACGCCCGCGCGGAATAAATGCAGAGCAGCAACTGCGCGGTGTAAACCGAGAAGGGAGCCGCAGCGTGAGGAACAGGCAGGTCCTGGGCCTGGCCGAGCTCCTGGCGCCCCGCCAGCGCGGGGGAGTGCTATTTTCCGAGCGGCGTGGGTGTGCTGGAGCCGCATCCTGCCGGGAATCCGGGAGCGGAGGTGGGAGTCGAGCCCCACTTCCCACCCACGCGCTGGGATCTTATTTATTTTACTTTGTAAAGGTCAGGAGCCCGAGGCTTGTCTTTAACGCGAGCATAAGAGCACGGTGCTACTTTAAAAGGCCGTGTTGTGTGACACGACCCCCAGTATCACGTATGGAGCAGTTGTCCTTTTTGGGAAAGAGCAACTCCAGCAATCTCTGCAAAACTGCCCCATCGCTTTGCAGCTGCGAGGGGCTCGCAGGCTCCCTGCTGAAGGTGCTCTCTGAATTACTGCCTCCCTTGGGGATCGACACCTCGGGCTCAGAACGCAAACACCAAGTGGCAATTTGCAGTCTACTGACAGAAAATTAGGCTTTTCTGTTCAGCAGATGGCTCTTCAGTTGCTTCCAAATGGCACTGAGAGCTGCCCAGTTTTCCAAGCACTGTGGGTATTCCATGATTCTATTTGGCTGGAAAAAACATGCATCTAGTGTCCAGCAAACACTTAAAATAATTATTAACTCGAAATCTGACGAGTATGTTTCCTTTAATGCAAACTGCCAAAAAGCTTTCCAGTCTGTTTATTTGCAGTGCTAACTGTCTAGTAAATCTTCAGCAGAACTTGGTGACTAACGAGAGGCACCTACAGAGTTTGCAGCAGAGCTCGGGCCGGGAGAGCCGGCGTTGCTGGAGCGCGGTGCCCGGAACCAGAACGGAGCCGCTCGGAAACCTCCCTTTGTGGCATCTGGTGAACCTTGTCACTGGTTCCCTACCAGAGCGGCAGCCGCCTGTTCAGCTCGAGGCATCCGCTGGGAGCGGTTGTGTCCAGGAGGAGCTCGGAACAGTCCGTCGGCAGCGGTGGTGACTCGGCCTCCCAACCCTCGCGCTTGCCTTCGCCGAGGGCGTTAGTCACAGGCTGCTCATGGGGATTATCAGGGTTCCTGAAAAACGGAGCGTCTTGGCAAGGAGCCTTTCCTCCCCCGTGGAAAGTCCTGTTCATCCAAGGGATTCCTTTGCGCGGGCACTGCGCTTATCTGCAGGAACAGGCAGCAGGACCGACGAGGGAGAAGCTGTTTTTCTGAAAGCTTCACCCGTGTTCTGTTGGAAAAATACTATTTGCCAGCTGAAATACCAAGAGCTTGGGCCTTGACATGCTTCCTGATTTGGAAAAAAATAAGTCAAATAAGCGTTTTTGCATTTCAGAAAAATCAAATGCTTATCCTGAATAGTTTTAGAATTGCTGGGAGATTTGTTTTTGCTCAATTCCTACAGAGACTTAGTTTTTTTAGCACAGCACGTAATGGAAAGTGTTTCTCATGAGCCTCAGGGAAACACTGTGCTTGTTTTTGTTGTGAACCCTGGGATTATTTTTCTCGGTTCCCTATTTGGCGCTCGCTGACCATTGGACTGTTGTGCAGTTATTCTTTTTTTAAACTTGGTTCGTTAGGGGAAGCTGAGACAAAACGCACATCCCCGGCTCTGCAGACAGCGTCACTCGAAGACGCTCGAGTAAATAAACAGAAGTAGGAGAGGGAGGAAGTCTGAGCGTGGCCTCACGGTTGTTATAACCAAAGCCTGACCTCGAGTAACGTGGTGGTGCGGGAGCTGCCCTGCCCTGCACAGGTTTCTGGGGGTTCCTACCCCTATTCCTGCCTTTATCCCCCCAGGGGGGTACAAGCAAAAAGCACCCCAGGAATTTTCCTCTGTTCCGTTCAAGAAACATCAATTGGAAAAGGATTTGTTGTGTCAATAGAAGCATTACATATAATACTCTTTTTTTTTTTTTCTCTCTCTCTTTAAAGCTTTGTATAACTTTACAGTCACTAATGCATGTACTCTCTTGCCTCTCTTTCAGGATTGAATTCCAAAACAAGTTCTACACTGGCACTGGATTCAAGTTTCTCCCGTTCTCGTTCGATACCATCCGCGAAGGAAAGTTCGACGACTAGAGCTGCCCCCGGGCGCGCACTGTTAAACCCTGTGGTCAGCCCCGTCCCGCGTGTCCCAGTTGCATGAGATCCTCCCGTAGCCACAATAACTTATTGCAGCCGCCTCGAGTGTTACCGGGAGCTTCGGCCTCCCTCGGTAACGAGTGACACTGGATCAAGCTTTCGTTTCCCGAGTTTAGCACTGATACTAAGTGCATGCAGTGTTTGGAGTTTGTGTAATTTTGTGTAGTTCTTGTGTTGTGAATTTGCTCGCAGGCTCCTCAGAGCAGTAGGAGAAAAACGCAGCTACAGCTGAGGGGGCACAAAATCATGCAGGGAAAAGGCCTAATGGCTTCCATTGGGTAAAGCTTGCCCCTCCGGGGAGAAACTAGGGGTTTTTAAAGACAGTTTTACATATTATGGACCTTGTGTCTGCTTCTCTTAAACACAGGGTGAGCACAGGGCACCTTGCATGCCAGGGCACCCTTCTACCTCCCCCCTTCCACGTGGGCACTGGTTTTATCTGGAAGAAGCAGCATCTTCTCCCTTGCTGGGACCAAGCTCTTCTCTAAGCTCTGGCCAGGGCTTGAGGGTGCTTGTGTAGCTGTGGGGGAAAATAAAACACTTTGCAAATGAAATGGGGGACTATTTGTAGGTAGCGTGGAGGAAGCCCATATTGCAATTCTGACACGATGGTGATACGGAGGAGGGAAGAACTTGATCTTGCAAATGGTCATCTCACGTATCTGTCACTTGGAAAGGAAAAATCTTGATTTTCACGTTGTAAATTCCCAGAGGATCTGCAGTACCGGAGCAGAGTCCGCGCAGCCCCGGCAGCGCGGAGGTGGCTGTGACGCTGTCACGGCCATCACGTCCTCAGTGGAGGGCAGGCGGGTGAGACCTGCCCCAAGCGGCTCCCTGGAAGGGGCCCCCAGTCTCAGCTCTAGCTGCTGCTTTTTCTCCTCTGCAAGATGTGAATAATTCCCTGCCCTTCCCAGCCTGCTGCCGAAGCAACGGTGTGTTCGTGTTGGGTGTTCGTGTTGTGTGCGGTGTTGTCACAGTGCAGCTAGAGTATTTGTGTACAAAAAAATTAAGAGCCTAATGAGAATAACAAGAATCATTTTAACCTGGAGAGGACCCTGCGTGTTTACAGTGATGGAAAATGAAAGAGAAATTGGGAAGCAGCCGGCGTGGAACTGGCTGCCTGGGTGAAATGCGTTCCTGCTCGTCACCCTGTGAATTAAATTAACTGTCCCAGCCCTGGTGTGGCCTCGTTTCTGTCCTCCCGTGCTCTGTGCGCGCCTGGGGAGCTGCGTCTGAGGGAGCCTCCTTGGGAGAGCGGGACCGTGCGCTGGTGCCGGTGCCGCGAGGACGGGCCGGGGGCAGCGGGGCAGAGCAGTGCGGGCCCAAAGCCCATGTCGTGGCCGGGGGTTGCAGCGAGAGGGGCCGCGCAGCCGCGTGCACCGGGGACACAAATGGAGCCTTCGTGGAGCCCTCGTTTTCCACGGCCCCGCCGCGCTCGCTCTTCCTGGCGCCCGAGCTGCCGGGGGCTGCGGGCTCGCGGCGCCCTCTGGAGGCCGCGGGGCCGCTCGGGAAGCGCCCGCGGGCGGCAGCGCCGGGGCCGGGTCCCTGCGGCACCGGGAGAGCGGCCGGGGGAAGCGGCGCCGCCGGGACCGGGCTGCGGGAGCCGCCGCGCCCGCCTTGGCCACGCCCCCGGGAAGCCACGCCCCAATGTATGGCCACGCCCCAATGCCGGCCACGCCTAGATATATGACCACGCCCCGCACACAGCCACGCCCCTCTCCCCTTCCCCTCAGTTCCGCGACTCGGCACCGCCCCGAGGACGAGTCCCGGCGCTGATTGGCGCTCCGAGGCCCCGCCCCTCGGCCGCCCGGCGCGGATTGGCGGAGCGCGCCGCCAGTCGCGGCGGGAGCGCGGCCATGGCGGCGCCGCTGCGGCTGGCGGCGCTGGGCGCCATGTTGGCGGCGGCCCGGGCGCTGCCGCCGCCGGTGCCGCTGCGCGCGCGCGCGGGCGACGCGCGGCAGGAGGCGGCGGTGCGGGCGCTGGCGCGGCGCCTGCTCGGGCCGCGCGCCGCCGCCGCCGTGGCGCTCTCGGTGGACGGGGCGCTGGCGCCCGGCGGGCTCGACACCTACCGGCTGTACTCGCCGCCCGACGCCGCCGTGGCCGTGGTCGGCTCGAGCGGCGTGGCGGCCGCCGCCGGGCTGCACCGCTACCTGCGCGACTTCTGCGGCTGCCACATCTCGTGGTCCGGCGCGCAGCTCCGCCTGCCCGACCCGCTGCCCCGGCTCGCGGCCGAGGTCCGCGCCGTCAGCCCCGGCAGGTAACGGCCGCCCGGGGTGCAGCAGTCCCGGGCACCGGCCGCGTGCCCGCTCCCGGGCACGGTAACGCACCAAGTCCCGGGTACCGACAGTGCAGCGCACACCGGCAGTGCACGGGCATGAGCCTGGCCCCGGCTGCCACCCATGCACCGGGTCCTGGGCACCGGCATTGCCCCGGTGCCCTCCACACCCCAGCACCGGTAGCGCCCCGGGAGCCCTCAATGCACCCAGCACCGCGGATGCCCGGGGGTCCCGGCACTGTGAGCCCCCCGGGAGCTCTGCGCAGCCCCCGTCGCAGCCCCGGTTGGCACCGTGTGAGCGGGGCCGGCGGGAGAGCGGCGCCCGCCCCGCTCAGCCGCCCCGCTCTGCCGCAGGTTCCGCTACTACCAGAACGTCTGCGCCCAGAGCTACTCGTACGCCTGGTGGGACTGGGCGCGCTGGGAGCGGGAGCTCGACTGGATGGCGCTGAGCGGCATCAACCTGGCGCTGGCCTTCGTGGGGCAGGAGGCCGTCTGGCAGCGGGTGGGGAACGGCGGCACCGCGCGCCGGGCCCCGCGCGCGGCCGGCGCCGCTGAGCCGCTCTCGCTGCCCCCCGCCTGCAGGTTTATCTCTCCTTGGGCCTCAACCAGTCCGAGATAGACGCCTACTTCACGGGGCCGGCGTTCCTGGCCTGGAACCGCATGGGCAACCTGCGCGGCTGGGCCGGGCCGCTGCCGCGCTCCTGGCACCTCAAGCAGCTCTACGTGCAGGTAGCGCCGCGGTGCCGCCGCGGTGCCGCCGCGGCCCTTCCCCTGCCCTCACGCTGCCCGCTGCTCTCCCCAGTACAGGGTGCTGGAGCGGATGCGCTCGCTGGGCATGATCGCGGTGCTGCCAGCCTTCGCGGGCCACGTGCCGCAGGGCGTCCTCAGGTGAGGGCGGCCTCCAAGGGCAGCGCGGCCCCGCGCCGGGCTCCTCGCGGCTCTGCGGGACCTGCCGTCCCGCTCTCACCCTGGCCCTGTCCCTCTCAGGGTTTTCCCACGTGTGAATGCCACTCGCCTCGGCGCCTGGAGCCACTTTGACTGCACCTACTCGTGTACCTACCTGCTGGACCCTGAGGACCCCATGTTCCAGGTCATCGGGACCCTGTTCCTCAAGGAGCTCATCAGGGAGTTCGGCACAGACCACATCTACAGCGCCGACACCTTCAACGAGATGACGCCGCTGTCGGCCGATCCCGCGTACCTCGCCAGGGTCAGCAGTGCTGTCTTCAGGTCCATGACCGGAGGTGGGTTGGTGCCGGGGGGCTCTGAGCCTGCCGAGCGGGTGCAGGTTGTGCTGATGGGGCAGAGCACGTGGGCATCAGCCACCCGAGTGCCCTGCGGAGGGGCCGGTCTGCAGCGCTGGGCCCGGCCAGGCCGGGGGGCATCTGCCCAAATGGGCTTCTCACCACCCTGCCTCTGTCCCCAGCCGACCCCGAGGCGCTGTGGCTCATGCAGGGCTGGCTCTTCCAACACCAGCCTGACTTCTGGCAGCCCGCGCAGGTGCGGGCGCTGCTGCGCGCCGTGCCCCTCGGCAGGATGATCGTTCTGGACCTCTTCGCCGAGTCCAAGCCCGTGTACCCGTGGACGGAGTCCTTCTACGGGCAGCCCTTCATCTGGTGCATGCTGCACAACTTCGGCGGCAACCACGGCCTCTTCGGCGCCGTGGAGGCCCTCAACCGCGGCCCGTTCGCCGCTCGGCGCTTCCCCAACTCCACCATGGTGGGCACCGGGCTGGCGCCCGAGGGCATCGAGCAGAACGACGTGGTGTACGAGCTGATGAACGAGCTGGGCTGGCGCCACGAGCCCCTCGACCTGGCGAGCTGGGTGACGCGCTACGCCGAGCGCCGCTACGGCGCCCCGAGCGCCGCGGCCGCCCGCGCCTGGCGGCTGCTGCTCCGCAGCGTCTACAACTGCAGCGGCGCCTGCGTCAACCACAACCGCAGCCCGCTCGTGCGCCGGCCCTCGCTGCGCATGGACACGGCGCTCTGGTACAACCGCAGCGACGTCTACGAGGCCTGGCGGCTGCTGCTGAGCGCCGCGGGCGAGCTGGGCGCCAGCAGCACCTTCCGCTACGACGTGGCCGACGTGACGCGCCAGGCGGCCCAGCAGCTGGTCGGCGACTACTACGTGCGGATCCGCGAGGCCTTCCAGCGGCGCGCGCTGCCCGAGCTGCTGGCGGCCGGCGGCCTCCTGCTCTACGACCTCCTGCCCGAGCTCGACGGCCTCCTGGGCAGCCAGAGCCTCTTCCTGCTGGGCCGCCGGCTGGAGGCCGCCCGCGCCGCCGCCACCAGCGACCGGGAGGCCGAGCAGTACGAGCTGAACGCGCGCAACCAGCTGACACTGTGGGGGCCCAGCGGCAACATCCTGGACTACGCCAACAAGCAGCTGGGCGGGCTGGTGCTGGACTACTACGGCGTGCGCTGGAGCCTCTTTGTCTCCGCGCTCGTGGAGAGCCTCAACTCGGGCACCCCCTTCCACCAGGAGCAGTTCAACCAGGCCGTCTTCCAGGTGGAGAGAGGCTTCATCTACAACAAGAAGCGCTACCCCTCGGTGCCCACGGGGGACACGCTGGAGATCGCCAGGAAGATCTTCCTCAAATACTATCCCGGTGCCGTGCGCCGGGGCCGGGCCGGGCCCGGGTGACGGAGCCGCCGCTGGAGCCTCCCCAAGGGGCAGGGACCCCGTGTCCTCATGTGCCGGGGCTGCCGCAGCCCTGGCCTGATCCCTGCGTCCCGGCGATGCTGGAATGAAGGCCTGGAGCTGCAGGCGGACGGTTCCTCCACGCGGGCGGGCAGGACTCTGGCTGTGCCCAAGGACATCCCGTGTGGGGCCGTGCGCCCTCGGGACCAGCCTGCCCGGTGCGGAGGCCGCAGCCGCACGAGGCGGAGGCCGGTTCCCCCCGACGCGCAGAGCTCGGCCGCGGGGCTCCCGTGCTGCCGCCGCTCGGGCTCCCTTGGGCGCGCGGTGCCTGCGGGGCCGTCGCGGTGCCCCCATCTACCAGGCCGGGCACCCGGGACGCCGGCAGCCCCGGCCGCCTCTCGTGCCTTTTGTACAGAAGGAAAGAGACTTTGCTCACTTTATCTTTTAATGGGCCTCGGACTCTGCTCTGCATCCCGGTGCTTTTCCGTGCCTTTTCCCCAGGCCTGTCCATGTGCCGGCCCGGAGCAGGCCCGGCCGTGCCGCGCTCCAGGGCCTGCAGCACAATTAAAGGCACCGAGCGCGTTCGGCTCGCGGCGCCTCCGTCCCCTGCGCTGAGCGGCATCGCGGCCCGCGGAACGCCAAAGGCCGAGCAGGAGCCGCCAGCACCGGCCTTGGCGCCCGCCGGCCCCGCAGCCCCCGCCGGGGCCGCCCTCCTCCCGCGCGCACCGGGGTCCTGGCCCCGCGCGGCCCTTATCTCGCAGCTGCGGGAGCCGCGAGGCGCCGGCGCCGCGGGGAGGGCTCCCAGATAAGGCTCTAGACAAAACACGAGCGGCCGCCGAGGGCGGGGAGACCCCCGGGCGGCCCTTTTAAGCGCGTGGGCGCCCGCGGGGCCGCGGTGCCGCCATGGAGCGCACCACGGTGCTCATCACGGGCTGCTCCTCGGGCATCGGGCTGGCGCTGGCCGCGCGGCTCGCGGCCGACGCGGAGCAGAGGTTTAAAGGTAACGTGGGCGGCCGGGGTCCCCGTTGCGGGCGGGGGGCCGCGGGAGCCCCGCTTGCCACGTGTTCCCCCCTCCCGGCAGTGTTTGCCACCATGCGCGACCCGTCGCGGGGCGAGCGGCTGCGGCGGCGCCTGGGCGCGCGCGGCCCCGACGCGCTCGAGGTGCTGCAGCTCGACGTGGCCGACCCGCGCTCGCCGGCCGCGGCCGCGCGCCGCCTCCGGGGACAGCGCCTGGACGTGCTGGGTGAGGATATGTCCCCGTGGGAGACGTCCCCGTGGGAAATGTCCCTGCGGGAGCCGTCCCCGTGGGAGCCGTCCCCGCGGGAGGCGTCCCCGTGCTCCCGGGCGGGTGTTCGGGGCCGGGCGGCCCCGCGCTCACGGCCGCGGCCGCAGTGTGCAACGCCGGCGTGGGGCTCATGGGCCCGCTGGAGACGTGCTCCGAGGACGCCATGCGGAGGCTCTTCGAGGTGAACGTCTTCGGCGCCGTGCGCACCATCCAGGCCTTCCTGCCCGCCATGAAGCGCCGCGGCGCCGGGCGCATCCTGGTCTCCAGCAGCGTCGGGGGGCTGCAAGGTGAGCGCGGGGCCGGCGGCGGGGACGGGGGCGCGCGGGAGGCGCCGGCGCTCACGGCCCTGCCGCAGGGCTGCCCTTCAACGCGCTCTACTGCGCCAGCAAGTTCGCCCTGGAGGGGCTGTGCGAGAGCCTGGCCCTGGTGCTGCAGCCCTTGGGCATCCAGTGAGTGCGGGCCGGGGGGCGGCGGGGGCGGCGCGGGCCGCGGCTGAGCGCCCTGCCCGCAGCGTCACGCTCGTCGAGTGCGGCCCGGTCAACACCCGCTTCCTGGCGAACGCGCAGCGCCCGGCGCCCGCCGGCGCCGCCCTGCGCGGCCTGGACGCCGCCACGCGCCGCCTCTACCGCCGCTACCTGCGCCACTGCCGCCGGCTGTTCCGCGAGGCCGCGCAGGACGTGGAGGACGTGGTGCAGGTGCGGGCCGTGCGGGGCGGCGGGGCGCCCGGCGCGGCCCGGCCTCACGCCGTGCCCGTGCCCAGGTGTTCGTGGAGGTGCTGAGCAGCCCGCGGCCGCCCCTGCGCCGTGTCACCACCCAGCGCTTCGCGCCGCTCGCCCGCCTGCGCCGCGACAGCCCCGACGGCGACGCCTTCCTGCGCGCCGTGCGCGCCTTCGTGTTCGGCACCGAGCAGCCCTAGGCCCGGGACGGCCGCCCCGGCTCCAATAAACGCCCCGCGCTGCCGCCGCCGCCGCCGCTTCCTTGGGCGCCGCGCGGGCACCGGGAGGGAGATGGGGGCGCGGGGCACCTCGAGGCCACGCCCCCGGGAGGCCACGCCCCGCCTCCGACCACGCCTCCCACATGGAGGCCACGCCTCGCGTCGCGGAGACCACGCCCCCGAAGCGGAAGTCACGCCTCCCGCCGCGGAGAACGCTCTCCCCACACAGGCCACGCCTCCCGCCACGGCCACGCCCCCCGCCGCGGAGACCACGCCTCCCACATGGAGGCCACACCTCTGACACGGAGGCCACGCCTCTCATCGCCGAGACCACGCCTCCCGCCGCCGAGGCCCCCCCCCCCTGCCGCGCGCGCTCCCGTGACGCGGTTCCGGCGGGGCGATGGCGCCGTTCGGCGCGGGGCTGCTGGTGCTGACGGCGCCGCTGTGCGCGGTGCCGCGGCGGGCGGCGGCGCTGCTGGCGGCGGCCGCGCGCCTCGTGGCGGGGCCGCTCTACGTGCGCCTGGCGCCGGGGCTGCCCCTGGCCGCGCCGCCCGCCGCGGCGCCGCCGCCGCCGCCCTCGCCCGCGCTGCTGCGCGCCCTGGCCGCGCTCTACGCGGGCGCCGCGGCGCACGGCGGCCTGGACGTGCGGGTGCTGCTGGGCGGCGCGGGGCGGCTCGCGCGGGCCCCCGCCGTGGTGCTGGGCGACGCGGCCGCCGCCGCCGGGCAGCCCGAGGCGGCGCGGAGCTGCCTGCGCGCCCTGGCCGCCGCTCACGGCTGCGCGCCGCGCCTGGCGGCCGAGCTGCTGCCCGCCGACACGGGCCCCGAGCCCGGCCCCGAGACGGGCCCCGAGGGCGGCGGCGGGGCCCTGCCCTCCTTCCCCGCCGTGGCGGTCGGCGGCACCTTCGACCGGCTGCACGGCGCGCACCGGCTGCTGCTGAGCGCCGCGTGCCTCGTGGCGCAGCGGCGCCTCGTGGCCGGCCTGGCCCACGGGCCCCTGCTCCGCAGTGAGTGCGCGGCCCGGCCCGGGGAGCCGCGGGGACCGGGGACGGCGGGGCCACCTCTGAGCGCGAAGCCGCGGGGATGGGGACAAGAGGGACGCGGATGAGCGGGATGAGCCCCTGCCCGAGGGGCTGGGGACAGTCGTGGTGCTCGGAGCGGCCCCTCTGCCACCGGCCCGGGGTCCCCAAGGAGGCAGCAGGGGCAGCGCGTGCGTCCCCTCCAGCGCGTGCGTCCCCTCCAGCGCGTGTGTCCCCTGCGGCTCCCGTGCGGGTGACGCACGCGAAGCCGCTCCGGGGCAGCACCCGGGATCCCTGCAGCACGGGCTGCCCCCGCGGCAGCCCCCGGCCCAGGGGGGCACCGTGGGGCTCAGGACACCCCGCGCCGTCCCCGCGCTGCCCGCCGCCCTTGCGCCCTGCAGACAAGGTGCTGACGGAGCTGATCGAGCCCTACGAGCTGCGGGCGGCCAAGCTGCGCGAGTTCCTGTGCGACGTGCAGCCCTCCCTGCACTACGACATCGTGCCGCTGCAGGACCCCGCCGGGCCCGCCGCCACCGACCCCGAGCTGCAGTGCCTGGTGATCAGCGAGGAGACCCGCAAGGGCGGCGAGGCCGTGAACCAGAAGAGACGGGAAAACGTAAAGTGTCCCCCGCAGTCCAGCACCCACCGCGGCCCTGCCCTGCGCCGCTCCTGCTCCCTTTGTCCATAGCTCTGCTCTCGTGGGTCGGGACAAGGGCTGGACAAGTCCCAGGAAAGCGACGGGACCCCCCGGTGTCGGATGCGCCGCTCGGGGGGTCCCCTCTGGCCCCTGGTGGGGTGCCCTGTGCTGGTCCCGCCGGCACAAACTCATTCCCGCTCCGGCCTGGGGGAGCTCCAGGGTGCAGGGGGCTGGATCCCGCTTCCCGTTGGCGGCGGAGGAAGCGCCCGTCCCTGCGCGCGGTCGCGTCTCACCGCCCTCCCCGTGCGCTCCGCCAGGGGCTCTCCGAGCTGACCCTCTACGAGATCGTCCTGCTGAAGGACCCTAATCACAGCGAGAGCGAGGAGGAGAAGGTCAGCTCCTCCAGCCTCCGGCAGAGGCTGCTGGGGACGTTGCTGCAGCCGCTGCAGGTAAGAGGGGGACACCTGGTGTGACGACTTTTTGGCCTGGGTCCTCTGACAACAGCTCCTGTTTCCTTAGAAAGACCCTGCCTTGCCCGCTCGGCCCTACGTGATCGGCCTCACAGGAGGAACAGGCAGCGGGAAATCCTCTATTGCCAAGTACCTGGAGGAGCTCGGAGCCTTCCTCATCGACGCGGACCGGCTGGGCCACGCTGTGTACGTCCCCGGGGGCCCTGCCTACGAGCAGGTGGTGGCAACCTTTGGACAAGGTAGGAAATGGAGCGTGCGGCGTCCTTGTACCCGCGGGCGTCCTCGTGTCCTGTGGCAGAACGGCCTTAAAGGGGCTGCCCAGAGACGCTCGGCTGAGCGCTGTGGTCTAGCAAGGCCTTCCCTGTCCGTTTCGGGGATAATTTGAGGAAGAGTAATGGGGAGGTCAGACCCTGGGCCTCCTCTCTAGGTCTCCCCGAGGCTCTTGTTGGAGTCTGTCATACCATGGGGGAGTAAATTGGACTGTTTTGCTCTTATCCTGCAGAAATCTTGAATGAAGATGGGACGATTAACAGAAAAGTCCTTGGGACCAAAGTGTTTGGAAACCAGGTAAAATGAGTGCAGAGAATGTCAATATTTAATCTGCTGAGCAAGGGACTCCCCGCCTGCAACGAGGCTTTTTATTTTTCAGTCCCGTGTGACTTGGGCTGGCCCCAAGTGGGACTCAGTGCCCCAAGCTCTGCTCTCCCGTTTTGGCCAGGCCAAAGCTTTGGATTTCGCTCCGGTGCCGCGGGTTGTCCCAGCCAGGCAGGTTCCTGTCGGCCCGACGGCGGCTGCCGCCGTCGCTCCTCACGGGAGGCTCTTTGGAGCTCCCGGAACCAGAGCAGGGGAGGGAGGACGGGGCCCCTGCGCCACCGGGAGAGCCCCCTGCCCCAGGGAGGACCCTGCTCTGCCCGCGCGCGATGGGCTCGGGTGAGCGGGTCTTCTCTCAGCGCCCTCTGCGATGGCCCCTCTGCCACCAGCGGTTCTGACAGCAAATGACAGCAGACCCGTCGTGGTTCCTTCCTAGGAGCGGCTGAAGGCTCTCACGGACATCGTGTGGCCTGAGATTGCCCGGCTGGTGAAGAAGCAGGTTGGGGAAGCAGCCGCTTTGGGTAAGCGGGCGCTGCCGTTGCGGCTCACTGCGGGGATTCGGGTGTGCAGCTCTGTGGGGCTGCCCCAGAGCCGGGGGACCGGCAGCCTTGGCAGCAACGCAGGGATTTTCCATGTTCCAAACCCCGTTACTTGCTGGGCGTTTGCTGGGAATTCTCGCCGCTCCTAGCACATCTCCGAGCAAATCCATCCATTCCATTCGGCCAACAGCCGGGACATAATTCAAGCTTTGTGCTCTCAAAGCTTGGGATTGCTTTCTCTGCCCCGAAAGATTTCAGGATCATTTTTGGTGCAGTGTTCCAGTAGGGAGCACGGTGTGTATTGCTCTGGGAGCAGGATATTCCCACTCCTTGGACATGTCGTGACAGCTCAGTGGGCATTTTCCGAGGGCCCTTCCATGCCATCCCGGGGGCACCGCTGGGTGTAGCCGCTGCCTGCAGCTCTTCCCACGTGGGGTTTCCAGCTCGGCGCAGAGCCTCGGGGCTGCCGGCTCCCGTGTCCCCCCCGCCAGCCCCGGGGGCTCCGCGTCCCTGAGGAGGAGCCCGGCGATGCCCACGAGCGGCCCCGTTCCCAGGCAAGGCCGTGTGCGTGCTGGACGCGGCCGTGCTGCTGGAGGCCGGCTGGAAGGACATGGTGCACGAGGTGTGGACGGCCATCGTCCCCGAGGAGGAGGTGGGTGCCGCCCGCCCGCCCGCGGTTTTGCTCCCGCCGTCCCCTCCGGGCGGCTGAACGTCCCTCCTTGGGCTCGGCAGGCCTTGAAGCGCATCGTGGCCAGGGACGGGCTGAGCGCGGAGGCTGCCCGCAACCGGCTGCGGAGCCAGATGAGCGACGGCCAGCGGGTGCAGCAGTCGCACGTGGTGCTGTGCACGCTGTGGGCGCCGGCCGTCACCCGGCAGCAGGTGAGCCCCGCGCCGGGGCCGTGCCGGGACGCGGGGCCGGGGCGGCGGGGGGCGGCCCCGCTCACGCTGGCCCCGTTGGCCCTCGCAGGTGCACAAGGCCTGGACCCTCCTGCAGCAGCGCCTGGACCCGTGAGCGCCGCCGCCGCCTCCCCATGGCGGCCGAGCCCCACGGAGCCGCGGCCACGGATGGGACTCGCCACGGACGGGTCCCGGCAGCGGCGCTGGCGCCGCCCGACGCGCAGCGGGGCTGGGGCAGCCACACCAGGCCCGGCCGGTGGCAGCCCCGTGACCGGGCGGGTGCCCACGTTGACACTGCGGCAGCCGGGGGCTGTGCGGGGCCGGTGCGGCCGCTGCCCCTGTCCTCACACGGCGGCGGCCCCCGCGCACGGGACAGTAAAGGACGGTTTTATCCCTGCCCCGTGTCCTGCTGCTTGGCCCCGTTCGGGCTGCGCGGCCGCCCCGGGCCGGGCTCGGGCCTCTCCCGGGAGAAGCTGCTCCGGCGCCCCGGCCTCCTCCCCCCGGAGGCTCCGCCCCCTTCGCGGCTCCGCCCCCGGAGGCTCCTCCCCCGTCACTCGTGGAGGCTCCGCCCCCGGAGGCTCGTCCCCCGTCGCCCGCCGAGGCTCCTCCCCCCGAGGCTCCGCCCCCGGAGGCTCCTCCCCCGTCGCCCGCCGAGGCTCCTCCCCCCGAGGCTCCGCCCCTGTCACTGGCCGAGGCTCCTCCCCCGGAGGCTCCGCCCGCTGAGGCTCCTCCCCCGGATGCTGCTTCCCGGCGGCCCCCGCGGCCGGACTGCGTTTCCCGGCGCTCCCGCGCGGCGCGCTCACGTGACCGGCGCGGCGGAAGATGGCGGAGCCGCCGGGCGCCGCGGCCGAGGACGCGTGGGGGAAGGTGGGCGGCGGCGGCGGCGGGTCCGGCCCTTCCCCGTGCGGCCGCCCCCGCGCCGGTGCGGGCGGCGGCGCGAGGGAGCCCCGGGGCAAAGGGCAGGGCCGGGCCCGGGCGCGTCCCCGGGTCCCCCCGGCTCATCCGTCCCCGCTCCCCCTGCAGGTGGACGCCGCCTACAGCGACAATGGCCTCGATCCCGGTAGGTGCCGCCCCCCTCCCGCCCCCCGCCGCGGCCCGTCCCGCGCTGACCGCGTCCCCCCGCAGCGCTGCTCATGGAGGGCGGCCGCAAGGGCAGCGTCGTGTCCCGCGCCAACAGCATCGGCTCCGCCAGCGCCTCCTCCGTGCCCAACACAGGTAGCGCCCGCGCCCCCCGGTGCCCCCCGCGCCCCCCGGTGCCCCCCTCACCGCCGCTCTCCCCGCGCAGACGACGAGGACAGCGACTACCAGCAGGAGCCCTACAAGGAGTCGTACAAGGAGCGGCGCCGCCGCGTGCACACGCAGACCGAGCAGAAGCGGCGGGACGCCATCAAGGTGAGCGCGGGGACGCGGCTCTCCCGGGCGTCCCGTGGCGGCAGGACAGGGGGTAACGGGACAAGCGGAAACCCAGGAGTTCCCCCTTATTGTGAGGACGAACTTCTTTGCTGTGAGGGTGACAGGGCACTGGCTCAGGCTGCCCAGAGAGGCTGTGGAGCCTCCTTTTCCAGAGATCTCCAACCCGCCTGGATGCCGCCCTGTGCTCTGGGTGTCCCTGCTGGAGCAGGGGTTGGACTGGATGATCCCTAGAGGTCCCTTCCAACCTCAACCATTCTGTGACTCTGTGATCCCCATGCGGGGATGGCTGGCGCTGTGAGGCCCAACCGGGCTGCCTTTGCTTCCCCGCAGAAGGGCTACGATGACCTGCAGGCCATCGTCCCCACGTGCCAGCAGCAGGACTTCTCCATCGGCTGCCAGAAGCTGAGCAAGGCCATCGTCCTCCAGAAAAGTGAGTGCTGGGGGCGGGCGAGGGCCACAGCAGGGACAGGGCTGGGCACAGGGGACCCTGCGGGCTGAGGATGCTCCCTGGGACAACCGGGCGCCGCGGCCGCCCCGGTAGAGCCCTGAGCGGCTCTACCCTCGCTCTGCCCGTTCAGCCATCGACTACATCCAGTTCCTGCACAAGGAGAAGAAGAAACAAGAGGAAGAAGTTTCTACCCTCAGGAAAGACGTGATGGCCCTGAAGATCATGAAGGTGTAAGTTGAAGTATTACCTGCCCCGTGGCCTGTTCTGCCCTCTGGCTGCGGCCCGACGCGGCTCTGGGTTTGTTCCAGGAACTACGAGCAGATCGTGAAGGCTTACCAGGACAACCCGAGCGAGGACAAGGTCCAGCTCTCCGACCAGGTGAAGTTCAATGTTTTCCAAGGCATCATGGACTCGCTGTTCCAGTCCTTCAACGCCTCCATCTCAGTGAGCAGCTTTCAGGAGCTCTCGGCGTGCGTCTTCAGCTGGATTGAGGAGCACTGCAAGCCCCAGGTGAGCTGCAGGCTCCTGGGTGCAGGATGGGGAGCAGCTTCAGCCTTCCTGGGGGCCTCGGAAGGGGCAGGGAGCGCCTGGTGCTGAGCTTGGGGACAGGAGGTGGCTCGTGGGTCCCTGTGCCCGTGGGGCTGGTTTGGTGTCGGAACTGGCCAGCGTAAAACAGACATGGAAGTAGGGACATCCCCTCTCCTTGGGTTCCCGTGGGGCCTTGGAGGCCTTTTGGGACCCGAGGCTCCAGGGCGGGAGCTGCGGTTGAGCCGGGGTTGTCCGACACCGCACGCGCCGCCGTGACCGCCGCGGCCTGCGGGGCCCCACGGCCCTGTCCCCAGGCTCCGGGGAAGGAGGAAAGGCTCTCCTGCCCCTGGAGCAGCTCTGAGCGCGTGTCCTCCGTGCCCAGACGCTGCGGGACATCGTGATCGGGGTCCTGCACCAGCTGAAGAGCCAGCTCCGCTGAGCGCTCCCGGCGGAGCGCCCGCCCGGCGCACACGGAGCCGCCGGAGCCGCGCCACGGACACCCGGAGGGGCCTCTGTGGCTCTTCTTGAAGCTTCTCTGCTTTATTTATTGTATTAACTACGAAACCAAGCCTGGGTTGTGCCTCTACAGGTACCGTTACCAAGTATTTGTAGGGACTTAGCAAAGAAGGGGAAAAAAAATGTGTTTGTGCTCCTGGGGGGCCAGAGAGTCTGTGGCTCAGGAGGCCTCTTGGGCCTGGGCTTGTCTGGGCCACTGACTCTCTGCAGCCCCCCGTGAAGTTTTTGATCCTGGAAAAAAAGTACATTAAAAGCTGTTGGTTTAGTTCAAGCAGATTGGAAATAGGTATCTCCCCTAGCAGCGGCCTGTCTTCGACCTCCCTGTGAAGCAGCTTTTCTCAGGGTCAAGAGGCTGTTTTGACCTTCCTGCGGTGGCTCTGGAGGAGGCAGCGAGCCCCGATGCGGGGCCACGTCCTGCCCTGCGCCCACAGGACGGCAGAGGGGCCGCGGCGCCGCCTGCACCGCGTCCTGCTCCGGCACGGCCGCGTTCCGAGCGGGAAGGGAGTCCCGGGCACGCAGCACCCGCCCAGGCTGCTGCTTGTTAGAACTGTAGTTTTATATATAACCAGCCTTGATTTTTTTTATTTTTTTTCCTATAAATCACCGCAATCATACTGTAAGTATTATGGGCACGAGTTTTGCAGACGCCTGCTCTCTGCGACGCCGCTGAACGTGTCGCTCCGAGAGCGGCTCACGGGTCTGGCCCGCGCAGATACCTGGTGCACAGGTACCACCTGCTACCCGAGCACTAGCTGTTGACCTGCGGAATGATTGTATGGGAACTGCTTCACAGCAGGGATGCTCGCATCAGGATTTGTCTTCTGCAATTATGTTCTCACTGCCACAGCAACAGATATTTGTTTTACTTTTCCACTAGGGAATAGCTCAGAGTCACCTGGTTTTTAACTGCTGCTTCTCCTTGATTTAGGAAAGCAAACTTTGCCGTGGGTTGGCTGCGGTGTAAGCAGGGGTTTTCAGACCGGCCCAGGGGGCTGCACACGCTGCCAGGATGTTGCTTTGGGGTGAAGAACAGGCCCGTGGTGGCTGCGGGGGCTGCGCTCTGGGCTGCAGCCTCCTGCGTGGGAGGAGGACGTGGCTTTTTACAGACCTCACATGTGAAAGGGACATATTTTTCTATTGTGAAAAGTAATTAAATAAATTTTGCTGAATGTTTTAATGATTTTTTTCCTCTTATTTTTTCTTCTAAAGCCCTGCAGCCGCTCAGCGGGGGCAGCCCTAGTGTCTGGCTGCAGGTTCCCGGGTCTGGCCCCATTTTCTCCCATCCCAGCCCCACGGGGCCCCGGGAGCAGAGCTGGAGGCTGCAGAGCACCAGGGCACGTGGGACCCGAAAACTCCGTGTTTAATGAACGGGGCCTGGGGGCAGCGCTGCCCCCTTCCATTAACTGCTCACAAACAGCCGCGCGGCTCTGCCAACCCAGCAGCGAGCGCGTTACCTCCCAGCACTCGCTTCCTTTTATTACTTAAGGAAATCAAATACTTTAATCCCTCCACCCGCCCCAGCTGCAAAGCGGCAGCAAACAAACACGTCCCAAAGGTGCGGGACGAGCCCAACCCTGCAAAAGCAGCGGGGAGCTGCGGGAGCAGCCCCTGCGCGCGGCGGCCGCGGCGGCTCACGGGGCGGCCGGCAGCGACACGTTGTGCTCCTCGTCCGTCTCGATTCCGACCTCCTCCTGCGCGGGGCCGAGCCGGGCTCCTCAGCGGGCGCTGGGCCGGGGCGGCCGCGCCGGGGCGGCGCTGGGCGCGATACTCACCAGAAACTGCTTCTTGCTCTTGGGGTACCCTTCCAGGATGGCGTCGAGCAGCTCCGTGGCCTGGCGGGACGGAGGAGATGGCGCACGGAGCTGCGACCCCCGGGACGGGCTCACAGGGGTCCCAAGGCCAGTGCTGGTGGCAGGGACCCGGTGTCACCTGCTGGGTCCGGCGGCTCCCTTACCATGCGCTTCCTGCGCCGCCATTCCCGGCAGTAGAGCTGCTGCTCCCGGCAGACCTGCGGGCGGCAGCGGGTGACACGGGGCCGCTCCGCGGAGGCTCCCGGTTGCCACGCAGGGATGATCCAGCGCCCGGTGCGCTCTGCGCGCGTGGCGGCGGCGCCGCGGCCCCCTCACCTGCTCCTTCTCCTCGGGGGAGACGCGGCCGGCGGCGGCCGCGAGGCGCTGCAGCCGCTCGGCGTCGGCGGCGCAGTCCCGGCGCAGCGCCTGCGCCTCGCGCGCCATGTCGGCGGTGCTGAGCGAGGCGTCGAGCTGGCGCAGCTCTGCGGGACGGCGTCAGCGCCGGGGCGGCCGCGCGGGGCGGGCGGCGCCGCGGCCCGGCCGGGCCACTCACCCGTCTCCAGCAGGCGGCAGCTCCGCTGCAGCCCCTGCACGTCGCCCGCCAGCGCCGCGATGGCCTCGTCCAGCGCCCGCAGCTCCGCGTCGCTCGCGGCTGGGAGCTGCTCCTGCGGGGACGGCGCTCAGCACCGGGGACACCGCGGGGCAGGGGGGAGGCCCCGGGGACACCGCGGGGCAGGGGGGGAGGCCCCGGGGACACCGCGGGGGGCACCGGGACGCACCTGGTCGGCGAAGTAGACGCGCTGCTTCCCGTAGACCTTCTCGCGCACGCGGCCCTGCTGCGCCAGCTGCTCCAGCGCCTTCGCCACGGCCTGCGCGGCGCCGTGAGCGCCGTGAGCCGCTCCCACCCGCCCCGCCGCCCCGGGCCGCCCCGCGCTCACCGCCTTGCTCAGCCCGTGCTCCCGCTGCAGGTTCCCGTGCGCGTCCTGCGCGCTGAACGGCCGGTTCTGCTCGCGCAGGTACCGCAGCACCGCGGCGGCGGCGGCGCCCCCTGCGGGCGGGGCGGGTCACGCGGGCCCGGGGAAGGCGGCGGGGGGGGGGGAGGGAGGAGGGGGTGTCGCTCACCGGCCGCCGCGGCGCCATCGCGGCCTTTGCTCATCCTCGGTTCCCGCCGCTCCGGGGCGGCGCTGACGCACTTCCGCCGCGCCGCTTGCTCTCCGCCAATCCCCGGCGGTGGAGAAGGAGAGGAGAGCTCTGATTGGTCAGCGAGCCGGAACCGCGCCCACGACGGGGCGGGGCGCCGCCTTGTGGCTTTAGTTAAAACTGGCGCGGAGGGAGGGGCCTCCGGGGCGGGGCCTGATGCTCCAGGGGGTGTGGTCTACCGGAGGGGCGCGCGCGGGGTTTGCCTGTGCCTGCCTGTGCGCGCGCGGGGAGGGGGGGTGGTCCGGGTGGGCGGTCCGGGTGGGCGTGGCCTGATGCTCCAGGGGGTGTGGCCTACCACGGGGGAGGGGCCTGGGCGCAGGGGGCGGGTCCGCTTCAGGCGGGCGTGGCCTGATGCTCCAGGGGGTGTGGTCTGCCTCGGGGGGAGGGGGTCTGCCCCCCGGTGGGCGTGGCCTGGTGCGCCAGAGGGTGTGGTCTACCACGGGGGCGTGGCCTGGCTGCGGGGGGCGTGGCCTGGTGCGTCCGTGGGTGTAGTTACCACGGGGGCGTGGCCTGATGCTCCAGGGGGTGTGGTCTGCCTCGGGGGCGGGGCCTGGGCGCCAGGGGGCGGGGCGCGGGCGCTGCAGAGGCGCCGGGGCCGGGCGCGGAGGGAGGCGGCGGGGCCCGCTCGTCCCCAGGGGCCTCCCCGGAGCAGCGGCCGAGCCCGGCACGGGGACCGGGGGATGTCCCCGACCTGCAGCCGCTGCTCCTGCTTCCCGCAGGGCCTTCGCTGTAACTCCCCTCCCCGGGCAAGCGACCACGTGGAGCCACAAGCCACAGCAGACATCAGCACACAGAAACGCCAAGGGAAAACCGCTGCTGCGAGAAGCGTTCAGAAACTGAAGTCTTTATAAAATATATTACCGTCCTCTGCCATTAGGTGCGGCTGGTGACACACGACAGCGAGGACCGTGCCGGAGAGAGGAGCACGGGAGAGATGTCAAGACACGTGGGGTGCACGGGAAATGACTAAGGGCGAGAGACAACCGACCAGCAACTCTGGCCCACAAAGTGCAGTACCCCTTCACTAACCCCCTTGCTTCCATTTAAATAGCAAAAAGTACCTAAGGAAGCAGAATTACCTGTTCCACAACGTGGCACTGGGCCAATAAGGCCAGGCTCAAAATACACGCGGAGGCTTCAGTTTGTACCACACCACCTCCAAGGGTGGCAAAGCCTATGAGACCTCAAAAAGGAAAGGAAAAATCCAGGGCATGTGATGGAGGAAAGGGTTCTTTCAGTTCCACAGCAAATAACTAAGAGTTCAGTCTCCCTCCATCCGCTCGGCTTGGAGATCCTTCTCGGAACAGTCCCATGGGCAGCGCTCGAGCGGTTCCGGAGCCGGAGAGCAGAGCTGGAGCTTCCTGCGGGTTCCTGCCGCGTCCCAGCGATGCTGCCAGCGCACGGAGCTGGCGTCCGGAGACGGTTCCACACGACCGTGCCGTGAAGCTGCTCCCTTCCCAGCCCGTCCTCAGAGCCAGCCTGACATCCTGCGCTGCGGAGGCAAACAGAGGTGACAGGAGCTCCCTCGCCTACATGTGCCCAGCTCAGGGGGTTGGAGAGGCAGGGTTGGAATCCCCTGCAGAAGAACCACGCAGGCGCTTCGAGCTCAAACCCAGCGCACGCTGCCATGGCCCTGACACGCAGACGTGTCCGAGGCTGCCATCACAGCAGAGTCAAAAGCATCTTTTTTTTTCTAGCAGCTTTTTTTTAGCTAAAATTAATCTTGCTTCACCCAAAAGAACATCAGGACCCCATGGGGCAGCAACAGCTACACAACGTCGGGCTCCAAGGCCAGGCCCAGAACTACTTAAAGTGCTAGTTAGTGGCTTGTTCAGTTATTGCTCCCAAGAAATCAGGGGCTTCCAACATCTCAAGGTTTGTCCTGGCCTCCAGGGCAGTGCAGTGACAGAGGCTGAACGTGGTGGCAGCAGTGACCAGGATGGCTCATGCTAAACACTGCCAGGTACTGTCACTATGGAGCCCCATCCGCCACGAGGCAGAAGGGAAAAGAGCAGGCTGGAAAACACTGAGAGCGACCAAGGAAGGTGAAGAGCTCTCACAGCAGAGCTGACACCCTCAGCTGAAATAAGCAGGGGGTTTTAAACCCCCAAACGCCTGCTAAGGGTGTGTAACACACACACTTGGTCACTTGGTACCTCCCAGCTCTGTTAGGGATTTGGGAAAGGGTGGTTACTTCAGGTGCCAAAGTGAATGGCATTTTATTAGATGATGGTTTGTCCTCACAAGGCCAAAGTTATGTTTTATGTTCATATTAAAGCAACCTGTTAATAAAGCCTTGTTCTTACTTAGGGCTGAAGTAAGCCACCTCTGCCTCCTCATCTCAATCCCAAGGACATGTATCCGTACAGCCAATACTTTTAGGCAAGCAGATTTAGACAAGAAAAAAAGCACATAAATGGGAGTTTTCCTGAAGAGGTAAATTTGCTGCACACAGGTCAGTCTTATGGCTTAGAAAAAAGCAATGGGAAAGCTCAGTGACTCGGAAAGAGCTGGGAAGCTTGGGCTACCCAGCTCGCAGAATGTCTCTCCCTCTAGATTGCTGGTTTGTTTAAGTGACCATAATAGTTAGAAGCTTTTGGGCCACTTGTTTCTTGAGCTGGTGTCCTCTGTTCAGATCCTACTGGCAAGCTTTCAACTACACCAAGTTGTGGAACAAGAGACTGTCTCAGAGACCAAGAACAGGACTGGCTGGGGAGCCCGGCTCCACTTCTTCCCTCCTCCAGAAAACCTTCCCCTAGTAGCTCCCTAAGAGGCAGTGTAAGGGAGATGGAGTATTGCTCGTGTCCATGCTGACCATGTTCTGGAATAACACAGGAAAAAAACTGTTAGTCCATTAGTTCAGGAAAGCAACACAAAGAGCAGCTGCCACATGTAGATGTTCTGTGCAGGATTCTACTCATCACAGTAGATGTCTTATTGCCATTATGTCTCTTACAAAATAGCATCGCTAGAAAGCTTCAGCTGGAGATGAGTGGTCATTACAAGTACAAACGTGTGTGGCAGTAGACGTGTCCACAACTGAGGCAAAATGTTAGTTTCTACCCAGAGCTGGATAGTGCTGGGGAAGAAGAATCAGATTCTATGCACGTTTTAGAAGTAGGGAATGGTTATTTTAAAGACAGAACATCAAGTCTGAGGGGAAACCAATCCCATTCACCTGGTCATGTGTCACCCCAGGAAGGTCACCCCAGGAAGGTCGGCCGCAAGATTGTTCTCAGTGATGCTAAGTCAGTCTGACTAGTGGTCTCTAGAGCTGTAGACATCAGATTTATTGTCTTATGTGAGGAAGTCTGGAGTAAGCAGCATCCTGGCAGGTAATGCGCATGGGTGATTGTGGAGCTATCACATCAATGCCTTTTCCTTATGAATTACCAGTGTAGTTTATTTTAAAATAATCCAAGCGAGGCTACAGAGTCACATTTCACAGTGGTGTTCCCAGCCAGGATTGGTTGTCTTATCACTTGTACTCACACAGGAGACAACTTAGGTAACGGTGCCGTGCCTTTTTCTTCAAGGATTCCCCCTCCACGATGCACAACAGAAACCCAGAAGGGAAGTGACATGATTGCTTATTGGCCCCGTGAGCCCGTAGGATCCAGCTGGTTCAGCTCAGACTGATCCAGCAGTTCAAAGTCATCCCCTTCTGCATCAGTGTCCAAATCTGAGCTGGCCGTTCTGAGAAAGGTCTTTGCACCTCTCTGGGGATTGTCACTGCGTGAAGAGCCCGGCTGAGCGGCTCCGGAGAGCGCAAGCTGTATCATCCCTCTGGTGACAAACCCGGCGATGTTGTTGGTGAGGTGCTGCACCGACGGCAGCGCGGCGGATCCCTCCTGCTCGTAAGGGAGGTGTAGATCTTCCGTCGCTTGGGAGCGGTAGGCAAGACTTGGAATCCCGATGCTGGTGTCGTCTTCATCGTCTATGCCAGTTGTTTCTGGGTTTATGGAAGGGAAGTCAGGGAGATCCCTGGCAAAAGATTCTTCTGGATCACTGTGACCATCTAGATCTGGAAGAGGAGAAAGAGTGCTTTAAATGTACAGTAAAAGAAAAGCACCCGTCAGGCAAGGGCAGCACAGAGCACAAAAGGGAGACCGTTACCTCACTGGGACAGACAGGCTCTTATCAGCTCACAGACCAAACAGTTTAATCCGCTCTCCCTGACGCCCGTTTGCCTCCCGGTTCACTCATCAGAAACGCAAGTGCTGAACAAAACACTTGCTGCTGGAGGAAAGAACCCTCTCCCTCACGCAGCAGATAAACACAGAATACAGGAAGGTCTTGGAAGGGTGAGAAATGACTGTCTGTACTCTAATGACAGGAACAGACAGACAGGCCGGCCACACCGACACAGCTTAATGCTACAACACTTATCCCTAGGCTGGTAGGGCTGGATCTGCCTTTGAAGAGAACCTGTTGCTGCTCTACTAAAGTACCATAGGAATTACGGAAGGTCTTGTGAAAAAACAGGTAGTTGCATCTTATCTTAGCCAGCAAGACAGACACCAAAGAGCTGAAGCTCTTGGAAGGGAATGCACACTCCCTCCGGCCTGTTGCACAGCTACTTCTGCAGTATTCCAGACCTTTGAGAAACTGCCCATTTCCTCTCACCTTCGGATCCCTCTGTCAGCGGGGTCTGGCCTCTGGAAAGGTTAAACATCCCATTCTCAGTGTAGGAAACCTCAGCATCCGAGTGCTCCGAGTCAGAGATCGTTAGTTCCTTGGCAACCACAGACTCGTCCAGCTTTGAAACGGGAGATACAGTTGAAAACACAAAATACTGGAAAAGTTACATTTTACAAAGATGCAGTACACAAGAATGAGAGAGAACAGGAAAGACAAACTCTTCAAGCAGAGAACATCCTGATGTGATGTTGCACCACAGCTCAGCTACCACGCTGGGCTGTTGCATGTCCAGGCAACGCAGCCCGCTTGTTCTGTGCAGCTCAGAGCTGTTACTGCAGAGACACAACGTTACCTTGGGACAGAACGCGGCGAGCTCCTCTTCGCTGTCACTCCCGTCATCCGCAGCGTCCTGGCTAAGGCCTCTCTGTCGCACTGCCAGAAACCAGAGTCAGAGCCTGTTATTGCTGTTAGAGATCTGCACAGGAACAACCCGAGGCCAAGCAGGAAAACGCTGGCAAGAAGGGCACAGCGCAGCATGCTTTGTTCACAGGGGCCACACCATCATTTCTGATGTGGCCTGCTGCAGATCTTTTGCCCAGGTGGACTTAGAAGCTGCCTTGCACTGGAAAGCGAGGCAGGGCTGTCAGTGGATCTGCAACGTGGAGCCCTCGGAGCTGAGGGAAGCGCAGTCCAAGGGCTCCTCGGGAGACCCATGCGGATGCGGAGCGGCCTCGCTGCCTTCCCAGAGCATTTGCCAGTGTTGGCCAAAGGCACCGGAGCGCCCACAACACAACACAACACAAGCAACGCAGCCCCACCTGGCACCAGGGGTTGTTTCACAGACTGTTTCAGATCCCAAGGATCTGTCTGCAAAATTAGAAACACGCAGGGAAGACTTACGTTGCCTTTCCCGCTGCTTTGACATCACGTAGCCTCGAACACCGAAGTCCAGCCGCTGCAGAGCTGGCTCCAGCTTCATGTACATGCGCTGGCCCAGTCTGTGGTACACAGCAAGGGGCCACAGCAGGATGAAGAGCACTGGGGTAGGTGGGAAGGCTCATTAGATGCTTGTTCAAGATGCTACTTAGCAAACACCTTGCCCGTTTTGTCATGCAGTGATCTGAGCACTGATCTGGCGCGATCACCTCTACCAATTTATGAAAATTGAGAGGCCAAACTATTAGCACTCAGATCTATAGTTCCCAAGCACCCAGACACGCTCTGTCTGGGCTGGAGACTGGGCAGGAATCACCACATTTCAGGCAGAATGCACTGTTTTAAATCTTAAAGCCATCCACACAAGCCTTGATTTGAGCAGGAGAGCCCCAGCTCTCAGACATTCAAATCCCACTCATCTCTACGTCTCCTCACCGTGAAGAATTTGGCACAGGGACCTTCTACTTACTCAGAAGGTATGAGAGCAAGAGCCCAGGGATGTACCGGCCCAGGACAGCCAGGAAAGTAAAGACTCCACATACTAGAAGGCAAAACTGAAGACATGGGAGACAGTGAGCAGTTAAACACCAGAATCATTCCATTTTCAAACATGTTGCTCTCTGCAGAATTGCAGGTAGTGAAATCCTACTTTTAACAACAGCAGAGACTTCCTAACATTCAACTATGCTGTTCTAGGATTAGAAAGATACAATTAGTATCTGTTTTTAGAGTGACAGGCAACATAACAAGGGTTCTTGTCTGTGGATATAATGTGCTTCTCAAAGCAGACATGCTAAAAGTAAGAGGTTAAAGACAACAGAGCTCTCCCAGGTGCAAAAGCACAAAGAAGTTATCACTTCCATGGGTGCCATGGGTTCTTCTTTGCATAAGCCTCAAGAAAAGGCATAAAACTTTTTGCACTGGTTCTCAAACTGTTAAAATCGAACGAGGAAATGAGTTTGAAATCGTTAAAATCTCAACCTACAGAAGGAGCAGCTACATTTTCACTTCACTTGTGCAACCAACATGCCACCACTTGCTTTCTCCTCCCTCCACCACAATCTCATTATTTGGCCTGTGCCTTCTATTCCTCTCCACCACTTAATAGCTGTGCCATTTCGGGAGACCTCCCATGGTAACTTCCAATGTGTGGAATGCACTCGCCCGGGTCTGGATGCAATTCCAATGGGATACTAGAAGTCAGCAAAGGTTGGTATTTCCACCCAACCAATATTTCATTTGCTAAAGCCTGTACTCCCTTACCTTGCCAGGGTTTTGCCTCTTGAAAATAAAGAGATTTCTTAAGAAGTTGGTCCCAGTCACCCATCCTTCAGCCAAATGGTGACACAGCTCTGGCACTCCAAGCAGCCGAGGGTGAACATATCCCCAGCTGCAGCAAAGGTAGGAATGTGTGGACAGGTATTACTGCATGGAATCCAGTGCACAATTAACTTCTTATCACAAAGCACTCGTCTCAGTGCTCCCTTCTGGCTCCCCCCAGCTGCTGAGCTCTGCAGATGGGGGTCATTCTGCCCTGCAAAACCCAGCCCTGTCAAAGGCAGCACTTACTCCTAGGAGTGTCCCCGTTCTCTCATAGCAGCTAAGAAGCAGTAATTTGAGTCACTCGGTCTTTTGTCCTGGACTAACATTTCCACGCTACTGTGCAACATGACCTTATCCTGCTGAAGCACGTTCCAGAGCAGCCAGCTTCAACTCACTACCAAGATAACCTCGCCCATAACTAACAAACTGCTTAAAGCTTAAAAAAGTCAGTTTAGCTGAAGACAAAAGGACAAAGCAGCAGCAAATCAAATGGTTACATTTGCTTTCTCTGCGTTTCTTCGGTCAAACGCAACCGCAGGGAATTCAGCATGAGACTTCCGAGCGGTTTTGCACCATGCCTGCCACACAGAGTCACTTTGGAGGCCCTTGTGCTTGGCAAGTTCTACTAGTGCTTCTTAGCTGCTAGTCACAAGGGCCTGGGGCTGCGCAGCAGCGATTCCTGTTGTGCTTGGGCTCCTCGCAGCCAGATTTGTCACCTGGCAGTGGATGAAGGGATTGAAGCAGGAGCCCGAGCACCCGGCAGGCAGGGAGGGAGGTGTCAGCAGCCCCGCAGCACCCAGGGCTGCTCAACCCGTCATTAACGCTGCGCTCAGGCCAGAACTATGCGGTGACAGCTCCTGTGAAACACCCCACAACCAGGTCTGCTGGAGACCTGCACAGCAGGAAGCGTTTTCAAGGCAGCACCTCTAATTTTAGGGGGTTGAGGAGAACTGCTGGGGGAGTCTTACAGTGCTCGACTAAAGATTATCATAGCCCAGCATCAAGGCCGAGATTAAGTATTAAAAACTTGGCACAACTGCTTGAGAGAACCCAGGGCTCCATCCCCCGCTCCATTAAGCTCCCTTCTCCCCTTTCCCCATCAAAGCAGCCAACATGAAAAACATATAATAATGAGGTAATAATTATATATTATCACAGCAAAGTATCAAACAGCGGAGGATTCAATTAGTTTCCTACCTCTCATTGTCTAAATCGTCAGGTCTTGCCACTAAAATATTAAGAACAGACACTAAATTAGTTGCAAGGAATTCTGCCGCGAGAATGCTTAGCTCTTGGGTTATAACTAGAGCTTTAATGTGTTAGGAAACACCTAGAAAAGATGTTAACTGTAATTAAGACTCAGCGTTGCATCACTCTAAAGCACGTGGAACAGCACAGGGCTGCGAGTCGGCCTCTCGCTGCTCCACGCTGTCGGGCAGCATCTAGAAGGCTGCTCTGGGTAAAGCGACAGGTTTTAGCAAAAAAAATACTGTGTTCAGCTCCCTCCCTTGCCTGCACGCGGCTGCTGAGCATGGGAGAGCAGCTTGCTCATCCAGGGGCATTGGGAAGCTAAGGCTGTTGATGCTTTGTCACCCAGATTGGTACCGAAAAGCGAGCCGGGGATGCATCAGTTATCCAGCCACGTTAAATCTAGGTCACGAGGGAGCTGGAGAGAGAATTCTCCCTCCTTCTCTGTCAGTAGAAATTCTGCAGTTACACAGTCGGATAAAAGCTGGTGCTAGAAACCGAGCAAAGCTTTAATGTCATCCCAAGAACCACAGCGGGGACAAGGAGGAGCAGGGAGGCCGCTGAACAGGCCAGTTAGTTGGGGAGCCAACTCGGGGAGCAGGGAACGCTGCCTCCTGCACCCACACAGGCAGGAAGAACCCAGAGCTGCTCGAAATGCTGCTTGTCACGACTGCTACTACACCCTGGTTTAGGTAATTATCTTATCACAGAGTGCTCCTATTAGCGGAACACTCCGCACCGCGTCTGCTCAAGGCCGTGTGGATCATTCCCTCATAACGGGAGGCGATCCGATCCCCAACGCGTGCAACAGCAGGGACAAGCGGAGAGGGGAGAGTCCAAACGGGCTGATCTGCCAACACACCCTAAAGCCAGGGCTGGCAGGGTGACATCCCAGGGACACCCCGAGGTGACACGCAGCACTGGGAAGGATCCTGGAGGACCCCCGGGGGATGCCGCCCCTCCAGGAGGCCCGGCCTCACAAGCAGCACCGGCCCCGGCCCCCTGCTCGCCCCGTGCCCACGCAGAGCCCCCGGGCCGCGCTCACCTCCGCCGGGCCGGGCCCTGCGCCGCCACTGGTCCAGGCACACGAGCAGCATGAAGGCGAGCGCGCCCAGCGCCACGGCCCGCAGCGACGTGAGCGCCAAGAACCTGCGGGGCGAGAGCGGGCGGTGGAGGACGCGGAGGCGGAGGAGCGGCGCCGCGGAGGACGCGAGGGCCGGGGGGAAGCGGGCCGGGGCGCTCACCCGAAGAGGCCGTGCGCTGCCGCCCAGCACAGCGCGCTGCGCGCCGGCCGCTCCCACACCAGCGCCGCCTGCGCCGCGCTCAGCAGCGGCTCGTAGGGGCCCAGGCGGGCGCGCAGCGCCGCGCTCAGCGCCTGCACCCGCCGCTGCCGCTCGCCGGGGCCGCCGGGCCGCTCCGCCGCCGCCGCCATGGCTCCCTCACGGCGTCAACATCCGCCCCGCGCGCGCGCACCGCCCGCAACATGGCGGCGCCCACGGACGGAAGCCCGGGTGCAACGGGCGCCGCCATGTCGGCGCAGGCGCCGCCGCGGCCGGCCGGCCAGTGCGCACGCGCGTTGCCAGGGCGCCGCGGGGGGCGCGCGCGCGCGAGCGGCGCTCCCCCCGGAAGTGCGCTGCGCGCATGCTCAGTGCCGCGCGGCGCCGGGCGGGAGGCAGCGGCGGGCGGCGAGCGGAGCGGAGCGGCGGGAGCGCGGGGCGGCGCGGGACGCGGCCGCGATGCCGCGGGAGATCATCACGCTGCAGCTGGGCCAGTGCGGCAACCAGAGTGAGCGCGGGGCGGCGGCGGAGGGGCGGGGCCCGGCGGCGGGGCGGGGCTCGCTTGGGAGGCGGGGCTCACGCGGCGGGCGTGCCGCGGGGGCGGGGCCTGATTGGGGGCGGGGCCTGATTGGGGGCGGGGCCTGATTGGGGGCGGGGCCAAGCTGGGACCCCCGCGGGGGCTGCCCCGGTCCCCTCCTGGGGACTCGGTCCGGTCCCGGCTCCGGTCCCGGCTCCGGTCCCGATGGTGCTGCTGACCATGGCCGCCCGTCCCGGCGCTGCCCGCAGTCGGCTTCGAGTTCTGGAAGCAGCTCTGCGCCGAGCACGGCATCAGCCCCGAGGGCATCGTGGAGGAGTTCGCCACCGAGGGCACGGACCGCAAGGACGTCTTCTTCTACCAGGTACCGGGGCCGGCCCCGCGCGCGCCTCTGCCCCGGGCACGGCCGCTCCGCGGCGCCCGGCCCCGCCGGCTCCTCCACGCCAACGCTGCCGCGTCCTTCCCGGCTCCCGCGCTCTCTCCGTCCTCACTGGGGATTTGCGCGCTCAGCAGACGTGGCCGTGCTCTCCTGCTGGCTCTCAGGCTTCTCCCGGGCTCCGCTTTCTGCGAACGGCCACGTTGCGGCGCTGGCGGTGGCGGGAGCGCAGCGCTGAGACGCCGCCGTCGTCACCGCGTTATGTAACCGCGGGCCGACATCCACAGAGCCTCACGGGCTGCCGGTGCCGTGCCGCGCGCGGCCAGGGGGTGGCACACGCGGTCCCGGGTCCGCTTGCCGCGCACGGGGTTGCGCAGCATCAGCATGTCCCTGTTGCTCGTTAAAGGCGGATGACGAGCACTACATCCCGCGAGCCGTGCTCCTGGACCTGGAGCCCCGCGTCATCCACTCCATCCTCAACTCCCCCTACGCCAACCTCTACAACCCCGAAAACATCTACCTGTCCGAGCACGGCGGCGGAGCCGGCAACAACTGGGCCAGTGGCTTCTCGCAGGTAAGTGGCTCTGCTGCTCCTGTGCACAGTGCGCGTGGTGACACGAGGACCTGTCATCCCGTCCCATCCTCAGCACGTGCTGCCTGGAGAACACTGTGTTACTCAGACAGGACTTACGACTGACACTTTATGGCACCCCGTAATGATGGGTCATGTTGCCAGTCTCATGTGGCTTCACAACGGGTTCGAGGGGCTTTTTATCATTCTGCACAGGAAAGAAACAAGTCCTACTTTGGTTTTGTCTCCCAGGGAGAAAAAATCCACGAAGATATTTTTGACATAATAGACAGAGAAGCTGATGGGAGTGACAGTTTGGAAGTAAGTAAATCGGCGGGGCTTTTGGTTCCAGTCACCCTAACCAGTGGTGGTTCCAGGGCCAGCGTGGTTAAAGGAGCACCCAGGGTACCTACAGGAGCTTGGGGACATCAAGGAGAAGGGGACTGGCTCATCGGCTGCTTTGCCTTGTGCATTTGGCAGTACCTTGGCCACCATCTGCATAAACCTATTTCCTGTGCACAGACAGACAGGGCTCCCTGGTGTTTGTGTCAGCCTGTCACATGGCAACAGGGGAAAGGAAAACGTGGTTGAAAAATAGGTTGGCAGAAGATCTAAGAGCCTGCGGCGGGTGGGAGCTGCCCTGAAGTCAGGTGGAGGAGGTTGGCCTCAGCGCCTCGAGGAGGAGGGGAATAGCGTGGCGGGCCCAGCACATTTACCTTCGCTTTATTGGCCTGACTGAATCCCGAAAATGACGTCCGAGCTATTCTGAAGCCTGTTTAGAGTGGGAGGAATCCAGGAGGCTCCTGAGCAGCAGTTGCTCTTGGCGAGTTCGGGGAAGTGGGTTCCTCCCACGCTGGCAGAAGTGGCAAGATTAGCGAGTGGCTGTGGCGCGGAGGAGACCGGATCAGCTCCGCGTGCCGGCCGAGGGCTCCCTCTCTGTGCTCTCGGGAGCTCTCCTCGGATGGGGAGGTGTCACCCCGGCTGCCGGTGGCAGCCAGATTTGTCTCTGTCATGGGGCTGAGCTGGACCTTGAGCTGCCTTCGCTCTGCTTCTTTCCAGGGATTTGTGCTCTGCCACTCCATTGCTGGCGGAACGGGCTCCGGGCTGGGCTCCTACCTCCTGGAGCGGCTGAATGACAGGTGAGGAGGCAGCCTGGGCCGGCCCTCGCGGCACAGTCTGGCCCTGGCCGGGCAGGCTGCCAAAGCCAGGGCTCGAGCGCGCTGACTCAGAGCCTGGGCTGCTGCCCCCACCCAAACACTGTCTTGTGCAATCCCTGGCGAGCTGCCCGCCAGGGGCTGGCTCCCATGTGCCTGGGGACTTCAGAGGCTCTCAAACTGCACTCACAGTGTCTAAATTCTGCCTTCCCTGGGCTGCTCTTATCAGGCAGCTGCCTCCTGACACCCTGACTGCGCTGGGAGAGCGGGAGGCTCTAGCTGCAGGCCCTGGGGTGCTGTCCCTGCCTGCTGCAGCTTGCAGCCTCTTGGAAAGGCTTGTAAGAGGCTGCTTAATCAGCCCATGGATGGCTCAGTCTTGCCCATAGCTCTGTCTGGCAGCCCGCTGCTGTGCTGCTGGGGTAGGCAGTGCTGGGACAAATCCCTTCCTCCCTGGGAGCTGAGTCTGGCACGCAGCAGTGCCCGTGACTCACCGCTGTCCTGAGCCCCAGAGACTGGAAAGGGAGCTTGTGGGAGGAGAGAGCCCTGCGCTGGTGCTGTTAACCCCGACGTGGCCGGTCTTTCTCACCAGGTATCCCAAGAAGCTGGTGGAGACCTACTCGGTTTTCCCAAACCAGGACGAGATGAGCGACGTCGTGGTGCAGCCGTACAACTCCCTGCTGACGCTCAAGCGGCTCACGCAGAACGCGGACTGCGTGGTGAGAGCCCCTTCCCGCGCGGCGGCCGTGTCCCCCGCGGCGTCATTAGCTGCACGCGGCTTCCGTCAGGTGCCGGCCGACGCGCTCGGCCGTCCCTCCCGGCGTATCCGTGCGCTTGGCAGGGAAGAGCAGCGGTGCCGGGGGGTAAAGGTCGCCGCGAGGCGCTGGCCCCGGGCTGTGCCCTCCCGGGGCGCGCGGCCAAGCGGCAGGGGAGGGTTCCCATTGACAGTGTCGGTTACGCGCCGCCGATGAGTCAGCTTGTGGTTTCCAGTGTCTGCCACCTGCCTGCGAGGGCTGCGGCGCCGCTCCGCGCCTGTCCCGGGCCGGGCTGCGGGAGCTGGTGGCCTCCGACACGCGGCTGGGGCTGCGTTTCCTCCGGGTGCCTCTCGAGACTCCTCACGGAGCTGGTTTTTCTTTTCAGGTGGTTCTAGACAACACGGCCTTGAATCGGATCGCGACAGACAGGCTGCACATTCAAAACCCGTCCTTCTCCCAGATTAACCAATTGGTGAGGAAGGTTTTTCCCTTTGGAGAAGCTGGGGTGTAACTTCCACGGTCTCCCCATTCAAACGGCTCCATGGGCTGGACCTCATGGTGGGCAGCCTGGAGCCGTAAGCACAGGAGGTCCCTGGGCTTTCGTCAAGGGGGACCTGGGCCTGACCCGCTCCGTGGCTGGGCGGCGACGTGACCTCAAAGCCCTCTCCTCTCCCCCAGGTTTCCACCATCATGTCAGCCAGCACCACCACGCTCAGGTACCCCGGCTACATGAACAACGACCTCATCGGGCTGATCGCCTCGCTCATCCCCACCCCGCGCCTGCACTTCCTCATGACGGGCTACACCCCGCTCACCACGGACCAGTCGGTAAGGCCGCCCACGGGCCCTCGGGCTCCACACTCACCCTTGGGACATCCCGTCCAGCCCCGCTGCCCTGGCGGGAGCAGGAATGGCGTGCTGGGAGGCCCGGAGCCACGTGCAGCCTGTCCATGTCACAGCACACGTGTGCTGCGGATGAGGCCTGAGCAGCAGACACGCTTGTGCTGCGCTCCCTGCTGCGTGTGGCAGGATGTTTGGGACAGGTAGGGCAGGCAATGCACAACTGGGCAAAAGCCACCCTCAAAAGCCACCACCACAAACCCCCTGCAGCACCCTGGCACTCCGGTGGCTCAGTGGGCCACCAAGCCAGGCCCCTGGCACTGTTAATCCCTGTCACAGCAGCACTAAACGAGGGCTCCCGATGGCAGCACCGTTCCAGGGATCGACCCGCTGTCTGGGAGAGCTGCCCTTGGGCTGAATCAATGGCTGTCGCTCACGCTCAGCCTGTCCCCGCTCGATGTCCTGCCCCAGCCCAGCCCCCAGCTGCGGGGGTGGCAGTTTCGGCTTCCGAGCCGCTCACCTGCGTTGGCCGCGTCTCGGTTCTGCTGGGAGCTAACAGCTGCTGTTCTCCTCTTGCGTGCGCTTCCTCAGGATGTTACTCAGAGAAGCAAATCTGAAAAACTGCTGGCTCTAAAAAGGGTATCGAGCGTGTGATGTGTCCTCCGAGCGAGGAGTGCGGGGCGGCTCAGCCGGCGGAGCCCGACACGGGGCTGCCGCGCGTCCCGACGCGCTGCCCATGGGGCTGAGCCCCACGCCTGTCCTGGCAGCAGGACAAGGGGGAATTTGGGCAGCAACAGCACAAAGCTCTTCCCTGTCACTGCTGTCCACGGAGCTTGACCAAAGCCCCCGTGTCCTGGCGGGGTGGGCGGTTGTGCTACCGCTCCGGTTCTGCCTGGCTCTGCCTGCTGTGTGGCTCGAGATGTCCCTCCCTGCATGCGTGTGGCTCCAGCCCAGGCTTCCAGCCGGGCTCTGCTCCCGTGTGTGTGTGTGTGTGCAGGGCAGGGGGAGCCGCGCGGTGCCTTCGCTCTGACCCCGGGCTGGCGTTCGCAGGTGGCCAGCGTGAGGAAAACCACCGTCCTGGACGTCATGCGGAGGCTGCTGCAGCCCAAGAACGTGATGGTGTCCACGGGGCGCGACAGGCAGACCAACCACTGCTACATCGCCATCCTCAACATCATCCAGGGCGAGGTGGATCCCACGCAGGTGAGCGCGGCGGGGCTCGGGCCTCACGGGCAGGAGCACCGGGCGCAGGGATCCTGGAGAGAGACGGAGCTGCCCGAGAGCCGACTCCAGGTTTCCAGTGTGGCCCTGGCCTTGCAGGGAGGCTGGTAGCCCTTTGCCACGAGGAACCCACCTGCCCTTTGCTGAAATCCACCTCTCTGACCCCATATGTGCTCTGAGGAGCAGCTTCTGAGTCCGCTGGGCTGCTCTGCCCCTTACCCTGATACCCCTTTCCGCTCTCACCCACTAGGTCCACAAGAGTCTGCAGCGAATCCGTGAGAGGAAACTGGCAAACTTCATTCCCTGGGGCCCTGCCAGCATCCAGGTGGCTTTGTCCCGCAAGTCCCCCTACCTGCCCTCGGCGCACCGTGTCAGCGGCCTCATGATGGCAAACCACACCAACATTTCCTCGGTGAGTGTCTGCCCTCGAAACCACAGGCAGCTGCGAATGCTGCAACCTTCTCTTGGCCTCTCACGCAGCTGCGCATGAGGGGAGGGCTGGAGCGCATCAGGACACAGGGCTGGCCTGGGGTCCAGCAAGTCTGGCTGTACTCCCTGCTCCGGAATACGATCCCTGCTCCGGAATAGTGTCCCAGGCTGCAGAGGAGCTGCTCGCCGGCCTTCATCCCGGGGGCAGCCGAGCGCGGTTGCAGGCCGCGTGGCCCTGCGTGCGCGGGCTCCCCGGGGAGCTCTGTGCTCTGACAGTACCGCGTTGCTCCGCAGCTCTTCGAGCGGACGTGCCGGCAGTACGACAAGCTGCGCAAGCGGGAGGCCTTCCTGGAGCAGTTCCGCAAGGAGGACATCTTCAAGGACAACTTCGACGAGCTGGACAACTCCCGGGAGATCGTGCAGCAGCTCATCGACGAGTACCACGCGGCCACGCGGCCCGACTACATCTCGTGGGGCACGCAGGAGCAGTGAGCGCGCTGCCGCGCGGCCCCGGCACCCGCGGCCCTTCCTGCCGCCTCCGCACGCACCACGTTCCTCCTCCGCAGACGGGCTCCCGGGGGCAGCCCCGCGGGCTCCGCGGGCCCTGGCCCAGGACACGGGACTGGGGCAGCTGCTCATTGCGCTGGTGGGATCCTCTTCCCGCGGGAAGAGGAGAGCAAAACCTGGGGCCTGCAGCAGGCCCGGGCCAAAGAGTTGGGCCTGAAGCCCCCCGTGGCTAAAGGCTCTGTGTGGCTGAGCTAGTCCCTGCCCTGGGCGGGAGCCTCGTTCCTCTCTTACCAGGTGGAGTGTGGGGCACAGGCTCTATCTATATTTTTGTAGGTTATTTTGCTTTAATAAAGGCTCTTCCTGCACTGACCTGCTCTACGTGGCTCCTGGAGGCAGGGGGTGGCTGAGGACAGCACGGGCCGAGCAGGGGGCTCGCGGGGAGCGCGGAGCCCCTGCCTGTCCCGAGGCTGCAGCAGGGACCGCTCCGGGCCCGGCCGAGCGGAGCGGGGCCGGCTGCTCCCGGTGACGCGCGTGGAGCCCGTCCTGCCGCCGGCCCCAGGGCGACGCTGGCCCTGCAGGCGCCGGGCGCCCGAGCCAGAAATACTGGAAGGACCTGCCGGAGCCGCCACCACCCCGCGTGCCCCGCGACGCCGGGGGCTGCCTCTGCCCTCCGCGCCGCACGGAGGAGGACACGGGGGACCGAGGAGGACACGGGGGACCGGCAGGGACGGCCGGGTCTGGGTCTGTCCCCAGAAGGGGCTGGGGCCGGCGCCGGCCCAAGGTGGGAGGCAGCCCTTTCCGCTGACCCCGCGGCCAAGAGCGCCAGGATAAAAATACCCGCCCGCCCCGGGAGCGCGGCCTCCCTGGCACCGGGACGCGCAGGGATGGAGGCGCAGCCTTCGCTGTGTGCGTTTATTTAAAAAAACAGCCCCCACCTCCTACCCACCCCCCACAAAAAAAAAAAGGACCGAACGGACAAACTTTACAGGGGCAACGCGGGAGCCCCGCGGCCCGGAGCCGCCCGCAGCCTCCCCGCGGGGATGGGTGCGTGGCGGGGACGGGGCGGCCGCGGCGCTGCCGGGCGCGAAGGCACCGGGACAGGCCGGGGCGGCCGGGCCGGGCCGGGGAGCCCCCGTGGCACGAGGGGCCCCGCGGCCGCCGGCGAAAGCGCTGGTGCCTTGAAATAAATTAAGGAAGCGGCGGCGGCGGCCGCCCCCTGCGCCGGCCTGGCGCTAGCTGAGGAAGGGGCCGGGGGGCGGCCGCGGCGGCCAGGGCTCCGTGGCGGGCGGCAGCTCCGCGGCGCGCGCGCTCGGGGCGGCCAGGTAGGTGCCGAGGAGCTGCGCGATCTCCTCGCCCTGCGGCACAGGGGTGCGCGTGGGTGCCTGGACCTCCCCGCGGCGCCTCCGTCCTCCCGTCCCGGCCGCCTCCGTCTCCCGCCCCAGCCGTGGCCGCCCGCCCCGCGCTCACCTGCGGCGTCTGGAAGAGCAGGTCGCGGTCGCCCACGCGCAGGCAGAAGGTGCCGCGGTCGCGGGCGCCGAAGGAGGAGATGCGGCCGTGGTGGAAGGTGTCGAGCGGCTCGGGCTCGCCGGGCCGGTAGAGCGCCACGGCCTTGGCGCCCACGCCGAGCCAGAGGCGCTGCGCGGCCGCCGGGCCCTGCGGGGAAGAGCGTCAGCACCGCGCGCCGGCCCGGCCCGCCGCGCCGCGGCCCCGGCCCCGCTCACCGCGCGCAGCTCCACCTCGAAGAGCGTGGAGCCGAAGCCGGGCCACTCGCGCACCAGCGCCACGTAGGCGGCCATGGCCTCGGGGCGGCCCATGCCCTGCAGCCGCTTCCACTTGTCCAGGATGGCGGCGGTGACGGCGGCGGCCTCCTCGCGCAGGCGGCCGCGCAGGCGCTGGTCGCGCTCGGCGCGCTGCTTGCCCGGCGCCTGCCGCCACAGCCCCCCGGCCAGCAGCCCCGCGCGCAGGCGGGCGCCGGGCCGGCACGGCGCGGCCGGGACGGTGGCGGCGGCGGGACGGGGCGCGCGCAGGCGGGCGCGCAGCGCGCCGGCCGGGAACAGCTCGTCCAGGCGCGGGAAGGGCGCGTGCGTGGAGAAGTCGCTGTTGAGGCTCTGCAGCCGCAGCGCCGCCAGCGTCTGCAGCGTCTCCTCCGACGTGGGCACCTGGCCCCGCAGCACCATCTCGTGCGCCTGCGATGGGCAGGGGTGAGCGGCCGCCCCCCACGGACACCCCAGGGGGACGGGGGTGCGTGCAGGGACAGGGACATGCACAGGGAGGTGCATGGGGACAGGGAAGTACATGGGGACCATGACATGCATGCGGACAGGGACATGCACAGGGAGGTGCAAGGGGACAGGGACGTGCACGGGGACAAAAACATCAATGTGCATGGGGACAGGAACTCATAGGGATGTGCATGGGGACAGGGACATGTAGGGACATCCATGGGGATGTACACTGGGACAGGGACATGCATGGGGACAGGGACACGCACAGGGATGTGCAAAGGGACAAAAACATCAATGTGCACGGGGACAGGAACACATAGGGACATGCATGGGGACAGGGATACGTAGGGACATGCATGGGGACAGGGACATGCATGGGGATGTACCTTGGGACAGGGACATGCCTAGGGACAGGGACACGCACAGGGATGTGCAAGGGGACAAAAACATCAATGTGCACGGGGACAGGGACATGCAGGGACATGCATGGGGACAGGGACATGCACGGGGATATGCATGGGGACAGTGACATGCATGAGGACAGGGATGTGCACAGGGATGTACATGGGGACAGGGACATGTACAGGGATGCTCATGGGTATAGGGACGTGTACAGCGGGGACAGGGATGTCCGTGGGAACAAAGACAGCAACGTGCATGGGGACAGGTGGATGGTGTTGCATGGGGACAGGGACGCACAGGGACATACACGGGGACGCGGATGCTGCTCCCACCTGCTCAAAGAGCAGAGCGAACTCCAGGCTGTCGCGCGGGACGTTCTCGGTGTCGAGGAAGCCGTAGTGCTTGAAGCAGAGCCGGCACGGCGGGTCCTGCTCCCGCTCCTCCCCAGCCAGGCTGCGAGGGCAGCAGGGGGACGTGTGGGCACCGAGCGGCTCCGGGACCCCCGCGGCTTCGTCCCCCTGCCCTCCCGAGCGGGACATTTACTTTTCAAACCTGGTGAGGACGTCGGCCAGCAGCGTGGCGCTGCCCACGGGCTGCTCCCGCAGCCGCGACTGCTCATAGAGCGCAAAGAGGTTGGGGCTCTGCGACAGCCCCAGCCGCGACACCAGCTCCCGGGCCACCTGCGCGGGCGAGAGGGGCACGAGGCGGTGACCGCGCAGCGCCCTGGCGCGGTGCAGCGCTCCGGCAGCCCGCGCCGGCACCCGTCCCCGCGCTGTCCCGCGCTCACCTCGGCCGCGGTGGTGTGGGAGCTGATGGCCACGCGGCAGGCGGCCGTGCCGGGGCAGTGCACCGTGCAGACCATCTCCTGCCGCCGCGTCAGCACCAGGATCTCCTCGAGCGAGGGCACGCACTGCCGCCCCCGCGTCTTGCCCAGCGCCGCCCGGATGAAGCCGGCGTACTTGGCCATCTCCGAGGACGGGCTCCGGCTCTCCGTCCTGCGGGAGGCTCCGGCGGTCACGGCGGGACCCGCTCGGCTCCGCGCGGGCGCTCGCGGCGCCGGCACTCACCGGTCCAGGTGGGCGCGCAGGAAGCGCAGTACGGGCGCCGAGGGCACGAAGGTGCAGCTCATGCACGTGAGCAGCTGCCAGTAGCGCAGGTCGCCCTGCGCGCCCGGCGCCGGCGGCTCCGTCGTCTGCTTCACCAGCTGGCAATAGACCTCGTCCACCAGCGGCGGCAGGTCCAGGCAGGTCTGCAGGACGCCCTGCATCAGCGGCGCCGGCTCCCGCTCCGCCTCCAGCTGCTGCAGCGAGTTGAAGAGCTTCACGGCCTCGTCGCGCAGCGGCGCGTAGCGGCGGGCGCCGGCGGCTGCGGGGCACCGGGGCTCAGCGCCGGCACCGGGGGGACCGCGCGGCCGCCGCGCGCCCGGGCCCCGCTCACCGCGCTGCTCGGGGCTGCCGTAGGGGAAGGGCAGCAGGGGCGCGTAGAGCGGGCTGCCGGTGTAGCGCAGGATGGGGTTGCGGCGGTAGATCTGCTCCAGCGCCTCGGGGCTGCCGCCCTGCTCCTGCGGGGAGCATCCGTGGCATCGGGCACGGGGCGGGCGCCCGGCCGCGCGCCCGCCGGCCACCCCGGCTCACCTCCACGTCCCGCATGAGCAGCTGGGTGGGCGTCTGCACGGGCGCCTTGCTCTCGATGACGCGCTGCACGGCGCATGCCCAGCGCACCGCCTCGTCCAGCCGCTCCGCGTACAGCCGGTAGCAGTGCTTCCTGCCGAACACCGTCACGCTCCAGTAGCCTGCGGGCGACACAGGGCTCACGCGCCGCCCCCGGCACCCCCGCGCCCCCCGGTCCCCGCCGCCCTACCCGTCTCCTTGTAGCTCTGCTTGTCCGGCCAGAGCACGGCGCAGAGGCTGGTGAGCACCAGCGAGCCCAGCCGCTTGGCGCCCCTCTCGCTGCTGCTGTAGTAGTCGAGCGAGTCGGGCGTCAGCACGAACCAGTATCTCCGCGGGCGCATCCAGGGGGCCCGGGCGCCGCCGCGCACCTCGCGCTGCAGCCAGCCTGCGGATGGGGAGCTCAGCGGCCGCGCGGGGACGGCGCCCGCGGCGCCCCGGCCCCCGCGCGCCCACCTTGCACCAGCGCCTCGGCCTCGTCCTCCGCCGGCCCCGGCTCCACGATGAGGCTCCGCATCTCCTCGGACGCCAGCAGGGACCTGGGAGAGACGCGGGGCTCAGCCGGGCGCCCCCCGCACCCCGTCCCCCCGCGGTGGGAACGCGACCACGACGCCGGGTGCAGATGACCCCGGCTAAAAATAAGCTGTTTGCAGCGGCGGCCCTGCCAAGGAATTCGGAAAATGAACAACCAGGAAGGAATGTTGGCAGCGGGGCGGCGCGGGAGGACGGGTGGCGCAGCGGGTCCGGCCCCCGCAGCCCCCCGACCCCAGCAGTGCAGGGCACCGAGCACGGCCTCACTGCAGCCGAGTCGCCCCATGCCGACGGGACGGGCCCAAGCGCATGGCACAGCCAGGGATGGAGCCCAGGCGTCCGGGCCCCTCTGCTCCCATGGGACAAGGCAGGAGCTGGTGGCAGCGCCCGCAGCCCGGGGCACACGCAGCTCACTCACCGCTCGGAGCCGCTGCTGCTGCGGGTCGGCTGGCGCAGGCTCAGCTCCAGGGACCCCTGCGGAGGAACGGAGACGCCTCAGCCCGCGGCCCCCGCCGCAGCCCCGGAGCGGGCCGTGCTGCCGGAGCGCCGGGCGCCTGTCCTCGGCTCACCCCGGCAGGCTCGGCACCACGCGGCGTTGCACAAGGTCAGTGCTGAGTAATGCGCTGCCGGCACAAAGTCCCATTGTCCCGGCCCGCGGCTTCCTGCCCGCGGCGGTGGGACGTGCCGCAGGGAAGTCCCCGGCCCCGCGGCACAAGCCGGTTCCTCCACGGCGCTGCCGGCCGCAGCCCGGCCGTGAGCCGGGACAAAGCCCAGTGCCCCGGGACGCGACCGGCCGGAGCGCCGCGATGTGCCAAGACGTGGAGACGGCCGCTAAAAATAGCACCGGGGACGGGGGCAGGGAGCCGCTGCAGGTAGGACACGCGGTAGCAGCCCCGATCCGGGCACGGGTGCCCCAGGACACCAACAAATCCAGCGCCCCGCGCGCGGGGCCGGCTCCCGGCCAGCCCTGTCGCCCCGCACCCCTTGGGGCCGGCTCTTGGCTGCGGCCGGCGGGAGGAGGCGGCGGCAGCGGCCGGCTCCTTCCCCAAGATATAAATAAACGGAGAGAGGAGGCGGCCGGGGCCGAGGCCAGGGCAGCTGGTCCCACGCTCCGGGAAGGGCCGGCGGCGCCGCAGGTTTCGAGGAGCCAGCGGCCTCGGGCAGGCAAAGGGCTCCCCAGGGAAGCAGCGTCGCAGCGCCCACGTGGGCCCTGAGCTCGGAGCCAGCGCGGGACGTGGGACACGGGCACGTCCGCCCCGAGGCCGTGCCGTCCCCAGCCTCCTGCATCGAGGCAGCCCGGCTGCAGCGGGATTGTCTCCAGCTTCCCCATCCCCGTGGAGCCAGGCAACCCGGGAGCATTAGGCCATTCTGCAGCACCCACAGCCGGAATGCACAAGGGACACACAGGCTGGACCAGGCTGTGCTCAGTCACCACCAGGACATGTGGCCTCTCCGGCAGGGACGGGCACCCCAGCCCTGAGGCCCTGCGGAGCAGGGATCCCCCCACGCCGCAGCATTATCGCCGTCCCGCACGCAGCCCCACAGGAGGGAAGCGCCGCTTCCGCAGCTCTGCTTCCCCGGAGGAGGAAGCAGCCGGAGCAGGGAGATGCAGGCCGTGCTCCTGCCTGCCGCCCTGTGGGGAAAAGCCCCAGGAGAGCTGCCCGGTGCGGCAGGTCCGGGCACGCAGCCGTGGGAGCCCAGCAGTGCCACGAGGACAGAGCCCCAAGCCAGAGAGAACTGCAGCAGCGGCACAGAGCTGATCTGCTCCAACAGGCCGTGGCATCGTGGCCACCTGCCCCAACGTGGCTTGTGGCACCGACACTTCATCCGCAGCCGAGGGGTGCCCTGGCACCAGGAAACCCCTGGCCCCGCATCTGGAGATGACTGTCAGCAAATGGGAGCAGTGGTGCCTGTCTGGAGGGCCTCTGAGAGGGGTTCCCTGGCACCAAAGGGGGCAGAAATGCCCCCGGGTGCCAGGTCAGCTAGAGTCTCCTCTTGTCTCCACCACCATCCCTACCACGGCCCCACTGACACTGGTCAGGACGGAGCCAGGAGCCTCCAGATCTGCTCCTGTGGACAGCTCGACCAGCCTGGACCCCAAGCCCAAATTGCTGGGGGACAGGAATGGCTGCACTGCACGGCCGTGGCCACGAGCGGCTGCCGGGAGCACAGCGTCGGGGGCCAGGCCCCACGGCAGCCCCACAGCCCTGTACCCCCAGCCCCATAGCTGCGTGTCCCCAGCACCAGCGCTCCGTGCCATCCCGGTCCCCGTCCTGAAGCGCAGCTTTGTCCGGCTGCCCACATGCCGGCGGGTGGCAGGCGGCCAGGGCGCCACCGCGCTCGGCCCGGGCCCTGGCACGGCCGGGGGCAGCGACGCCGTCCCGGCCCCGCCGAGCCCCGGAGCGGCGGGGACGTACCAAGGGCAGCCGGGCCGGCGGGACGTGCCCGGGCAGGGCGCCCACAGCCGGCCAGGAGCCGGAGCCGCTGCTGGCAGCCGCGGCGACACCCAGGCTGGACCGGGTCGAGCAGGGCCAAGCCGCCGCGCTCGATAGAGGGTCCCGCGGGAGGCGGCGGCGCTGCCCCGGTGCGGCGCCGCTGCGCGTTCCCCGCGCGCCACGGCCGGGCTAAGCCGCGGCTCCGATCCCCGCGCTCCGGGCCGGGCCGGGCTGCGCGGACCCACCTGGGCGCCCCGTGCGCGGAGCTCGAAGGCCGCCGCCGCCGCCGCCGCCTCCTCGGCCTCGCCGTCCGCCTCCCGCTCCGCCTCGCCGTAGTCGCGCCGCAGCAGCGTGAAACCCTGGCGGCAACAGAGCAGCCACCAGAGCCCCCCGGGAAACGGCATCGCCCTGGCCCGCACCGGCGCCGCGCAGCCCGCGCCGCGCACCGGCCGCCGCCGCCGCCGCCGGGACCGGCCCCGCCGCCGCCCCGGGCGGGCCGGGCCCGCGCGTCACCGGCCTCCGCCAATCGCCGCGCGCCGCCCGGGGCGGAGCCAGCGCGCCCGGGGCGGCGGAGCCGCGACTCGCGTCACGTGCGGGGGGAGGCGCCGCGCGGCACCGGGAGCGGCACCGGGAGCGGGACCCCGAGCGCTGCGCCCCGCCGCTCTCCGCCGGCCTGGTGGCCGCTCCCCGTGGCACCCCCGGGAAGTGGCGCCGGCACCGGCATCCTGCGCGCCGTTCCGGGACCGGGCAGCGCGCGGAGCCGCCTGGCCTCGGGTGCTGCCGGTCTGAACAAGCGCCTTGTGCGGCAGGTCCGGGCACCGGCACCGTGTGCGCCCGGTCTGGGCACCCTGTGCTCCCGGTCTGGCACCGGCACCTTGTGCGCCCGGTCTTGGAACGAGCACCCCGTGCGCCCGCTCTGGGCACCCTGTGCGCCCAGTGCTGGCGCTGGGGACACGTGGAGCCGGTTGGCAGCGGGCAGCTCGTGCAGCCACGGTGGGCGCCGGTGGCGTGGAGCCCCGTGCAGCCCTGCGGCGGCGGCGGGTGGTGTCCCGGCCGTGCGTGGAGCTGCCCTGCGGCGCCGACTGCGGCTCTTTGTGCGAGAGAGGCCCGGGCGCGGCGGTGGCCCCTCCGCGGGCTCCCCGCGCCACCCGAGGGGTTAAACGCACTCGCCGCCGGCTGCGGCTCCGCTGCAGCTGCTGGGTCAAAACGTCCCTGGGAGCAGCCGGGCCGCGCACGCAGGAAACGCTGCCTTGCCAGGTCCCCTCCCACGCGCGACCGCGCGGCCCGCCGTCCTCCCGGCGGGCATGTGCCCGGCACGGCGGCCACGGGCACGGGCAAGCGGAGCGAGCAAGTGGCGAGGGTGTCGGCTGCCCCGGACACAGCCGTGGGGCCGGTTGTGGGCACGGCCGTGGGGCCAGCTGCGGTGGGTGCGGGCATGGGCAGTGCCAGGGGCGCTGCTGCGGGCACGGCCGTGGGCGATGCCGTGAGCCCCGGCGCAGGCGCCCGGCTCCGCCCGGCTCCGCGGCTGCTCGCGCGCGGCGGCCCCGGGGGACGCGGCGCTGACTCAGCGGTAATTGCGTTTCCTGCCGGGAACTGGGCAAAGGGTCCGGCCGCTTCTCCCGGGAATGACGCGGGGCTGGTCTTGGCTCCTGGGTGCGTGGGCGAGCGGGAAACGGCCCCCAGCCCCCGGGAGGCCGGGAACGGCGAGCAGCAGCCCGGTTCCGCCGCGGGGGCAGGGGAGCCGCTGCAGGCTCCGGTCGAGCCCCGGCCGCCCCGGCTGCTGCCGCCGGGGCGCTCGGCGGGGAGCGGCGCCCAGAGTCCCTGCGCGGGGGCTGTCCCCACACCGCGCCAGGGGCTTTCCCGGGGTCCGGCCCTCGGGAATGGGGCTCCGCTGGGGATGGGAAGGGGACACGGACCCCCGGCCCAGCCACCCCCGTCACCGCCGTCCCACTGCGGGTCCTCGCGGGCAGAGGGACTCGACCGGGCGCTCAGCGGGGGACAACAGCGGGACAGCGGGGGACAACCTTTATGTTGTGCTGCCGCCTGCAGGCAACCCCGGGCCAGCGGTGGCCCTGGCGCGGCTCGTGTGCGGCCCGGCTCAGCGACACCGCCGCTCTCCGGGCGTCGCCAACATCCTTTATTTGCTGGACGGATGGGAACGAAGGCGGCTGCCACGGGGGCTGCACACGCGGGATGGCCCTGGGCCCACTGCCCGAGCACGCATGGAGCACCTGCTGCTTGTCCACGAGTCCGGTGATGCCCAGGGCATCACCGGGCCGCAAGTCTCCTGCCACACGTGCCCGGGGCATGGTGCCATTCAGATGGTCCTGGCTCCCCATGCAGCTGTCGGGGCCAGGACATCTTAATGCAAATTCAAAGCTGTTTGCAGGGGGTGAGCAGGGGGCCGGGCACCCGGCCAGGGGTGCCGCATCCCTAGGCCACGTCCTGGCACGTGGAGAGCGAGCTCCGGCGGCGGGGGCTGCTGCAGCCCGGGCAGCGTGGGTCCAGGGGCCGCACGCAGCCGGCATCGGCCGCCAGCATCCAGAGCTCGCGGCGGAAGCGCTGGCCCAGGAAGGCGTAGAGCAGCGGGTTGAGGCAGCAGCGCAGGCAGGCCAGCCCGCCGGTGACCAGCAACGCCAGGTCCTTGCGGCGGCTCTGGGCGCAGGTGGCCTCCCAGGCGGCCAGCAGCTCGGCCGTGTCCAGCAGCACCACCAGGCTGTGCGGCAGCTGCAGCGCCACGAAGACCAGCACCAGGGCGGGCAGCACCCGCAGCGCCCGGTGGGGCTGGGCGCCGCGGGCCGCCAGCAGCGTGCGGGCCACGGCCGCGTAGCAGCCGGCCATCACCAGGAAGGGCACCGCGAAGCCCAGCACCACCTGCGCCAGGTTGGTGGCCCCACGGGCCGCCCGGGACACGGCCTGCGGGAAGACCACGCGGCAGAGCCAGAGGCCGCGGTGCTGCTCCGCTCGGCCGTACACGAGCTGGGGCAGCGCCAGCAGCGCGGCCAGCAGCCAGGCCAGCCCCGCCACCAGGCAGCCGTAGCGACGGGCCCGTGGGCGCAGGCGGCAGGCGGCCGGCACCCGCACGATGGCCACGTAGCGGTCCACGCTGATGCAGGTGAGGAAGAGGAAGCCGCTGTAGAAGTTGAGGGCGTAGAGGCCCTGCAGCACGCGGCAGGCGGCCGTGCCCGGCGCCCAGCCCTGCAGCGTGACGGTGACGGCGAAGGGCAGCGTCAGCAGCAGCAGCAGGTCGGAGAGAGCCAGGTGCAGCAGGCAGACGTCGGTGATGCTCTGCGCCCGGCGGTAGCGGGTGTGCGTGAGCAGCACCAGCCCGTTCCCTGCAGCGCCCAGCAGTGACAGCAGCAGGTAGATGGCTGGCTGGTAGGTGCGGGCAAAGCCCTGCACGGCCTCCTTCTCGCACAGCTCGGGCAGTGCCCCCGCGTCCCACGAGTAGTCCTCGGACCAGGAGTAGAAGTCGGTGGTGGCGGTGGGCTCCAAGGCTGTGGGGCTGGGGGGGAGCTGCGCAGAGGGAGCCTGAGTTGGGTTGGCTCCATGGTGCTGCACGGCGCTGCACGGTGCTGCACGGCGCTGCACGGCGCTGCATGGTGCTGCCTGCTGCAGCACACCCAAGGCAAGCCCCAAACCCTCCATGGGGAGGCCCCGCACGCCCCCGGCCCAGCGCAGCGCCGTTTCCGCCGAGGTGCAGGCGGTTCACCACGCTCAGTCATTACAAGAGCGGCAACGCCATTCCCAGGCAGGAGGTTCAACCCCATGTCGGCCACCAACCGTCGCCTGCCGCAGCCAGCGGCTCCAGGACCGTCCCCCGGCACCTCCACCACGCGGCCCCGGCTGAGCTCCCGGAGAGCCGGCGCCTTGCAGGGAGATGTGCGCTTGATCAGGGCTTGCCCCGCTCCAAGGGGGATGTGGAGGCTGAGGCTGGGATCAGGCACCGTGGCACTGGGCAGGATCCCCTCCCTGCACTTCCCTGCAGCTCTCCCTGTTGCCGCCCTGCTCCAGAGCCTGGAGCACCCCTGAACTGGGAGCTCCGGCTGCTCCCGCGTTTGCTTCAGCCTTGAAACCCAGCGCCCTGCCAGGCCCCGCTCAGAGCAAAGCAAGGGGGCCGCAGCCGCCCCGCGGGGGCCTCACCTGCTCCTCCATCGCCCGGCACCTCCCTGCCTGCGGTCCGGCCCGGCTGCGCGCGGCGCTCTGCACGCTGTGATCCGACCACGTCCTGATCGATACCGAGAGACACGCTGGGACACAAGCGCGACGCCCCTCCCAGCCCCGTGACACCGATCCGTGCTTGCTGCCCAAATGCCAGGGGCCACAAAGAACGTGGCCCTGCTGAGCTCCATGTCACTGCACCGGGTGCCATGCAGGGCTGATGTGCGGGACAACCTGGTGGCCCCATGGCTGCTCTGGGGATGGCATTTCAGTGGGAAGTGCAGTCCCTCAAGGGCCTAACCGCCCTGTGCAGCCCCTCACCCTGGGGTCTGGGCACCCATCAAAGACACCCTGCTGGTGACGGCTGCTTGATGGCTGGATTCCCCCCTCCACATGAAGGTGGGATCCGTGTCTGCAGGGAGAGGCTGATTCGGAAGCCCTGTCCATGCTCACCCCACTCAGGCCTCTCGTCCCCACCAGGGCGCCTGGACCTGGTGCTGCACCTGGGACTTTCTGTTCTGCCTCTGCTCCCCGCACAGGAAGCGTCGTGGCTCCTATTGCAGCACAGGTGACATCCGCTTGGCCAGGCCATGGGCCCTGAACCACAGGCACCTGCTGCAGGGACCCCCAAAACACCCCTGTGCGCTGGGCCCTTGGCTCAGCACAGCCCTGAGGAGCCAGGGGCAGGGACCGTATGTAGGGCAGGCAGCGGCCGCCCCCTCCCCACCGCCTCCGCGGGTGCCTGCGAATGCTTGGGACTGGATAGAGGCTAAATCCAGGCCTTCTGCACCGCTGGAGACCCGGGTGGCCCTAAACCCGCAGGCCTTAATCTGCTGCTTGATTACAAATGCTGCCACATCTGCTGCGACACAGCCGGCAGGCGCCACTTAACTCCTTCCCTGCCCCTGCCATCACCCGCGGGGTCCAGCTGTGGGGGCTGCAGGCTCGAGAGCACCAGTGCCCAGGGTACTGCCTGCAAGGGCTCTGCTGCCTCCGTGCCCTGTCTGCCCCACGTCCTGCTATGCCCTTGCGCTGCCCGGCTTGTGCCCCACTCGCCCAGGACCTGCTGGTCCCGTAACCTGCTCGCCCGGCACAAGGGTCTCCCAGAGCCCTGCTCCCCCCACGCGTGTCCCATCCCGTGCCCGGCTCTCCCCGGCCCACGCTGGGGCCGCCGGCAAGCGAGGAGCTGCGGGACTCGGCCCCGCCCGGCCCCGGTACCGGCCCGGCGCGGCCCCGCCCGGGTCCCCCGCGCCGCCCCTGGGCGGAGCCGCCGGTCCCGCTCGGCAGCGGCTGCAGCAGCGGCGGCGCCGGGGGCGCTCGGGGCGCTCCAGCATGAGCGGCCGCCGCCTCCTCGGGCTCCTGCTCGCCGCCTGCGCCGGCCTCCTGCGCCCCGGCCCCGGCTGCCTCGCACGTAAGTCCGGCCCCGGCCCCGCCCGGAGCGCCGCTCCGCACTGCGGTGCTCCCGGGAATCCCCGAGAACCGGCGATCCCCCGTGCTCCGGAGCATCCCCAGGACCCGGAGCATCCCCGCGGCCGGGAGCATCTCTGGGACCAAGAGAATCCCCAGGATTCAGAGCATCCCTGGCACTCCTGAGCATCCCTGATGCTCCCCAGCATTTCGGTGCTCCGGAGCATCCCCCGGCTCCCGGAGCATTCCCGGTGCTCCAGAGCATCTCCTGGTGCTCCCAAGCACCCCAGGGACCACGAGCATCCCCCGAGCTCGAGGACCCCCGGCCCTTCGAGCGCTCCCGGCGCTCCCGAGCCGCGCCCTCCCCAAGGTCACCCGCCCGCACCGGGCCCGATCCAGGCGCTCGGGTGTCCCCCGCCCCGCCCGGAGCGGCCCCGCCGCAGCCCTCGCTCGCGGCCCCGGCCCCGCCAGGTCCCCCGTATCCTGTGGGGCCCGGGGGGGGGGGGCTGCAGGAGCCGTGGATACGGAGCCGGCTCCGGGAAATGGGCCCTGCCGCATCCCCGCAGCGCCGGGTCCGCCGGGCCGGGCCGGGCCGGGCCGGGGAGGGGCTGCAGGGCGATGTCCCTGTGCGCAGGGGGACCGGGGGAGCGCCGGGAGGGTTCGGGCCAGGGCGGCCTGACGGCAGCATCCCAGCCGCTGGACCCGCCCGAGCCCGGTGCATCCGCCCGAATCCTGCACCGAGAACCCGCAGCCGGGGGCAGCCGGGCCGCAGGGGAGCGTCCCCCGCCGGGCCCAAGCGCTACCCGGGTCCGTCCGCAGCGCTGGAGCCGCCTCCGAGGGCCGGGGGGGCTCCCCGTCCCTCCGGATCCTCCTCTGCGGATGCGGCCGGCACCGGCACGGGATTCCGGGGGCGGCGGGACCCCGGGCGCGGCGGAGAGGCCGAGGGTGCCGGGGCTCCCCGCCGCCCACGTTAGCGCGGAGCGGCGCGGAGCGCTGCCCGCAGAGGTGTGTCAGCTCTGCAGTGGGAGGGAAGAGGGAGAGCGGAGCCGCACGGACGCGCCGCCGAGCCCCGCACCGACTGGGTGCCGGGTCCCCCGCCGGGGCAGCCCCTTCCCCGCCGCGGGGCCCGCGCGGAGCTGCTGGGACCGGGATCGGGCAGAGCCCCGTGGGTCGCAGCAGCCTCTGGCCTGGATGGGCGCAGGTCGCACCAGCCGCCTGCACCGCTGGTCCCTGTTGGGAGGAACAGGGAGATGCTGCTCCGCGCCCTGAGCACCCGCTCTTGCAGGGCCCTGTTACGATGAACTCGTGGCCCCCCTCTACTCCTACTCCATCGGCGCCTCCTCCAGATACAACATCTTCTACTCGGCCAGCTTCGCCCGGCTGCACAGTGAGTCCTGTTGCGTGGGGTGGGAGGCGCAGGGGACCCCCCATGCACATTCAGGCCAGGCTGAGTGTCACCCCCGCCCGCAGGCACCAGCGGCTGGTCCCCCGACCCCCGCGACAAGCAGCCCTGGCTGCAGATCGACCTGATGCAGAAGCACCGCATCAACGCCGTGGCCACGCAGGGCACCTTCAACACCTACGACTGGCTCACACGCTACATCGTGCTCTACGGCGACCACCCCACCAGCTGGAAGCCCTTCTTCCAGCAGGGCAGCAACTGGGTAGGGTGGCTGAGGGTCAGGGGGGCTCTCCTGCTGCCCCTGGACGCTGCTGATTCCCCTGCCACCCGCAGACCTTCTTTGGGAACGTCAACGAGAGCGGGGTGGTGCGGCACGACCTGCACTACCCCATCCTGGCGCGCTACATCCGCATCATCCCCGTGGCCTGGAACCCGCGCGGGAAGATCGGGCTGCGCCTGGGCCTCTATGGCTGCCCCTACCGTGAGTGTCCGGCCGCGCAAGGGCCGCTTGGTGTGAGAGCCACCGTGGACATTGCCCAAGCCTTCCTTCCCTGCAGGGTCCCATGTGCTCTACTTCGATGGCGACGACGCCATCTCCTACCGCTTCCGTGCCAAGAGGATCAGCACCATGGAGGATGACATCTCCTTCAACTTCAAGACAGTGGAGCAGAACGGGGTGCTGATGCACGGCGAGGGCGCGCAGGGCGACTACATCACGCTGGAGCTCAAGCAGGCCCAGTTGCTCCTGCACATCAGCCTAGGTGAGACCGGGCTGGGGCTGGGACCAGGGCCGGCCTGGTTGGCACAGGGTGACAAGCCCCCTCCCCAGGCAGCAGCCCTGTGCACGCCACCGAGGGCCACACCACGGTGGCGGTGGGCAGCCTGCTGGATGACGAGCACTGGCACGCGGTGCACGTGGAGCGCTACGGCCACCACGTCAACCTGACGCTGGACGGGGAGGTCAAGCGCTTCCGCTGCCACGGCACCTTCAACCAGCTCGACCTGGACACTGAGGTGGGAGCTGCCGGGCGCGGGGACCCGGAGGCCTCCCCGGTGCAGGGCTGAGCCCCCTCTTCTGCCCGCAGCTCTTCTTCGGCGGGGTGATCGACCAGGACAAGCAGCACCTCACCTACCGGCAGAACTTCCGCGGCTGCGTGGAGAACATCATGTTCAACGGGGTCAACATCGCCGAGCTGGCCCGGCACCGCCGCTCCAACATCCGCTTCGAGGTCCAGCCCACGCTGGGCGCAGGGTCCCGGCCCTGCAAGGGCCACCCCCATCCCCAGAGCCCTGTGCTCGCCCTGAGGTGACCCCCTCCCAGGGTTCCCATCCCCGTCGCGGGGTGACCTTGTCCCCAGGCCCCCCTCCCCGCAGCGGGGTGACACGAGGCTGCTGCCACACTCGTCCGCGCAGCCCTGCATCGACCAGGCAAGGTCGTGGCTGCCCTGGGGCGCGCGGCCGGCTGCCAAGCCGGGAACGGGGGCCGCATGGGAGGAACGGGGCTGCAGCAAGGGAACAGGGCTGCAGGGGGAATGGGGCTGCAAGGGGGGAGTGCAATGGGAGATCTGGGCTGCACCGAGGGAATGGGGCTGCAGGGAGGAAACAGGACTGCATGGGGGGAATGAGGCTGCAGGGTGGAACAGGGCTACATGGGGACTCTGGCCATTCACTGAGCCATGTCCTGCAGGGCAGCGTGGGCCACTACTGCCGGGAGCAGCCCAGCACCCCCATCACCTTCGCGGGCATCAACAACTACGTGCAGGTGCCGGGCATCCCGCGTCGGAACCGCCTGGCCGTCAGCTTTCGCTTCCGCTCCTGGGACGCCGCGGGGCTGCTGCTCTACACGAGCTTCTCCGACCGCCTGGGCTCGTTGGAGATGGTGCTGAGCCAGGGCCAGGTCAACGTCTCCATCGCCCAGCCCGGCAAGAAGAAGCTGGAATTTGCCGCAGGTGGGTCGGGTGCCGGGGGCCGCGGGGCGCCGTGCCGCGGGGCGCTCACCCCTGCCTTCCCGCGCAGGCCATCGCCTCAACGACGGCTTCTGGCACTCGGTGCAGCTGGTGGCGCGGGAAGGCTCGGCCGTGGTGACCATCGACGACGACGACGGCGCCGAGTTTCGGGTGGCGCATCCCTTCCAGCTGCGCACCGGCAGCCTGTACTTCTTCGGAGGTGGGCGGTGGGATGCAACGGGATGCGGTGGGACACATTGGGATGTGGTGGGATGCATCAGGATGCAATGGGACACATCGGGATGCGGTGGGATGCATTAGGATGCAATGGGACACATCGGGATGCGGTGGGATGCGGTGGGATGCAGTCGGGATGCAGTCGGGATGCAGGATGCAGCGGGGCAGGGCCGTGCGCGCTGACCCGCCGTGCCTTGCAGGCTGCCCCAAGCCGGCCTCGCTGACGGGCTGCCGCTCGAACCAGACCGCCTTCCACGGCTGCCTGCAGATGCTCAGCGTGGACATGCAGCCCGTGGACCTGGAGATGCTGGAGCAGCGCCGGCTGGGGCAGTTTGCTGACGTCTTCTTCAACGTCTGCGGCATCATCGACAGGTAGCGGCGGCGGCGGGCGCGGGGAACGCGGGCACGAACAGGGACACGAGCCCCTCTGCCCCCAGGTGCACCCCCAACCTGTGCGAGCACGACAGCCGCTGCGAGCAGTCCTGGGACGACTTCACCTGCATCTGTGACCTGACGGGCTACAAGGGCGAGACCTGCCACAAATGTGAGACGGGCCCCGCGGCGGGACGGGCCGCGGCGGGACGGAGCCCAGCGCCCCCAGCGCTGAGCCCGGCCCCGCGGGACCTCCCTTTTCCAGCGCTCTACAAGGAGTCGTGCGACGCGTACCGGGTCAGCGGGAAGACCTCGGGGAACTACACCATCGACCCCGACGGCAGCGGCCCGCTCAAGCCCTTCACCGTGTACTGCGACATCCGAGGTGGGCGGCACGGGGCAAGACGGGGCGCGGGGCATCCGCAGGGAGCTTCGGTGCCAAAAGCCTCTCCCGCCGCAGAGGACCGAGCCTGGACCATCATCCGGCATAACCGGCACTACGCCACGCGGGTGACGGGCTCCAGCGTGGACCAGCCCTTCCTGGGGGAGGTGGAGTATTGGAACGCCTCCTGGGCCGAGGTGTCCGCCCTGGCCAACGCCTCCGAGTACTGCGAGCAGCGCATCGAGCTGCACTGCTACAGCTCCCGCCTGCTCAACACGCCTTGTGAGTGCGGGGCGCTGCAGCGGGGCGATGCGGGGGGTGATGCTGCAGCGGGACGCGCAGGGCGCTGCAGCAGGGCGATGCAGGGGGCAATGCTGCAGGGCCCTGCGCAGGGCAGTGCAGTGGGTGATGCTGCAGCGGGACGTGCAGGGCGCTGCAGCAGGGCGATGCGGTGGGCGATACTGCAGTGGGACACGCAGGGCGCTGCAGCGGGGCGATGCTGCTGCCGAGCAATGCAGTGGGGCGATGCGTGGGGTGATGCTGCAGTGGGACACGCAGGGCGCTGCAGCGGGGCGATGCTGCTGCCGAGCAATGCAGTGGGGCGATGCGTGGGGTGATGCTGCAGCGGGATGCGCAGGGCGCTGCAGCGGGGCGATGCGGTGGGCGATGCTGCAGCAGGATGCGCAGGGCGCTGCAGCAGGGCGATGTGGTGGGTGATGCTGCTGCCGAGCAATGCAGCGGGGCGATGCGGTGGGCAATGCTGCAGCGGGACGCGCAGGGCGCTGCAGTGGGGTGATGCGGCGGGCGATGCTGCAGCGGGATGCGCAGGGCGCTGCAGCGGGGCGATGCTGCTGCCGAGCGATGCAGTGGGGTGACGCTGCCGCGTGCGGCTGTGCCATGAGCGATACCACGGGGCGATGCCATGTCGTGGGCGGCGATGCCGTTAACCCACCGCCGCTCCTGCAGCCGGGCTGCCCTTCAGCTTCTGGATGGGCCGCAACAACGAGCGGCACTACTACTGGGGCGGCTCGCAGCCGGGCATCCAGCGCTGCGCCTGCGGGCTGGACAAGAACTGCGCCGACCCCAAGTACTTCTGCAACTGCGACGCCGACCACGCGCTGTGGTGAGCGGGGCGGCCCACGGGTCCCGGGCACCAGCCCCGCGCGGCCCCTCTCACCGGCGCCGTTGCAGGAGGACGGACCGGGGCCTGCTGACCTTCGTGGACCACCTGCCCGTCACCCAGGTGGTGGTGGGGGACACCAATCGCTCCGGCTCCGAGGCCCAGTTCCTGCTGGGGCCGCTGCGCTGCTACGGGGACCGTGAGTGCGGGGCCGGCGGGCGGGCGGCACCGGAGCCCGCCGGCTCTCATGCCGCTGCCTTTTCGTGCAGGCAACACCTGGAACACCGTCTCCTTCAACCGGGGGACTGCCCTGCTCTTCCCCACCTTCCAGGCCAACCACAGCCTCGACATCTCCTTCTACTTCAAAACCACGGCGCAGTCCGGCGTCTTCCTGGAGAACCCCGGCTCCCGCTACTACATCCGCGTGGAGCTCAACAGTAGGGCAGGCGCGGGGACGGGGCGGCGCGTGGGCACGTGGGGACAGGACGCCCGCTCACCCCGCGCCGCCCGCAGCCACCCGGGACGTGATGTTCGCCTTCGACATCGGCAACGGCTACGAGAACCTCACGGTGCGGTCGCCGGTGCCCTGGAACGACGACGAGTGGCACCAGGTGAAGGCCGAGCTCAACGTGAAGCTGGCGCGGCTGCGGGTGGACAAGCTGCCCTGGGCGCTGCGCCCGGCGCCGCCGCAGAGCTTCGTGCACCTCGACTTCGACCGGCCGCTCTACGTGGGTGAGCGCGGCGGCCGGGGGGACCTGGTGGCTCTGTGGAGGTGGCCACAAGGGCTGGTGGCAGCAGGGGCTGGTGGCTCTGGAGGTGGCATCGGAGGCTGGTCTCAGTGGGACCTGGTGGCTCTGTGGAGGTGGCCACAAGGGCTGGTGGCAGCGGGGTCTGGCGGCTCCGGAGGTGGCACCAGAGGCTGGTCTCAGTGGGACCTGGTGGCTCTGTGGAGGTGGCCACAAGGGCTGGTGGCAGCGGGGGCTGGTGGCTCTGGAGGTGGCACCAGAGGCTGGTCTCAGTGGGACTTGGTGGCCCTGTGGAGGTGGCACCTGAGGCTGATCTCAGTGGGACCTGGTGGCTCTGTGGAGGTGGCCACAAGGGCTGGTGGCAGCGGGGTCTGGCGGCTCCGGAGGTGGCACCAGAGGCTGGTCTCAGTGGGACCTGGTGGCTCTGTGGAGGTGGCCACAAGGGCTGGTGGCAGCGGGGGCTGGTGGCTCTGGAGGTGGCACCAGAGGCTGGTCTCAGTGGGACTTGGTGGCCCTGTGGAGGTGGCACCTGAGGCTGATCTCAGTGGGACCTGGTGGCTCTGTGGAGGTGGCCACAAGGGCTGGTGGCAGCGGGGGCCGGTGGCTCTGGAGGTGGCACAGGAGGCTGGTCTCAGCGGGACCTGGTGGCCCTGTGGAGGTGGCACTGCGGGCCGGTGGCGGCTGTGCCGTTCCTGGCGCTGACGGCTCCGCGCAGGGGCGGCGGAGCACAAGATGCGGCCCTTCCTGGGCTGCCTGCGGGCGCTGCGCATGAACGGCGTCACGCTCAACCTGGAGGGCAAGGCCAACGCCAGCGAGGGCGTGCGCGTCAACTGCACCGGGCACTGCCAGGAGCCGCCGGTGCCCTGCCAGAACAGCGGGCTCTGCGTGGAGCGCTACAGCCACTACACCTGCAACTGCAGCGTCTCCGCCTTCGACGGGCCCTTCTGCAACCGCGGTGAGCGGCGCGGCGCCGCGCGGGGCACGCGGTTCCGACCGGGCGCCGCTCACGCCCGCGGCCCCCCGCAGACATCGGCGGCTACTTCGAGGAGGGCACGTGGGTGCGGTACAACATCCTGCCCATGTCCCTGCACGCGGCGCGCGAGTTCGCCAGCATCGTGGGCAGCCCCTGGCAGCCGCTGCCCGGCTACAACCTGACGAGCGAGGAGGTGAGCTTCAGCTTCAGCACCACCGCGGCGCCCGCCGTGCTGCTCTACGTGAGCTCCTTCGTCAAGGACTACCTGGCCGTGCTCATCAAGGACGACGGTGAGGGCGCGGGGCGCGGGCGGGCGCCGGGGCCGGCGCGGCGCCGGCTCAGCGCCCGCTCTGCCCGCAGGGAGCCTCCAGCTGCGCTACCAGCTGGGCACCAGCCCCTACGTCTTCGCCCTCACCACCAAGCCGGTGACGGACGGGCGGCCGCACCACGTCAACATCACCCGCTTCTACCGCACGCTCTACACGCAGGTGGGCGCCGGGGCGGGCGGCGGCGGCGGGCGGCAGCGGGCGCAGGGCGCCCACGCGTCCCCTCTTCCCGCAGGTTGACTACCTGCCCGTCATGGAGCAGCAGTTCTCGCCCTTCGTGGACAGCAAGCTGGACTCGCCCAAGAACCTCTACCTGGGGCGCGTGATGGGTGAGCGGGGCCGCCCGAGGCGCGCGGGGCCCGCGGGGTCCCCCGGGCAGCGCCGCTGAGCGCTGCCGTCCCGCGCCGCAGAGACCGGCGTCATCGACCCCGAGATCCAGCGCTACAACACGCCCGGCTTCTCCGGCTGCCTCTCGGGCGTCAAGTTCAACAGCATCGTGCCCCTCAAGGCCATCTTCCGGCCCAGCGGCGCCGTGCGGCCCTACAGCGTGCGCGGGGAGCTGGTGGAGTCGAGCTGCGCCGCCATGCTGCCGCTCAGCACGCTGCTCATCCCGCCCGAGATGGACCCCTGGTACATGGGCACAGGTAGGCGCCGCGACGGAGCCGCAACAGATTCGCGGGCGCAGGCCACGCACTCAGCCCCGCTCTCCCGCAGAGTTCCCGCACGTGCACGACGACGGCTGGATCGGCATCATCGTGGGCTGTAAGCGGCGGCCGCGGCGCGCGCGTGTCCTGCTCGCCGTGCCCGCCGCGGCCGCCCTCACTCGCGCTGTCCCCGCAGTCATCGTCTTCCTGCTGCTGCTGCTCGGCGCGCTGCTGGCGCTGCTCTACTTCTACCACCACCGCTACAAGGGCTCCTACCGCACCAACGAGCCCAAGGCCGTGCAGGACTACGGCGGCGCCGCCAAGCCCGCGGCCGCGCGCCACGACCAGGGCCTGCCCCAGATCCCCGAGGAGGCCAAAGGGGACTAGGAGGAGGCACCGCCACGGGGCCGTCCGCCCCTCGACTGCCAGCACCGCCGCGGTGCCCGCGCGGGCCGCCCGCTCCCGTCCCCGGGCAGCGCGCCCCGCTAGCCGCCTCGCGCATAGATTAGCCGCTTCCTTACTCGCTTAGCAAGAGCCGCGACCGAACCGCGCACGAGCCCCCGGCGGCGCGGGAGCCCGGCCGCCGCGCATGCCGCCACCTGCACTTTGCCGAGAGCTGCTGCTTTCATACGATCCAGGTACAGATTCTTTCTACCATTTTTGTTGCTGGATATTCTACTACACTCTAATTTTTTTATTCTATGGGTTTGTATAAAAAAACAACACGGAGTTACCGTCAGACGTTACATCTGGAGCAAGCGTGCGGCGGGCGGCCGGAGGCCGCGGTGTCACCGCGGGACGCGCCGGCTCCGGGGACGCCTGGTCACGCTCTGCGGTGGTTCGAGGGCGTTACAGAAACGCATTTACCTACCCAAAGGCCTAGCTCCGCTGGGCACTTTATTTTTAAGAATCCTGTTTTGTTGAATGAAACGTGAAGATACTCAAATAAAGGCAGAACGACCGCGTGTGATGTCCGCCCTTTGCTCCTGCGGACCGTGTCCCTTGTCCCCATCCCTGCTCCCTGCACTGAGCCAGGAAGCCGGGACAGATCCCTGCTCTGGGGGCTCTGCCAGGCGCCATCCCGGTCCCCCACTGTGCCCTGCTGCTCCCGCAGCCGCTGCTTTGCCCTGTCCCCTCCTTGGTCATGGGTCCACGGGCTCCTTTGTGCCCACCTGTGCCCCCCTCGGGGCTCTTGGACACCCCTAGGCCCTGTCCTCACATGGGACACCCCGTCTGCCCCCTCGCCCAGCCCGTCCCGCCGCGCCAGGGCGGCCGCGCGCGCAGGGAGGCCGGCAGCCCGCGGGAGCACGATCGCTACCGCTTTATTGAGACGAAGGTTACAAGCCGCGTTACCGCTAAAGTGCATTATAATTCACCGTCAACAAACCACGGACACAAGCCTGGTGCAGTGCAGATGCGGCGGAGGAGGCGGGCGGGCGGCGGGGCCGGGCGGACGGAGGCAGCGGAGCGGGACCGGGGGCGCCGGGCAGAGCGGGGCCCGGGCCAGCAGCGTCCGCAGCCCGAGCGGCTCCCGTGTCCCCAGGCTCCCGCTGCACAGGAGCAGAGCCTGGGACGGGCTCCCTCCGCCATGGGACCCTCGGGAGGCTGTGCCGCTGAGAAGGTTCAGGTTAAAGTGCTTGCTTTGTTTTTTTGCATGGGATGCTGAGGCCAAACCTCACTTCGACTGAGAACATCTCCCCTTCACTCCCAGGAGTGCCAGAAACCCCTTCCGAGGAGCCTCCCTCCTCCTCGATCACCCAGTGACCAGAGATCTCTCGTGCCCTGCTCAAGCTCAGCAGCGCTCAGGAGATGCTGTGATCAGGAAAGGCCAAGAGCCCAAGGGGATCTGCTCTGAAGGCTCCAGAAGTGTCCGAGGGGAAACCCGTTCCTCTGCTGCTTGCAGCAACTCCCCTCTAATATTGTCTCTGATCAGCTCCTACCAAAAGTGACGTTTTGCATAGTACTGCTCGTCCCCTCCCCGTGGGTGATGCCACACGGACGGTGCAGGCAGCCCGTGTCCTGCAGCCAGCTGGAACGGGGGCAAAAGAGCCTCAAGAGCAGCTGCAGGGCCAGGGACTGCTGCAGCCACGTGCGCAGGTGTGGGGCCAAGTCTCTACATTTCCAACCGTGTCTCCTTGTCCTCATTAACGGGACAAATGTGTAGCAAGAGGAAGCACAGGCCCAGGGCTGCCCTGGGGAGAGGGCTGCAGGGGAGCAGGAACAGCACGATCCGCTCCCTCTCCCCATCCCACTGCAATGGCCAACCGGACTTGGCCCTCTGCATCCCGGTGCAGGTGGTGCCTCCCCTTGCTCTTCTTCCAGCTGCTGGTGGAAACTGGGAAGAGCCTCTGAGAGCTCATGGCAGATCCTCCTCCTCCCAGCCCCAGCCACCTTGCTCCATGCCAAGGAGGTCTCCAGCCTCAGAGGCCACCGGCAGCGTCGGGCTCTGGCGCCTGCCCCATCTCAGGGCTGGGCAAAACTGCCAAGCCCGGGTGCAGCCACCTCGCGCTCCATCCCCGAGCGTCCCTGTCCCGTGTCGGGATGGAATGTAGCACTTGTGACACACAGCAATGGGAACACTGGCAGCAGTCATGTAAGCGTGAAGCAAACATGGCATTGCTTACAAGGTGCAGCAGCAAGGGTGCCCGGACCACCCAGCACCGGGCCTAGATGATATCCGTCTCCCTCTCTATGCCAACATACTTCAGGGCATCTGCCTGGCTGTACCTATAAGACAGGAAAATCACAGCTGCTGTCACGATCTCCTGTGCTCCCTGTAAACATGTGCACATAAAACAGTCTCGACCCCCACACCGCAATCCCCACGTCACCTGTAGTCAAAGAAGAGCTCCTCTCCCGCCTGGATGGCCCTCTTGGCAAAGATTCCTATCCGATGGTCTCCGTTCACCATCACAACTGCAACCAGAGAGGCGGGATCAGAACCGTGCAGCTCTCCAGCGTAGGCTGGGCAGCCACACGCGCTCTTCCCTGGCCTGGCTACCTGCCCGCCCCTGGGCCAGGGCACCAGAGCACCTGCCTAGCGTGGACAGGGCACCTCTGGGTGCAGCTCGCCACCCCATGGCAGCAGCCACCTCTCTTTGCAGAGCCAGGGCCACGGCAGACCTGAGCAGGGCCCTCACCAGCACAGATGCGATTTGCTGCAGAGAGAAGGAGGATTCGTCCACGTCTTTGAAGTTCTGCCGCTCCCCTGGACTCAAGGAGGCTCAGGACCCTGGTGAATCCTCTGCATTCCCAGAGCTAAGCAGGATTCCAGAGATTGTTTTACCTAGCAGGATCTGCCTGGGAAGGGATAGCTCACCTTTGGCATAGCAATTGGGGTTCACCGAGTGGTTGGCAAAGCGGATTTTATTTCCTTTGCGTGTGGCATCAACAACAAAATCTGTTGAAATAAAAAGAGAACTCTCTAGCACCCTGCAAAGAGGAGGCTGCTGCACCTGGGACAGATGGGCAGACCCACATGCCCACCCACCAGCCCCCAAAGCTGTGGGTACAGGCATGAAGCACAGGCATCTTCCACCCCCTCCCTGAAGCATCACCCAAGTTACCGTTGTTGAGGTTGAAGAGGAAGCTCGACATGTACTTGTCATAGACCTTGCCTCGCCGGTCAGCCTCATCCTGTGAAATAAGCTGGAGAAGGAGAATGCTCTGAGAGGGATTCAGTGGCTGAGGGCACAGCAAGGACCCCTGTATGGAATAACGTTCCTGTAGCTCTGGGAAACACCCTCCTGCCCTCCCACACAGAGGGCTCGTAGCTCTTGAGGGCTCAGGGAGGCTCAGAGGGAGCAGAGTTTGGCTGTTGGCCTCCCGGGGAGCAACACGTACGGGGGGAAACTGCCCTGTGGTAGAAGATCCGGAGATATTGAGGTGGCTCCCAAACAGAGGGGCGCAAAATTCCATCTCTAACCCTTGCCAGGGTGAGCCCTTCGGCCAGACCACGGCTGACCTGGGTCAGGAACACTACCCCCGAGCACAGGCCGACCAGCACCCATGCTAAGCACCCACTCCTAATTGCACAGCAGGCCCAGCAACGCACGCCTGCAGGGCAGAGGCACTGACCTCACCACAGTACTCAGAGATAAATTCATTCTTCTGCACAGATTCCTTGATGAACGTCCCCCAGCCAGCGACATCAGACGGTGCCAGCAGCAAATGCTAGAGCCAGGATGAAATGAAAACGGTCACGGGCTGCAGGTCTGCCACCTCCCAGAGCAAAAGCAGTCCAGAGCCACTGCGCCGCGCTGCCTGCCCCGCTCTTAGTCCCAACGTCATCATGTCAAATAATTTAGGAGAAACAAAATAGGAGTCAGCACACATCCTTTTTGCTTGTGTAATTCTCTCTTGATCTGCGCCTTCTTAATCCAAGCTCCCAGGTAAATGCTATAGAAACATGGGCAGAGCAGCTTCCCTGCCCTGATTTCCTCCCTCCTTGTGGGCAGCCCACGTCCCCGCTGAGAGTTGAACTCAACACCCCTGTGCCATGGCGCTGCAGAGCAGCTGCCGATACCTTTTTGAGGCCCCGCTGGATGCTGCAGTTCTTGCAGGAGACCACCTTGCAGTCCCAGTGCTCGGAGGCCCCGCAGGTCAGGCACAGGTCCGGGTCGCACTCCCGCACTGCCAGGTAGCAGGGGCACTGCTTGGTGTTGCACTGCGTTTTACAGCGGCAGCCTGGAAAGCGGTTCTGACCTGCAGCAAAACAACCCACGTTTTTGTATCAGTAAACAACCCACGTTTTTGTATCAGTAAACAACCCACGTTTTTGTATCTTTTTTTTTTTTTTTTTTTTTTTCAGAGAACAGACGGGATGGCGCTGCCCAAAAGGAAGCTGCACATGAACCAACTCACACCCGGCAGGCTGTGGGGACCTTGCGTGCACCGTGACCAACAGCCACCTTGGCAAGGCAGGTGTCTGTGAGCTGGGGACACGCTTTACCTCCACGCTGCTCTGGGCCCCCAGTCTGCCCTCCCGCTTCCCCGAGCCACCACGACAGGGCTCACTAAAAAAAATGCACCGGGACAAGCAAGGTGAAGCAGCCAGAGCACCCAGCTGGTGAAAGCAATAAATCACAGAAATATTCTGTGTACGAAGGAGCGGGGACATATGCAGATTGAAAAATAAGCATCTCTGATACTAAAACATAGTAAAACTGATGAGTACAGACAAGTTTGGAGCCTGAGTTGGCTCCCTGCCATGCTACAGTCCTTACAGACCCCAAGCTGCATCCTAACCCTTAGGCAATTCACCCTCTGAGGCCCTAGTGATGTGGGCAAGTGCTGCCGTCTCCATCCCAGGACTGGGAATGCAATTCCTCAGGAAGGAAGAATGATTGTGGCAGAGCAGGGGCCAACTCGCTTCCCAACCCCAGGCTCACACCCTCCTGTCATCCAGTCAGCAGCATCCCAGATGGCTTGTTGATGCTGGATACACACATGTAGATGAGCACCCTCCAGGGAGCATGTGTTTCCTGCTCCTGTAAACCATGGGCAACACAGAATATACATCTTCCCTCAAGCTTTTACTTCGACCTGAGCGGACTGCTAATGAAACTGCTGCAGATGGAGTGCAGAGCACTCCCTGTGAATGCAAAAATAAAATAAGCTGTTGGCAAGTCCCAGGTCTACACCCTCCCTCTGGTCTTTGTCAGGAGAGCTGGCTGTTATCATGTGTGATAGTCCCAGGCTTTTCCTTACAGTCAGGGTTGCACTGGCAGAACTTCTCACAGAAATTCTGGGTCATAATGCAAGGACAGGAGCTGTCACAGGGGTGTTCAGGGTGGTCACATGGCTGGTAGTTGTACACCTGGGTAGGTGAATTATCTAGAAATAGAGGAGAAATGACAAGATCAGGAGCTGCATTTTGCAGAAACATTCCAGAACAAGATGCCCTAGACTCTGGAGCAGAGAACGTGCAAGTTCTCCTTTGGCCTGCAGAGGGCAGGGAGCCCAGCAGCACCGCAGCCCGCCGCGTCCCTCGGGCGCAGCGCTGTGATTACTAATACATGACACACGTCTGCTTCGCCCTCGAACGGCCCGTTTTGCAGCGGGACTGCACGCCAAAGCTCAGCCTCCCCCTCCGATGGGAGCACGAGCGGACTGCACGTCCTGCCTCGGAAAGAACGCTGGCACGGCAGCGATGCACGTGGAGCGACCGCAGCGAGAGCTCGTCCTGCCGCAGCCAAGCGAGGCCGGCGGAGGGGAGCTGCTCTCCGCGCTCCACGCGGCTGCAGCTGGAGCTGCCAGGCCGCAGGGAAGGACTCGACTCTCCCACGCTGCAAGTCAGAGCCTTAGAACTCCCTTCCTCGGGTGAGCAGCCCTGCAAACAGCCCCCAGCACGGCAAACGCTACCTTTCTTCAGCTGAATCTTCCTGCAGTGCGCAGCCCACAGCCTGAAAGGGAAGCAGAGAGAGGGTCTGAGGGGAAGTCAAGAGCTTCCACGAGGAAAATCCAGCCAAGACTGACTGTTCCCGACATCACTGCAGTGCAGCGTCTGCAGAGAGGCGGTTCCAGGGAGCCTGACAGCTTCATGCATTAATAACCACCAGACAGCCAGAAGAGTGGAAAAACAGGGGAACGATCCAGCTACACCAGAAGTTACTTAAGGTGAGCACTGAAGCAGGATAGTATCCTGGAACAGCACAGGAGCTGGGTAAACCGGGATTAGCACAAAAAAAAAAATGGGCTGTGAGACAGGGAGCTTGGACTAGGACAACACGACTGGCCCTCTCGCAGCGCCCACCACGCTGCCCTCTCCTCCAGAGCTAGGCCCGTGGGCACTAAACCACACAGCTCGCTAAGTAGGGCAGCCACACCAGGGACCCGGCGAGGGGCCCATTCCCAGCCAGCACAAGCAGCCCTGTGTGACACTGGGAAGCGTGTGCAGATGGGAGCCAGATGGGGATTACCAGGAACACTTTGGCACAGAAAGCAGTGGATCTGGTTGCACTTTAAGAACAAAACAAGCTTGTCCAACACTTGCCTGTGCTTCCTTTTCTTCTTCTGGGATGGATTCATTAATTCGTTTGTTGGCAGTTTTGTTATAAGCGATTCTTTCACTGCAAACTGAAAGACCTACCAAAAGACAACAGAAGCAAAAAGAAGAATAAAGTTCAGGGCACTCGAGTCATTTTTATCTAAAGCACAAACAGAGAGAGCACAAGGAAACATGCACAACAGGCCTCCCACTGCCTGGGCCAAAAGTGGGGCAGTTCTGCTCCCAGTTTCACTGGAACAGGAGTCATTGCTAATTGTGCTTGGAAAAGACAACCCTCCACCTCGCCAGAGCCAAGCCTCAGAATGGGCACCCTGGAGAATCTAACAGCACTGGACATGTGCAGGGCTATTCTGCGAGCAGCAGCACTTCTGCAAAAGAAAAGGCTGCAGCAAAATGAAGCCGGTGGCAGTGACTGTTTTCACCATACCCAGCATCTGCATCCAGCACAAGATCCCACTTTGCACTGATGCAGCACATTCCTCAAGGTGATTTGTGGCAGAGAAGATAAAAAAAAAATAGCAAGCAGTGGCAAAAGCCTCCTTCTGTCCTTGGGCCACGTGCTGCAGCGCCTGCCCTTTCCAGGGTACGCACACAAGCAGCCTGGCTGTACCTGTTTGCACGTCTTGGTTCCCAGCAGCCTGGCGATGGAGCAGAAGTTGTTGAAGTAGGTCCCGTGGAAGACACGGAAGAGCGACTCCTCCGCGCCCGTCCACTCGACGGGCTCCTGCGGGGTTTCTACCGCGAACAGCTGGGACGAGGCAGGGCTCAGCTTCTGCTTGGTGGGGGTCTGGCAGCGGGAGTTGGCCTCTGGTGGAAAACGCACGTGTTAGGGCCAAACAGCAGCGAGAAGAGACCCTTGCGGCCAAAGCGGGCTAGGAGCAGCCCCTCCAGAGGTGCCCGAACGCAGCCGGCCTCGCTCCCTCCTCCTGCGGTGACATGGGGACAGCCCCTCGTGTTGCACCCTCCACCTCACAGTCCTGCCCCGAGGACGGCAGCTCCTCTGGGGCCTCGCTCTGGCCAGTGGTACTGGCCCTCTAGAGCCCAAAAGCCACCGTGTCACCTTCCCCCACGGAGCCGCAGAGCCTCCTAAGCAGGACAGCAGCAGCAGGGACAGCCCGAGGATGCACAAGCTGTTCCCTGCGCTGCTCTCGGGGCCTTGGCACGCTCCAGGGCACAGACTGGCCCTGCCCAGGAAGCCTGCTCTGCTGGGGGAACTTCTCACTTTTCCTCCCCTCACGAGGGGCGTACTCGGAGCCAAGGGCTCCTGGAGCTCCCAGCAAAGCGCTCGCTCTGCTTGACAACATTCCTCGTTCCAGCAGCGGCAAAGGGCAGAGCCTTGTGTCCCTCGTGTTTGTTTAAGGCCAGCTGTAAACACCAGCTCTGTTACTCCGCGCACTCCACACCCCTGGTGCAGAGACCGAGACGCAAGAAAGAGGCGCAACGGCGCCCGATTGCTGTTACTGCTCATGCTGCCACGTGGGAGAGGGGTATCTCTAGAACAGCTTCGTACCCGAGGAACTGGAGGCCCACTCATTGCCCGTGTCTCTGTCGCTGTCTCCCTCCCTCGTCTCGGCGACCGTGGAAGCCGGCGTGTTGGAGCAGGAGGCGCTGACCACGTGGTGCCTCCGGCGGCGCCTGCCCGAGCACTTGGACCTGGGGTTGTGCAGCGCGGCGAACTCCTTGGCTCCCTCCTGCAGGCAGAGCGGGACACGGCACAGGGCAGCTGGCACGCAGCCGGGGCACGCGGACAGGCCTTGGGACAAGGCCTGCACCGCTGCCACCAAAGGAAGCAGCCATTTGTGTCACCTCCAGGAACTGCAAAGGCCCTGCCGAAAATCCACGTTGCTGCTCTGCTGCCCAGCAGGAACTGGCTCCCTGCACAGCTCCAATCCCCCTTCTCCACCTTTTCCTTTGGCAGCCTGGCAGTGAAATGCCTCTGGTCTACTCTGCTTCAGCCCTGTGGCTCCCCCAAGACACTCGGTGCCAGCATCTCAGCCAGATGACCAGCCATGGCACCATGAAGTGCACCCATCTCCCTGCAGCCAGATCACCACGTCTTTACTGCGGTTCTCATCTTGGAGTAGCATTGCTAGGTTATACTCCTGAACAATCATTTTTTAAACCCATTTTTAACCTAGTTTTTTTTTTTTTTTAAACCCAGCACTGAGTCCGAGGAAGTCATCTAGCAGCATGATTTCCCATAATTTGCTTGCTAAGAGAATAGTCTTTGGCGAGAACTTGCTGAGGAAGGCTTCAAACAAGGTTCATAATTGATTTCAGGCTCCCCCCGAATCCAATGAGGATTAGGACTAGTTCTGAAAATCACCCAAGTTGTACAAAGGCCCCACATGGCTCTGCACTAAGGCTGGCCAGGCCTGCGTCTCTCACGGTGCCGGGAAGAGGAATGCAGAGACCTACCAGCCAGAGGAAGCAGTCTGCCCCACAAGGGTCTGGCTCAATCTTGGTCTCTCTGTTCTTTCGCTTGTACACATTAGGAGTAGCATGAAAAGCTGGATACAAAAACAATAGTTATCTTTACTATTAGCATCCTCCAACAAGAGGTTTCGCCACGCAGCACAGGACAGGGGCAAGACTAGATGAATGAAGGAAAGAGGCTGCACTGGGGGGCTGATGCTGTCCCAAGTGCTACAGGAATAGATCTCCTAAGAGCAGAGGACAGTGGCCCAGGACCTCTTGGCCTACCCTGCACCATCGGCTTAGCAGCCAAGGCAGAACACTTGGAAAGCACAGGCCTTGGCCTTGGAAAGGAAGCATTTCTGATCTGTTAAGAAATAATTCACTGGAGAGAGTCTTATGACTTTCCAAGAAAGCCTGTAGACCTGGGAAGCCCCAGGCCAAACAGTTAACCAGTATCCATGAGGTTTTGGCAGGGAAAACCACAGGAATATGACTAAGATGAAGCTGTAACTTCCAAAGAGGCAATTAAAAAAAAAAAAGAAGGTAACATTCATGCCTTTCCCTGAGAAGCTTCTGCAAAATAAGAGTACAGTCTAGTCAGGGCAGTATGTCTGCCACAGACTGCCAAGAGGCTCAAGCACAGTGTGCTCAGCAACTATGAGGCAAAAGGGACTGACACACAGGCTGGTTTAGCATCCATCTGGGAAAGTGGTGGAACTGCATTTACAAATGGTTTTTGGGCCCCTGACAGCTCCCGAGGGCTGCACTGCCAAAGGCCAGAAAGGCTCCACACTCAAAAGACTGCAGCACGGCCACCAAGCAAGGTACGGAGAAGCAGAAAGCACAGAAGAGAGGGAAGAGAAAGGAACCACACAGAAGAGGCTGAACTCACGATGCAGAAAACAGTCGTATTTGAAGCAGCGCCTGCAGAAGAGCGTGTGGAAGGAGTGCAGGGATTGCTCCCGCTGCACGGACTTTGCACAGGGACCATCTATGTTGGGAGTGCACTGCGGGGGCAGCACATTGGGGTCAGAGACTTCTGTGAGCTCTCGGTACCTGTTTAAAAACAGAAACACAGATAGGCAGGCTTTCTTATTTTGGGAAGCATTAAAGGGTTATATACTACTACAGACCTGCGTGACCCTGGCCGAGATACTTTGAGGCTGAACTAAACTAGTTGTCAAAAATCTTTCTGCTCAAGAACCCCCCTAGTATGTTCCTTTCCAAGGCTACTGAGCTCTGCTTTTCAGCCAAAGCAGCGTTTTGGGTTTATTCTTTTTAATGAAATACTAATTTTAACTGCTGTTCGCGATTGTAACAGACAATTTAAATAGAGCTCTTCTACCTCTCTTTCATATCATCTGGGAAGCCATATTCAGGAAACATAGAAGAAATAGCAGTGAAGATCATGTCATTTGGAAACCGCTTCTTGGAACACTTCTTGTTACCTAAGAAAAGGAAAGAGAAAAAAAAAAAAAAAGAGAGAGAGACAATTCCTCTGTTAAGTTGGATTTGAGTATGTCTTTCCTTTTCTTTGCCAGAGAGATTCTAGTTGGTGTTCTGGATAATATTTTAAGAGGTAGAAATGCAATCACATATACAATGAGTAAGCCTTATTTTGTGCTGCAATTAGGTTAAGGCATTTCCAGATGCAGTACACTCCACCACACTTCCTGAGCAAAGTAGCACAACGCATTTATGGAATTACCAACAATATTTTTTTTTACAGAATATTACCACTTTTTTGTACCAAAAAAGGCTGAGACTAAATAAGAACCCTCTGTCGAATGTCAGGAGAGACCTAGAGAGAGAAAGGCCCACCTTCCACTGCAATTCGTTTTCTTTTCCTCGTGACTGGCAGCTCCTCCTTCCCGTCCTCCTGTTTAACGTCGGAATCGTTGTGTCCTTCCTCTTCCTCATCCGAGTATTGATTCAAGGCGTTCACTAACTCCAGGAATACAGCGTCGCTGATGAGCACTGATCCTGAAATCATTTCTGAAACACAGCAGTCAGCACCACCACCTTGCACCGTCCAGCCAGAGGACAATGTTAGCAACTAGAACCCTAGTAATTCTGCCAGATAGGTGTGAGGGAGAGCTGATCTTAACGCAACAGACCTAAGACAGCGGTGAATCATTTTTAATAATTCAGTGATTATCCTGTTCGCAGATGTTCTTTAAAGAAGCCAGCTATGGAAAGGCCACCACAGAGTCTTTGTATGGCCTTCCTCCCTCTAGGCAGAGCCTTATGATAGGCTAGGTAGCTCTGCAAGGAAACACACTGGCTTTTCATCTCTGTAAAGCCCAAATTAAGTCTTGGCTCAGATCACAAGCGAAGTAATTGCTGGGCTTGTCTTACCCTCTAACACATTTGTCTACATCCCAGAACAAGCCTGGGAACCCTCACAAAAGAGCGTCTGCTCCAGAGCATCCCAGGCCTAGAACAGAGCAGGATATCAAAAGGCAGGACCATGTCTGTGAGAAGCAGAAGAGCAGGCAAGTTCCTGTTTTTCTACTCCCAGAACTCTCAGAGAAAAGCTGGTTACTGCTGCCACCTTTTGACTTCTTAACTACTTTGATATCTTATTTGCAAGAGTTCGGACCATTCTGTGTGTTCTTGATCCTAAGTTACCTTCCTCTCCATGAACTTTCCCATCATAGTTATTAATAAGTTCTTCAATGAAGGTTTCATCTTCTTCCTTCACCTCATCTCCCATGTAAGGAATATTGCACAGAACAGTTTCATCCTCCACCTGAAAAGAGATCGGACACAATTCAATAAAGGAGCACCTGCTGATTCCCTACCAGGCTGCGTCTCTAGGGCTGCTCCTGTCCATTTGCACATGCAGACAACACGATGCTGAGCACGGCTCAGCCTCCCCGGATGAGGTTTCAGATGTCTCATCACGGACACTTCATCGTTACCCTATGCCAACAGCGTAACTTTGACTCAAAAAAGCACACGCTGCTTAAAAGGGAGCAGTCACAGCACCGAGGCTAACAAACTCAGAAGCAGATAAATAGCCAATAATAATAAACGATAATAAAATGACAAAGAGATTGTGATTAGAACTGGAAGGGCAAAACGGTGACTGGTTCCCAGGCAGGATAAAGCTCCCGCGTCACCACACAGCGTTTGGCTCCTTAGCCATATCCCCACACAGTGATTCTTACTTCACAGTTGCTCTTGCCACACGACTGCAATCTGCATGTGGCTTCAGAGGAGACCTGCACGTTGCAGAAATACACTCCCCCCAGCCCAGAATAGGGGCAGGTTAGCCACAGACTACCTGTTTGTTTAGCACATGATCTTAACTGGGCAGCCAGGAAGGACAGAGCAGGGCTGCTGCACCAGAAGCTGCAGGAGATCTACCTACCTGCCTGGAAATGAACCTCTTCATTTAAAGGGGAAGAAAAATCCAATTAAGAAATGAAGCATTCACTTTTTGAATGTTGTGAAATAACCGTGGCCCTATCAAGATGTCAGGTATAAAGGAGAGACTACACAGGCAAGCCAGCTTGCACAGAAAGCTCTTGTGTGGAATTCAGCAAAACAAACAACTAAAATAGTACTTTCCATCATCTCTTGAGGAGACACGGTTTGAAACAAGTGGGCTGAATGAGCTATAATCACTCCACAGCTGTGTAGTGATTACACTTTAATCTCTCAAAGACCCTGCACCAAAGCACTTTCTTACATACCATGAAATTCTGCTGAAGAGGGGACCACGAGTACATAATAGGCACCAATGCCACTGTGTTCAGGGTTCTCATGTACAGTGTCTGACTTGGAAATCCTGGAAAAATGCTCTCAACAGTGCACTGGAATATAAGCAAACAGAGGGACAGTGAGGGAACAACACCTGCAGTCACAGCCAGGAGGAAATCCCACCAGAGGACAAACACAGCTAAGCCCTGTGCTCGCTCACGCTGAAGCCTTGACTCTAAAACCTTTTGTTTTTACAATATGGAAGAGTCCTAGGCACAGTCTGATCCTGACATATGGCAACGCAAAACACAAAGATTAAGGATCTTCAAGCCCCCTGCAAAGCCGTAGTTCTAGGCAGCATCTGTGCTGCTTTTGCTCTCTCCTCCATACCTGCTTTAGGAAAGGGTGTCCGCTGACCGGCTTCATTAACTGCACTGGTTGAACGCGAAGCTTCTTCCAGTCTTCATTCAGAATTTGAGTTTTTTCATGAACCTTTGCAAAATTGGCCACAAAAAGAGCCTGAAATGAGGGAAAGACATACTCAAAATTTTGAAATGTGCTTGTACTATGAACTAATGTGAAATATTCAGGCAAGATCCTTTCAGCTGGAACTACCCTCATAATGTCATTACCTTAGCTCCCATATTTGCCTGAAACCTCTTGAGCTGACGAAGACGCATATATTCTGACTTGACTTTTCTTTTCCAGTATATGATACACTTGGATGTTGCAGGAGCAGTGATTTCCATTTTTCTATAGAAACAGGGGGAAAAAATCAAACAATGGGGATCTTAATCTTATAAACAAGTGATATTAAAAGAAATCCATGCAGATTTTAAACGATCGTAGACTTTAACCAGGAAAAAGATAATTACATAAATCTGCGCTAGTCCTATTTAAGGAATAATTACAGTAAATTGCACTGAAAAGCCTGGAGAGCTTTTGCACGTAAGAAGATGCACTCCACTAAGCAAGCTTACAGGGATCCAGCTGCTTATGCCCAAGCCGGATCGCTGCGAATCCCCTGCGGATGAAGTGTTTTTGGGTGTTCCCGTTTTCCATTTGCCCGGGGCACCGAGAGAACAAAATAACGACATCGTCAGCGACATCATCAGCCCGGCTGCACCGAGCCGTCACTTTCTCCCCTTGGCAAGGCGCCAGGAAGGGCTTTTGTGTTGTTGTTGTTTACGTTTTCCAGTCCTTCCCCTCGGAAACGTCCTCCAGGAGGAGGGGAGCCGGGACTTCCCCCCCAGCTGCGTTAGGACCCGCTCTGCGCCCCCGGGACGGGCGGCAGCCCCGGGGCGACGCGGCCCCGCGGGGACCAGCCCCGGTAGCCCGGGGGACCCCCCCATCTCCAGGGATGCATCCCTGGAAACGCAGCTCCCGGTCCCCGCGGGCTGCGATCCCGGGGCCCTTCCTGCCGTCCACGCGCGGAGCACGAGCCCGCTCTGTACCGGGAACCGGCGAGCCAGGCCGCGCAGGGCGGCGCGGGGACGGAAGCGACACCGGGCGACCCACCGGGCGGCACCGAGCGAGTCCCCGCCTGGGCCGGGACACCGGACGGCCCACCGGAGCCCCACGGACGCTGGGGGGTTCACCAGCCCCACGGGGACCCACTGCCCCACGGGGACCCACAGTCCTTCGCGCCCCCCCACCACCTACCGGCCCCCTCTGCCCCGCGGTCGCCTCACCCGCCCCCCGGGAACCCCCAGGGCCCTACGGAGCCCCCGAGGGCCCCTCTGGGGGCGCCCAGCTGCCCCGTGGGGGGCTGACGGCCCCGGCGGGGGGGGCTCCGCCGCCACACGGGCCCCCCTCGGTTCGGAGGCCGCCGCCCCGGGCACCCCCGGTTGCGGGGATGGGGGGGGCCCGTTCCCCGTGACGGGGCCTCCCCCCCGCCGCCCGCGCCCCCCAGGCCCCGCCCCCGCCCCGCACTCACTCCTCAGCCATCGCGCCGCGCGGGGGGGCGCAACGCCACCACTGCGCCTGCGCAGGCGCCGGCCACGCCCTCTCGGGGGCAACGCCCCCGCGCCGCGCAGGGCGGAGTCGAGCGCGGCGGGGGGCGGTGCTTCTGCAGAAGGAGGCGGGGCCTCTATCATGGGGCGGGGTCTATGCCGCGAGGGCGGGGCCTCTGACCTGGGGGCGGAGCCTCCGCTGCGGGGCGGGGGGCGCGCGGCGGGTCCCGGGCGGGGGCGCTCGGCGGGTCCCACGCGCGGTGCCGGCGGGTGGGGGAGCCCGGCGAGGGGTCCCGCTCGGGGGGGCCCCGGGCCTGTCCCAGTGCGGCCCGGGCGCCTCGGCGGGGTCCCGCTCTGCCCCGGAACGGATCCCCGTGCCCGGCAGGGCCCCCGCTGCCCCGGGCGCCCCGCACCCCCCGGCGCCCTCCGCGGCGGCTCCCCGGCCCCGGGCCGCCCCCTCCGCGCTGGGCCGCTGCCCGCCGGGCGGCCGCGCTTCCTGCGGCGGCGCCGGGCAGGAAGCGGCTGTTTGGGGCGGCAGCGCCGGCCGGGCCCGGCTGCCAGGACCGGCGCCGCGAGGAGCCGTGGGGCGGAGGCAGCTCCGCGGGCTCCCCCCGCAGCGCTCCCCGAGCTGGCGCCTCGCCCGCCGCCCGGCCCCTTCCTTCCGCGGCGGCTCCTCCGCTGCCCTCTCCATGCGTTGCCCCGGGTACTGCCCCTGCCCGCTGCTGCCGGGGCCGACGTGCAGCTGCGCGGGGCTCGCGAGGCGCCGGCCCCGGGGACGCGGCTTCCCGGCAGGCGGGGAGGGCGGTGAGCTCAGCCCGGGCGGGCCGCGCTCACCCGGCTGCATCCGCCCTGGCGCCGCCGGCCATCCAGCCCCGCGGTGCAGGGGCACCCGGTGTCAGTGCTGGGGGAGACGAAGCCCCGCGGTGCAGGTTCCCCAGGCAGGGCCGGTGCCCGTGCCCCTGGCAGTGGCACAGCCTCTGGGACACCCTTAGCCCTGCTCTCCTTGCAGCCTTATCTGATGTCTTTGCAGTGTCTGCTGAGTCAGGCCCACCCGGGCAGCCCAGCTCCTTCCTGGCCTTCCCAGCCATTGACTCCGGTGCAGGCAGTGGGTCCATGGGCCCCTGGGATGCCAATAAATCCCCCAGGCCACTGCTCCCCAGCCCGGCCCGCATGCCCTGGAGGGGAGGATGCTGCTCCGGGCACTGCTGCTCTGCTGCCTCCTGCTCCTGTTGCTCCAGCAGGGCCAGGCCAGCGCTGTCCCGGCACCTGCGCCATCCTGGGGGGCTGCAGTTGCAGGGGGTGTCTCCACCGCAGTGCCGTCCATCGCGCTACATCATTACATCTACCTGGACGAGAACGGTGAGCAGAGGCTGCCCATCCCCTGTGACACTGAGCCCAGCCTGGTGCCCAGGGCTGATGCGTGGGCTTCCCCCAGTCCCACTGGAGGTGCTGCCAGGGCCAGGCCGCTGCCTTGACACCTACCACAGCTGGATCTCCCTGTACTGCTGGGCCCCCTTCCATGCTGCCATCTCCACCGCCTCCAAGGGCACCCGCTGCCGCTGGGACCACATGGCCCCAGGGCCTGCACCAGCTGCAAGTGCTACCTGTCACTGGCCGCGCTGAGCATCCCGTGAGCTCTCTGTCTGGAGCTGCATGGGGCACCCAGTTTCTTGCAGCTGGTGCATGGTGGTGGCTGCAGCCTGGCCTGCAGGCAGGGCTGGGTGTGAGCTGGGCCAAGCGCACGCTCAAGGCCAGAGCGGGTCGGCCCAGGTCGCCAGTGCGCCCTGCTCTGCCCACAGCATCTACAGTGACCTCTCCAACTGCACAGAGCTGCTGGTGGAGGTGCTGGTCTGCCTCTAGCCCAGCGTCGTGCTGGATGCCTTCTTCATGCAGCTCCGTGCTGACTACTTCAGTGGCTATGCCAGAGCTGGTGGCAGTAGCAGTGGCAGTGACAGTGCAGAGGGGCTGCCCTGGGGCACGGCGGTGCCCCCGAGCTGCCTCGTCCTCCTTGTGGCCGCCCTGGCTCTGCGCGGGGCCGGAGCGCGCCGTGGCTGAGGGCGGCGGGGCTCGGCCCCGGCTCCGGGGACGCCGGCGCTGGCCCGGGGCCGCGCTGACATCACTGGGTGTCTCCCTGGCACGAGCTCCCGCCGGCTCCGGCTGCGGCGGGGGAGAGCGGACGGGGGCCGGGGCTGCGGCCCCTCCGCGATCCCGGCGCGGCCGCGGTCGGCGGGGTTCGGCGGCTCGGGGCGGCCTGACCGGCGCCGCTCCGCTCCGCCGCGCACGTGCGGTCGCAGCGAGGGGCAGCCCGGGCGGGCAGCGCCGCGAGCGCGCGGGGTCTCAGCGCGGGGCAGCCGGGCGGCCGCACGCGGGGCCAGGGCTCCCGCGGCTCCGGGGCCGGGCGGCCGCGGCGGCCCCGCTCGCTGCCCACGTGCGCGGTGCCCGGCGGGGCCGGGAGCCCCGCGCCGCCCCCGCGGCGCCGCCTGTGCGGGGCCCTGACGCCTCCCCGCTCCACTCCCCCCGCCCGCGGGCTGCCGGCCCTCCGCGCGGGAGACGAGGGATTTCACAACCCAGCCCCGGCAGCGCAGGACACAGTAAACAGCGGCGGCCCGCGAGCCCCGGTGCTGCCCGCCGGGCCGCCATGCCCGCCCGGGGCCGGCCCCGCGCCGCGCTGCCGCCCGCCGCCCCGCGCTGAGCCCGCCGCGCGCCCGGCCCCTCCGGCCAAGTGCCCCTGCAGAGGAAAGGAGTCGCTTCCTGTTGTTCCCATTGAAATACGGGGCCGGCGGGGGCCGGCCGCCTTCTGCGGGATGGCAGCGCGCGTGCCGCCCGGCCCGGGGCTGCTGCTGCTGTGCGGTGAGTGCGGGAGGGCGGGCGGGCGCCCCGGGGCCTCGCGCCGCCGCGGGCACGTGGGGCCGTGCGGGGCGGCGGGGGACCGGGTCGGGGCCGCCTCTGCCCCGCGGGCGGCAGAGCGGCCGGGAGCACCCGGGGTCCTGCCGCACCGTGGGGCGCTGGAGCAGGACCTGTGGCACTGGGGCTCTGGGGTCCCCACGCTGCTCTGGGGGCTGCTGCACGAACCCCCCCCGCACTGGCCCCGGTGCTGGTGGAGAGTGTCCAGGCGCAGCGGCTCCGCTTCCCCTCGCGCTTCCCTTTCCTGCTCTGGCTCCGGCCCGGCAGCCCCGCAGTGTCCGGGCGGGCGGCCCTCTGACTGTGCTGCCTCGCACAGCCCTGCTGGGGCGGGCACTGAGCTCCCCTGGCGCCCAGGCCCAGACCCTCGCCCAGGATGCCCACACCAGCCCGCCTGCCACCGCTGCTGCCATCAACTGGACGGCGCAGTTCGTGGGTGAGCATCGGGACGGGATGGGGTGGATGGGAAAGGACGGGATGGGACAGGTTGGATGGGAAGGGTTGGGACAAGGCGGGATGGGATGGGACGGGAAGGGGCGAGACGAGATGGGATGTGATGGGAAGAGATGGGGTGGCACGAGATGAGATGGGACGGTATGGGACAGGAAGGGAAGGGACACAATGGGAAGCGATGGCGCAGGCTGCTGCGGTGACGCTGAGCGGCTGTCCCCGCAGAGGAGATGTACGTCAACATCTCGCAGCACTGCTGGGAGCTCTTCGTGGAGCTCATGGGCAACGTGAGCACGCCGCAGCTCTGCGAGTGGAGCGTCATCAGCAGGTACCGGCCCGCACCGGGAGCCGCTCCCGGGACACGGCCGCTTCCTGGAGCCTCCGGCCGAGAGCGGAGGTGGGCAGGGGGGCTGGCCGGCCCCATGCCCAGCGTCGCGCTGCCCACAGGCCCTACAGCTTCCTGCAGTCCTGCCTGGAGGGCTGGGCCGACCGGCTGCGCTACGGCTACCCCAACGCGCTGGCGGAGCAGTACATCTTCCAGAGCCACCACCACTACTTCCACAACTGCACGCCGCCGCACCAGGTGCTCGACCCGCCCGAGGACGTGCTGCTGGCCATGATCATCGCGCCCATCTGTCTCATCCCCTTCCTCGTCACCCTCGTCATCTGGCGCAGCAAGGACGGCAAGGCGCAGGCCTGAGCGCCGCGCGCCGCCCGCGCCCCCGCCATTAAAGAGCTTCTCCTGCCGCCGCCGCCTCCCAGCCCTCCCTCCTCTCGGTCGCTCTCTCGGAGCTCGGTGCTGGCGCCGCGTCCCGCTGCTTCCCCCCCCGGCCCGCCCCGGCCCGCGGGGTGCGCTGCGCCCGCCGCACCGGAGCCAGGACCGGCCCGGGGGCGGCGCCGCTGCCGGTGTCGGGTCCCGGCGGGGCGGGCGGAGGCGGCGGAAGCGGCGGCGCGGAGCCGCCGGGAGGACAATGGGTCCCGCGGGCCGGCGCCGGGGCCGCGGGACGGGCGGGGCGGGGCCTGCAGGGGGCGGGGCCGAACGGGACGGAGATGGGCGGGGACTAGCGGGGGCGGGTCAAGAGGGGGCGGAGCCAGGTCTGGACGGAGGCGGGGCTGAACAGGACGGCACCCAGAGGGGCGGGGCCTGCGTGGGGCGTGGCCGGGAGGGGGCGTGGCCGAGCGTGGGCAGTCCGGGGCGGGGCCGGGCGCGTTGCTGCCAATCAGGATGGCGCCGCGCGGCAGGCCCCGCCCCTTGGCGGCGGCGGCGGCGGCGGGCGGGCCGGAAGCGCGCGGCGGCGGATCCGGTCGTCGTCGGCGGCGCGGGATGAGTTTCGCGTGGCCCTGGCAGTACAGCTTCCCGCCCTTCTTCACGTGAGTGCGGCGGCACCGGGACCGGAACCGGCACCGGAACCGGGGCGGGGACCGGCCTCACGGCGCTCCGCCCCCGCAGGCTGCAGCCCAACGGCGACACGCGGCGGAAGCAGCTCGCGGCCTGGTGCGCGCTGGTGCTGGGCTACTGCCGGCAGCAGCGGCTGCACGCCATGACGGTGCGCGAGGCGCACGACGGGCCGCTCTTCGGCAACGCCCGCCTGCAGCGTATCCTTTACCGGGCCCCCCGGTGCCCCCGGTGCCCCCGCGTCCCCCGGCCGTGCCCGCTCCTTAGCGCCCCGCAGGGAAGCTCCCGCTCGAGGCCGTCCAGGTGGTGCTGGAGGAGCTCCGCAAACAGGGTGCGTGGTCCGGGAGGCCGCGCCGGGGCCGCCGCGCCGTCCGCGCCGCTGACGCCCCCTTTTCCGTCGTTTCCAGGGAATCTGGAGTGGCTGGACAAGGGCAAGTCCAGCTTCCTCATCATGTGGCGGAGGCCGGAGGAGTGGGGCAAGCTCATCTACCAGTGGGTGAGGCTGGGGACGCCGAGGGCAACGTCTGCGCTCCCGCTTTCCCCCCGTTCCTCCCGGCCCGGTTCCGTTCGTCCGCGCCGCAGGGACGCGCGGAGCCGTCGGCCCTTGCGTTGCCCCAAGGCGCGACTTGAGCGGTCGACGGGCACGAACTTCCTTCGTCCCTGCAGCGTCGCGGGGAGGACGGAGCCCCTCGTCGCGCTGCCTCCTTACAACAGGACCCTGGGTTGCAAAACACGTCCTTGGGCATGGGCAGAAGGAGCAAAGAGTAGAGGGACGGAGCGCGCCCCTGTCTGAGCTTGTTGGGGGTCTTTTATTGACTCCCCAAGGCTCCAAGGCGTTTCCGGGGGGTTTTGCTCACTGAGCGTTGCCCACGCTGTCTCACTTGCACTAAGGCGTCCCGCAGGTCCGTGCTGAGCGCATTACACGGTGAGGTTTGCTCTGTTGCTTCTCTATTTCCAGGTAGTGAAGAACGGCTTGACCAACTCCGTGTTCACGCTGTACGAACTGACCAGTGGAGATGATACAGAGAACGAAGGTAATGCCGTGGCTCGCGTTCGGGAGCCAGGTAACCCTCATGCTTTATTCCTGGTATTGCAGATAGCAATAAATCGGTGACACTGTGGTGTCGTCAGTGTCATCGCTCATGTACCCCAGTGCGTTCCCTGCTGTGATTCCCCCTGTTCCTGTTGATGGAACGTTTGTCCTTTCCTAGAGTTCCATGGCTTGGATGAGTCGATGCTGCTCCGGGCCCTGCAGGCCTTGCAGCAAGAGCACAAAGCTGAGATTATCACGCTGGACGACGGACGGGGCGTCAAGTTCTTCTAATAGGAGCCTCTTCCTCCCGCTCCTCTCTGGCTGCTGAAGCGTTTCTAGCTGTGAAGGTCCCATCTCCCGGCCTGGTTTCAAGCAGCAGCTGCCAGCAGCTTTGGATTTCTTGGAGCAAGGAGAGTCTGTGAAGCCTTCCAAAGACGAGACGACTTCGAGGTGCTCAAAGATGCTCTGTCTTTCTTTTCTCCCTGTTCGTTTCTGCTCGAGAGGTTAAAGCTGCTCCGAGCAGATCCGAACGGCACCACCCCAGGAGCGGAGAGCGAGCGCTGCTGCTGGTGGTCCCTGTTCCCGGGAGAGCGGCCGGAGCGGGTTCTGCGGTGGCCGGGTCTGGCCTGGCCGTCGGGGCAGCTCCTTGGCCCTCTGCCCGTGTCACCGCGCTCGCCGCGGGCCGTGCAGGACCTCAGCAGAAACGTGGCTGCTCCCCGTGGATGCCAAGGAACTGATTTGGAATAATTAAAATAACATGTATTTATAGAGCAGCTCGGGTCTTTCTATCTTTATTCTCCATCAGTAACAGGTCGGTGCACCAAGTTGCTGTCCGTTGTCCATGTTTTGTTGTGGCAGTGTGTGGAGGGGATGACTCTGCTTGCAAAGCCTTCGTACCTGACTGGGAAGCAGGTAGCACAGGTATTTTTTTCCACATGCTGGAGTTACGGACCAGCTGGGCTTTTACTACCTGCTGGGGGCTTCAAGGCAGAACATATTTCCATTTTCCATGTGCAATTCATCCAAAGCTCGTGGGTTCAGTGCAGAGGTGAGGCAAGCTCTGTAAAAAGAGCTGGCAGGGAGTGTAACTTAAGTTTTCAGATGCTTAATCCTGATAATGATGTACACAGCTGATCAGAGCCAGGGCCCAAATACAGCAAATTCTGAATCGCTAACCACAGGCTGCTGTGGCCGAGGGAGGGTCACGCTCTGCTCTCCTGTTCTGGAGCCCTTCCATGGGGGATTCGGCACTTGCTGCACTCAGACGTAGGTCGCGGGGCTGCATCGCCCTTTAATCGGTGCCGTTAGGGTTGTTCATAGGAACACGGAACAGAAAGGCCCCGTCCCCCCGGCAGGCTCTGGCCGCTGTTCCCAGCGGTTTGTCCTTCCCTGCCCTTTCTGTGCTCCTCGCGCTGCTTCAGCTGCTGACAGCCCTTGTCGACAGCAGATAATCTTCAGTGTGGTCGAGGTGCCAGCGCCCAGCCTGAGCTGGTGGGACAAGGAAGGTCAAAAATCCCCTTTCCGAAACGGCAGCCTGGTCGCTTGGAGTCGCCGGGATGCTCTGGCCCGGTCTCTGCTTGCGGGCACCGGGTTCCCAATCTGCATCCCTTCTCCAACGCTGGCACCAGCCGTGCTTCCCTACTGCTTCCAGGGGATTCCTGCGTGCCAGTGGATCGCTGCGGAGCGCGGCGCCCTTGGCAGCGCTGCTGGGCTCTGGTTGGGCCAGCGTGGCCCCAGGTGGCCCCGGGAGCCGCTCACTTCTGCGGGTTCTGGTGGCCTGGCTGGGGCACGGAGCGGCCGCCCGGTGCCGGAGCCACGTGCCGGCTGATCCGCTCCACCGTCCTGCCCGCTGCTGCCAGCCCACGCCGCGAGTTCCTGCGAAGCCGTTGAGTCAGGATGGACGCGCTGCCCTTCCGCGCACGGCCGCGTGCTGCTCCACGCGCGGGCGGGCGGGCGATGCCCGTCCTGGCGTACGTGTCACTGCGTGACCGCGGCAGCGGGGCCGGTGCCGCAGCCAGCGCCGGCGGGGGGGCCTGGGCTGAGCCGGGCTGTGCGCTGGGCGCGAGGCCCCAGCAGAGGGAGCGCGTCCGCAGCGCGGGGCCTCCGTGCTGCGTGGGGCCTCCGTGCGTGTGGGGTCTCTGTGCACGTGGGGCCTCCATGCTATGTGGGGTCTCCCTGCATGTGAGACCTCCGTGCACACGGGGCCTCCGTGCTGCGTGGGGCCTCCATGCTGCATGGGGCCTCCGTGCTGCATGGGGCCTCTGTGCACGTGGGGCCTCTGTGCTTCATGGGGCCTCCGTGCGTGTGGGGCCTCTATGCCATGTGGGGTCTCTGTGCATGCGGGGCCTCCGTGCATGTGGGGTCTCAGTGCACATGAGGCCTCCGCGCTGCATGAGGCCTCTGTGCACGCGGGGCCTCTCTGAGTGTGGGGTCTCCATGCTGCATGTGGCCTCCGTGTGTGTGGGGCCTCCCTGCACGCGGGACCTCTGTGCCATGTGGGATCTCTGTGTGCGTGGGGCCTCCTTGCCACATGGGGCCTCTGTGTGGAGCCTCCGTGCCGTGTGGGGCCTCTGTGCCGTGTGGGACCTCCGTGCACGCAGGGCCTCTGTGCCATGGGGGGGCCTCTGTGTGTGTGGGACCTCCGTGCACGTGGGGCCTCCATGTGCGCGGGGCCTCCGTGCCAGCCTCCCTGAAACCGGCATCCTCCCTACACAGCCACGGCCGGGCCGCTCGCGTGGGAACCGTCTTTGTCCGGTGCTGGGGCCTGTTGCGATGGCCACGATCTGCTCCTGCCCCTCTCGCATTGAGTCTCCCCCTCTGCTGCTGCTGCCCCCGGCCTTGTGCTGCTCCCGCCTGCCCCGAGCAGGGTCCTTCAGACCGCGCGGGGTGTCCGATCCCCTCCTCATCCCGGGGCTGCCGGACCCGCGGCGCGCTCGGCTCTCACGTAACCCCGTTCCCCTTGAGCGTGTCCGTGTTCTTCATTAGGTTTGTTCCTTCCGCAGGAAGTGCTGATGTGACATTAGATAAACCCAAACTTGCCTCTCTCCTTCCAAGCCTCCCTGGCAGCCCTTCGCTCCTGCTCCGCAGCTTCCTAATGAGCTGCTGCTTGGGGAGGAGGAGAGGAGGAACACACTCGTCCCCCCCATCAGGAACATGGGCACAAGCCCTTCTCTGCATTGGGATGTCGGAGCTGCTCGGGCTCCCCGTGGCCGGGAAGGTGTGAGCGGGAAGCCCAGGGGTGCAGGTCCCTTGGAATTAGGCAATAGTCGGCTTTTTAGAGGGAAGGAGTCTCATGGCCTCCAACCACAACTTTGCCTTGTCCCAACTCGGCTTCGCTCCACTTGCACCTCGGGCAGCCTGGGGAAGAACCCAGCAAGGGAGGCCGAGGGGATCCCTTGACCACCCAAAGCACCAGCATCGCGGTGGCCGGGGGAGCCCGGGCCAGTGAGTGCCAGGGGCGAACGGGTCCCGCTTCTTCCCGGGGGCCTCGGCTGCAGCCTCCGCGGCCGCGTCTGGCCGGGCTGATTGCAGCGCCGGGCGCGGTGCGGCGCGGGCCGGGCGCTGAGATAAGGCGCTATCGGGCCGTGCACGTTCGGGCCCTGCTGCTGGGGACAGGAGAAGCTTCGCGGCCTTTCCCAGCCGTGCGGCAGCTGGGAACGGGAGTTGTTCACTCTGATAAATGTGAAACCCGGGATGAATTGTTATGTGGGTCACATCTGAAACCCAGGGCTAAGGCAGTCCCGAGGGGACTTATCTGCCCGGCTGTGATTTTCGAGGCGCCTTCTCGCGCTGTCGGAGTCACCACGGCTGCTACTCCGTGCCACTCACCTCTCCGCTGCAGCCGAGGACACCGGGCTCCGCTGCCGGGGGTCCGTGAGACCCCTGCACGTACCCTCGCTGCCGGACGGGGGGACGGGGACGGCGGGAGCGCCCGCACGGGCGGCTCCGCTCGGCCGCCCGCTCCGCTCCGCGCCCTGCCCTGCGCTCCCAAGCGCTGCAGTAAATAGGCTGAACGGCCGAATCGCGGCGGCTCCTCAAAGCCAAGCGCTGGCACGGGCTCCGTGCCCGGGAGTGTCACCTGAGCAGGCACAGGGTGTCGGGTGTTATCCCTGGTGATCCTGGTGATAGCTGGGGATCCCGACTGGAGCGCTCTGCTTTCCGCCCGCCTCTGGCTCCAGCTCGGCTGGGACGCGGCCCCACGTGGTGCCCAGACCGATTTCCCACTGTGGGGTCCAGCCTGCGGCCACCGGAGCCCCACGGTGCCAGGATCTGCTCCCGATGACGGTGCAGACCTGGGGTCAGCCCCCCTCAAGGGGAGGATTTTCAGCCAGGAAGGCCAAAAGCTGCAGCTTTGCTGAAAGCCGCAGTCGTGGCGGGTAAGAGCAATTACTTTTCCAGCAGGGAACTTTTGAAACCTGACATAAGTTGGACGTGTGGGGAAGCTGCAGCTGTTAACAACGACCAGACCGGGCTCTGGAGGAGACCTCAGATCCAGGCAGGAATGGGGTCCAGCTCCCCAGTTTTGTGCAGCCCTGCAGGCTGGGGCAGGGAGCAGAGCAGAGCTGCATGGTGCCCCATCCGCTTGGTGGGGTCTGGTGAAAAGGGAGGACATCTCTGCCCGGCGGGAGGTCGCATCTGAACAAACCCCCTCGCAGCAGAGCGGGCTCCAGCTGTGCTCCGTTTTACAGCACAAGAGGCCTCTACAGCGGGAGCCCCACATGCCCCCAGCCCCCTGCCCAGCTTCTGCTCTTTGCAACAAGGGATGTTTGGGCCTGGGGATGAGGGACCCCTTCCCCAACCGAACCTGCACCCGACTGAGCCCCGGGCAGTGCAGAGCACAGGCAGGGATGTCCTTGCTCCGCACAGCTGCCTGCAAGCCCCAGAGGGATCCATTTCTCTCCCCAGGCCATTTTCTCCCCATTCCTCTGCTCCACGGGCAGGGGAGGATGAGCAGGGTCACGTGCAGGTAGCACAAGCCGGCCCAGCCCAGAGATTAGCAGCCGGACACGCAGCCCGGGCAGGGCTTCTGGGGAACAAGATTTCATTAAACGCGTCTCCTCCTCCCGCCCGGCTGGGGATTTGCGGGGCTGCAGCGGAGCCGCAGCCGGGGTCACTCCTGCGCATGCAGGGCCAGTGGTGGAAGCTGCGGGAGGACATAGGACATTTCTCTCCTCCCTTTAGTGGTTCTCTTATTGTTGAATCGAAACAACCTGACCTCGGGGTACATAAGTTAATGTCGGCTCCAATAGCTTTGTGTTTTATGTCTTTTATGTGTTTTGTGTAAACAGTTGCACTGAGTGAGCAACTTAGTTCAAACTGCAGGGACAAGAGGCTCTTGTCTGCGCGCTGGGCTAGCGCGGGGCTGCAGCAGACGTTCATGCGTTTGTGTGATTCGCATTTGGGGATTTCACACCATGGCAGAGCGAGGGTCCAGGCTGCCAGGGGCTGGGCAGAGCAGCAGGACCTGAGAGCCGTGAGGATTCGAGCGGCAGGAGCTGCTCCCCATGGCCCGGCAAGGATGGCTGCTGCTCTGGAGGACGCGCCGCTCCGCAATCCCAAGTCAGAAGTGCTAAGTAAATGTTGGAAACAAGCTCTTCCCTGCAGCGCCGCGCTGCCTGCGTCACCCTGGTGCTTCAGCTACACCAGTGCCAGGAGCAGAGCAGGGCTCCAGCTGGGGGGAAGGGGCTGGCAGAGCCCCCGGCGCTTCCAGCTCCACAGCGGGAGGAGGATCGGGGTCGCTGCGGGGGAAGTCTGTGCCCAGGGGGCAGATCCTGCACTTAGGGTCTGTGCGTGGTCCTGGTGCTGGGGCCAGGTGACCGAGCCCGCTGGTCGTGCCGGTGCCTGTGCACGGCGCGTGCTGTCCGTGCCGGTGCCCGGTGCCCTATGCCGGTGTGGGTGCTGGCGTGGGTGCCCAGCGCCCGTGCCCGGTGAACGGAGCCGGTGCGGGGCGCACGGAGCCGGTGCGGACCCGGCGTCCGGCGGGGGCCGCTCCCGCCGCGCAGGCGGGGGGCGGTGGCCGCGGGGGGGCGGTGCGGGGACGGGGGCGGCGCCGCCAGGCGGGGCCGGGACCCAGACCGGGACCGGGACCGAGCGGACGGCGGCGGCGCCAGGTGCGAAGCCGTCCGGAGAGCGGCCGAGCCGTTGCCGCGGGCCGATGCTGGCGGTGGAGCCGTGCGCCGCCGGCGGGGCCATGTCCCAGCCCGAGGCGGAGCGGGCGAGCGGCGGCGCGGAGGAGCTGGGGCCAGAATCGGAGCCGGAGCAGGAGCTGGAGCCGGAGTCGGGGTCCCCCGGGCGGGCTCCGCAGCGCAGCCGCGGCCGGCGGCTCTCGGGCCGCGAGTCCCGGCGCGCGTCCGTTCGCTTCAGCCGCCGCAGCTCGGCCGAGCTGGAGCTGCTGGGCTACGCGGCGGCGGCGGCGGCGGCGGGGCCGGGTGGCGCCGCGCGCGGGGGCTCCGGGTCGCCGCCGCCCGCCACGAGCCGCCGCGAGCCCGAGGAAACGGAGAGCGAGGAGGTGGAGACCCGCGCCGTGGCCACCTCCCCCGACGGCCGCTTCCTCAAGTTCGACATCGAAATCGGCCGCGGCTCCTTCAAGACCGTCTACAAGGGGCTGGACACGGAGACCACCGTGGAGGTGGCCTGGTGCGAGCTGCAGGTGAGCGGTGCGGGATGCGCGGGACGCGGGACACGCGGTGCGGGAGGTGCCGGGGGCGCGGTGCAGACTAAGTGCCCCGCGGGGCACCGAGGGGTCCGAGCGCCTCAGCCCCGGCCGCGATCCCTTTTCCCGGCGGCACCGTCCGCTTGCCCGCGCTCAAGGACGCGGCCGCCGGCACCTGTGGGCTGGCCCGGCCCGGCCCGGCCCTGCTCCCCTCGGCTGCTCCTTCCTCCCCGCTATCCCGCTCCGGCAGGCCCGGCTGGCCGCGCTTCTCCTTCCAGCCCCCTCGGCGTCCGCGGCCGCTCTCCAGCCGGGAACCCTCCGCGCCAGCGCTGCCCCCGGGGCGGCCGTGTCCCCCCGCGGAGCGCGGGGCATCTCCGGGGCTGCAGCGGGCGCCGGGAGCGGCGCACGGGCTGGGCAACGGCCCCGCTTTGCCGCTGGTCGCGGCAGGGCCGGCGCTGCGGGGGCTGCAGCGCGGAACGGGGCACGCTCTGGCCCCGGGCTCCCCCGCGCCCCGGAGCTGTCCCGGGCCCGGGCTCGCGCTGACCCGGCGCTTCCCGGCTCTCCTGGCCGGCACGGGCTGTTTTCCCCCGGCCTCGCCGCCCCCCGGGCAGGCGGGAGCGGGGCCGGGGGGCCGAGCCCGGCGCTCGCCCGGGCGGGGCGGGCCGGGGCGGCGGCGCCGGTGCCGTGCCAAGGGCTGTGCCAAAGCCCGGGCACATGTTGGCAGCGTGCGGCGCCCGGCACAGCGCGTCCTTGGTGCGCGCTGCTGCTCGTCCTTGGCTGTGTCCGGAAGTACCTGGGGCTGCCTGTGGCTTCCACCGCTCCCTTGGACTCTTCCCTAACCGTGTCCAAACCTGTGGATTTCCAGGGCTGGGAGCATCTTCCCAGTCCCCTCTGCCCCTGTGTCCCCCATCCTGTCACAGGATGCTGCCGCTGAGGTGCTAGGGGGAGCAGCTGAGGGCTCGCTCCCGATGCCAACCCTGCTTGGCTCCTGGCAGATGTGAGGCTGCGTGTGGGGCACCTTGCCCAGCTCCTCGGGCTCCGGGAGACCCTGGGGAAGGATCCTGTGGAGTCCAAAGTCCTGTCCAGCTCTCTGACCATGGTGGCTGCCAGAGCAGCAGGGTCCAAGTCCTTGTTTACACAGAAAAACGCGTCTTACAAGTTTGTTGTCTTGTTGCTAAAACCTCAGTGCTGCTGTGAGGGCCATGTCCCCGGGGCCACTGCAGCCCGTGATGGAGGGAGAGACCCTGGAGGAGCAATGGGGGCAGGTGACACCTCGGCCCTTCGCCCGGGCGCTGCCCGTTGCTCCCATCACCTTTGTGCCCGTCTGCATCCCAGCGGGGAAGCTGCCTGGCACGAGGGGGCCGCTCCTTGGCAAACCCAGCACTGGGGCATCTGCCCGGCCCTGTCCAGCGTCTGTCCCCCTGCCATGTCCGTCGGGCCTGGCGCACACGGGCAGACTGTGCGCTCTCTTTTCCTGCAAAGAATCGGACATTGTGACACAAATACGGGATTTGCAACCACACATAAAAACAGTTGTGGCTCTGCCCCTTTAAAAATAGGTTTGTCCTCTGGCTTTCACAGTTATCCCTTTATTACCCTTAAATATAAGCAAGCAGGTTACCTCCGCCTGGAGCCGTAGTTCCGGCCCGCGCGCCTCGTGTGCCCGCGGCGATGTCCCTTGACCCCAGATGGCGGCCGTGGCCACGGGCCGGCGCTCCGGGTGCTCCCATGGGATAGCGGCGCCCGCAGAGCTGCCGCCACCTGTTTACGCTTCCCGGCTTTAGCCTCGGGGCTATTTCTGGCCGAAGGTGCCAGGGTGGCGGGCAGGAGGAAGCCGGAGGCCCAGCATGGGGCCCAGCTCCATTGAGGAGCCGGGGCAAGAGCCCCTCTGCCACCCGCGATGCCCTGGGCTCAGGATGGGCCGGGTGCACCCAAACCATCCCGCCGCGGGTCGGAGCTGTGGGTTGGGGCTGTGCAGAGCTGTGCAGTGTCGCCTGCCGAGGACAGAGGCACCGGGGGCTCCGGAGCGGGCGCCTGCCCGTGTGCGCGGTGCCTGGTGGCCCCTTCAGAGCGATGCCTGGTGGCCTTGTTGGCTCCAGAGCCCCTGTGCCCCCCAGCGCCTCCGGCAGGCTCGGGAACAGCGCGGAGCCGTCGGGCCGTGCCGGGGGCCGTGCCGGGGGCCGTGCCGGGGCCGTGCCGCTGCTTGGCGGCCGCGCTGCTGCCGGCTATGAAAGGCCCCATTGATCGGCGCCGGCCGGGCTCGGCTTCCCCCTGGCCAAGCCGTGTCCCCGAGGGCGCGTTAAGGAGAGGAGGGGATTACGGAGCAGCTCCGGACGGGGCGGGGGCCGGCTCTGCTGCAGCGGGAGCCGCGAGAGGCGCTGGGGACGGGAGCTCCGAGGGGCGGCCACAAGCGCCAGGCGCCGCATCCCGGTGTCCCGCGGGCTGCAGCGCGGCCCCTACCCGGCTCCGGGCGCTGCGGCTCCGTGCAGGATCCCGCTGTTCCCATCCCGCTGTGGCCAGATCCTCCCTGCAGGTCCCGTTCGTGGGTGGGAGGCTCCCGCGGCCGCCCCTCACGGGCCCCGCTGAGGGCAGAGGCAGCCGGGCACGTCGGTGCCCTTGGGCAGCGCGGTGGCGCGCGTGGTTCCGTCCGCGCATCCATCCCTCGGTCTCCACAGACGCGGAAGCTCTCCAAGACGGAGCGGCAGCGCTTCAGCGAGGAGGTGGAGATGCTCAAAGGGCTGCAGCACCCCAACATCGTCCGCTTCTACGACTCCTGGAAGTCGACGGTCAAGGGGCAGATCTGCATCGTGCTGGTCACTGAGCTCATGACCTCGGGCACCCTGAAAACGTGAGCGGGTGCCGGGTTGGGGACCCTGGGGGCTGCCTGAGCCATGAGAACAGGGCCTGGAGGAGCCGGGACGATGCTCCGGGAACCCCCTGCCTGGGAACCCCCTGCGTCCCCACAGGTACCTGAAGCGGTTCAAGGAGATGAAGCTGAAGGTGCTGCAGCGCTGGAGCCGGCAGATCCTGCGCGGGCTGCACTTCCTGCACACCCGCGCGCCGCCCATCATCCACCGCGACCTCAAGTGCGACAACATCTTCATCACCGGCCCCACCGGCTCCGTGAAGATCGGCGACCTGGGGCTGGCCACGCTCAAGCGCGCCTCCTTCGCCAAGAGCGTCATCGGTGAGCGGCCGAGCGGGCCGGGACCGGGGCCGCAGGGCCGGCGCTGAGCCCCCCGTGCGCCCCCAGGCACCCCCGAGTTCATGGCGCCTGAGATGTACGAGGAGAAGTACGACGAGGCCGTGGATGTCTACGCCTTCGGCATGTGCATGCTGGAGATGGCCACCTCCGAGTACCCCTATTCCGAGTGCCAGAACGCCGCCCAGATCTACCGCAAGGTCACCTCGGTGAGCTGGGAATGCCACCCGGGAATGCTGCCACCGGCTGCAGAGGAGGGGGGTGGGTGGCAGCGGCTCCTGGGTGCCCCACCGGGGCAGGGGACGATGCTCTGCCAGGCGCACGGTGCCATCGCGGAGCAGGCGGGACGGCTGCGTCCTCCTCTGCAGGGGCTGAAGCCCAGCAGCTTCTACAAGGTGAAGGTGCCCGAGCTGAAGGAGATCATCGAGGGCTGCATCCGCATGGACAAGGACGAGAGGTGGCCGTGGCCGGGGCGGCGGGCGCGCGCGGGCGAGCGACCCGCTGAGCGCGCTGCCCCGCAGGTACACCATCCAGGACCTGCTGGAGCACTCCTTCTTCCAGGAGGACACCGGCGTGCACGTGGAGCTGGCCGAGGAGGACGACGGCGTCAAGTCGGGGCTGAAGCTCTGGCTGCGCATGGACGACACCAAGAAGCTGCACGGCAAGTACAAGGACAACAACGCCATCGAGTTCCTCTTCGAGCTCTACAAGGACGTGGCCGAGGAGGTGGCCCAGGAGATGGTGGGTGCCGCGGGGGGCCGGGCGGCGGGGTGGCGGGCGCCGGGCTCACCATGCCGTGGTGCAGGTGATCCTGGGCTTTGTGTGCGAGGCCGACTACAAGCTGGTGGCCAAGGCGGTGCGGGACCGCGTGGTGGCCATCAAGCGCAAGCGGGAGAAGCTGAAGCGGGCGCAGGAGGCGGCGCCGCCGGGGCCGGGGGTCCTGCAGCTGCTGGAGGAGCTGAAGTCCCCGGGGCCGCCCGGCTCTGCCGTCGCCTCCCCGGTCACCCCTGGATCCGGCGACTCCGTCTTCGGCGGCGTCTTCCCGCCGGAACCCGAGGAGCCCGAGGCCGACCAGCACCAGCACTTCGCCTACCGCCACGCCAGCTACTCCTCTGCCACCTGTACGTGTGCCGGGCCCGGGGGCTGCGCTCGTGGTGTCCGTCACACTCACGGTGCCACCGCGCTCCTCCGCAGCCGACGGCGAGACCGACGGCTACCTGAGCTCCTCGGGCGTCCTGGAGTCGCCGGAGCTGCTGCCGCGGGGGGCCCTGTGCAGCCCCCTGCCCGCCCGTCCCCCCCGCCGCTTCCCCACGGTCAGAGGGTTGATGAGGGCAGGGGGATGCAGCGGGGGGGTCATCGCTCACCGATGTCCCCCTGGTCCTGCAGGGCCTGGCACTGCGGCTGCCCCTTGACCCCGGTGCTGGCACCAGCGACATCTCCTCACCCGTGGACAGGTGAGACCCGCGGGCCCGGGAGGTCACAGCAGTGGTGCCCCATGCCCACCTCAACACTGACACTGTCCCCAGCTATGCCTCGGACGCGGCCTCGGGCCTCAGCGATGGCTACGAGGGGCTCTCAGCGGGCGAGCGGGGCGCCGAGGCGCCGGGCCGGCGGGCGGCGGGGAAGCTGCTGCGGCGCCGCGCGCGCTCCCGGCTGCGCATCACCAACGTGAGCGATGGGGACAGGGGACGGGCCCTCCCCGGCACCGCCACGGCCTCACCGCCCGCCCGCCCCCAGATCTCGGACCAGAGCGACCGCGTGGTCGAGTGCCAGCTGCAGACCTACAACAGCAAGATGGTGACGTTCAAGTTCGACCTGGACGGCGACAGCCCCGAGGAGATCGCGGCCGTCATGGTGAGTGCGGGGCTGACGCGGGTGCTGGCAGCACCGAGTGGTCCCTCATGTCCCCTCCCCGTCCCCGCAGGTCCACAACGAGTTCCTGCTGGAGTCGGAGCAGGAAGGCTTCATCCTGCGCATGCGGGACATCATCCACCGCGTGGAGACCCTGCTGCGCAAGGAGGGCTGCGGCGGCCGCCCGCCCGCCAGCACCGTGAGAGCCTGGGGTGGGACGGGGATGGGGACGGGAATGGGGACAGGATGGGGACAAGGATGGGGATGGGGAAGTGGATTGGAAATTGGAATAGGGATGGGGACGGGAATGGGGACAGGATGGGGATGGTGAAGTGGATTGGAAATGGGAATAGGGATGGGGACAAGGTTGGGGACAGGGATGGGGACAGGATGGGGACAGTGAACGGGAATGGGGACAGGATGGGGACGGGGATGGGGACAGGATGGGGACCGCATAGAGACAGGAATGGGGACAAGGTTGGGGAGGGGGCAGGGGATGGGAATGGGGACAGGGACGGGGACAAGGCTGGGGTGGCAGCAGGGCCGCGGCCAGCGGCCACGTCCCGCTCAGCCCTCCTCCCCGCAGGACCCGCCGCTCCAGGCGCTCCCGCGCTCGGTCTCCTCGTCCTCGCTCAGCGGTAGGTCCCGGCCCCGCCGCGCTGTCCCCGCAGCCGTGTCCCCTCGGGCCCCGTGGCAGCAGCTCCGGAGCTCACGGCTGCCCCGCAGACCTGGGCTGCACCAGCCCCAGCCTCCCGCTGCCGCCGAGCGGCTCCGCGGCGCACAGCGGCCCCGGGCGCCCCGCAGGTACCGGCCGCCCCGGGTGTCCCCGTGTCCCGCAGGCGCCCGGCCCCGCTCATGCCCCTCTCTCCCGCAGGTGTCCCCAGCCCCGCGGCGCAGACCTGGCCCCTGGCTCCGGCCAGCCCCACTCCTGCCCCCGGCAGCCCGGAGGGTCCCGCGATGCCGCCGCTGCCCCCGGGGCCGCCCGGGAGCCCCCTGCCCGGCCCCGTGGCCCCGCTGCCGCCCGCCGCCGCACACCCCGACCCGCCGCGGCCCCACAGCCTGGCGCTGGGGACCCCCTGCTCTGTCCCCGCCGTGCTGGCCGGGCCGGGAGCCAGCGGCGATGCCGGAGGGGGCTGCGCGTCGGCTCCGGCCACTGAGGCCCCCGCGAGTCCCCCGGTGACACCAGCGAGTCCCGCGGTGCCGGACGGGCTGGGGGGCGACCCGGTGAGTGCGGGGAGGGCCGGGGATGTGCAAACGGTGGGGCTGTGGGACACACAGGGACACGAGGAGGGTCAGGGCTTTGGGACACCCAGGGATGTGAGTGCGACCCGGTGAGTGTGGGGAGCCCCAGGGAGGGTCAGGGCTCGGGGACACGCAGGGACCGGGGCCCCGCGCGGTGGCCGTCCCGGCCGCCCTCGCCGATGGCCGCGGTGGCCGCCAGGCGCCGCTCTGCTCGCCCAGGCCCGCGCACCCGCTCATCGTGTCCGAGTCGCCGGCGGCGGCGGCCGAGCGCGCCCGGCTCTCGCCCATCAGCGAAGGTGCGTGGGGGCAGCGCCCGCGTGGCCCGCGTGTCCCGCGCCACGGCCACCGCTCACGTCCCCACGCCCCTACAGAGGCCAGGACGCAGGTGCTGGGCCGGTTCCAGGTGACGCCGTCCCGCGAGCCCGCGAGCCCCCCGGCGCCGGGCAGCCCCGAGCCCCCCGAGGCGGCGGGCGCCGCGGGCAGCGCGAGCAGCGACTCGGGCTCGGTGCCGGAGGCGCCCGCGGGCAGCGAGCGGGAGGGCGGCGGGGCCGAGGCCGCGGAGGCGCCGTCGCAGGCGGCGCTGAGCCAGGTTTGGCTGAGCTCCTCGCGCAGCCTGTGCTACCTGAGCAGCGACGACAGCGAGAGCGAGGACGAGGACATGTGGGAGGAGCTGCAGACCCTGCGGCAGAAGTGAGCGGCCCCCCCGCGCCCGCGGCCCCTCCGTGGGGACCTCCGTCCCCGTCCCGCATGTCCCCGCTGCCGCCCGCAGGCACCTGCTGGAGGTGCAGCTGCTGCAGAGCGCGCAGAAGAAGGAGATCGAGGAGCTCTACGTGCGCATGGGGAAGCAGCCGCCGCTGGGCATCGTGTCGCCCGCCGCCGTGCTCTCCAGCCGCCAGCGCCGCCTCTCCAAGGGCGGCTTCAACCCGTCCCGCCGCAACAGCCTCCAGCGCCTGGAGCTGCCGCAGCCCCAAGGTGGGCGCCGGGCCGGGCCGGGCCGGGCCGTGCCGGGCCCCGCGGGGCCGCCCCGCTCAGCGCCCGCTGCCGCCCGCAGGGATCATGCGCCGCAACTCGCTGAGCGGCAGCAGCACCGGCTCCCAGGAGCAGCGGCTCAGCAAGGGGGTGACGTTCGCCGACGAGCTGGGCCGCACGGTACGGGGACACCGGAAGGTCGCTGGCGCCGCCGTGTCCCCGCCGCCTCTCACCCCCCTGTCCCCTGCAGTAGCCGCCCGGCCCGGGGTGACGGCGCCAACTACCTCAACCAAGTGCCTGCGGCCTCCGGGATCGGGCGCAACCGCGGGGTTGGGTGCCCGGGACCGGGGCTGGCCCCCTCCCCGGTCCCCCCTCCGGAGGCTCCGGGCGGCTGCGCCCGGGGGCCGGGACGTGGCCTCCCCCCGCAGCATCCCGGCCGCGGAGCCGGTGCCTTTTACTACGAGCTGGTGTCTGCTGAGTGTTTCATAAAGACGAACTGAACCCCCGCGTGGCTCCCCGCGTCCTGCCGTGCGGCGGCTGCGTAACGTCCACCGCGAAACCCCGCCGGGGCCGGGGGAGGGACCCAGGCGGCGCCTCCGAGCTCCGTGTTTATTGTGCGGGGCGGCGGGAGCCCTGCCGAGCCCGGGGCTGCGGGGAGGGCGGCTCCCTGGCCGGGACGCCGCGGGTCGGGAGGGCTGCGGTTCTGGTCCGGCCGCGGGTCGGGACGGTTGCGGTTCTGGTCCGGCCGCGGGTCCGGGCTCAGCTCGCGCCGCGCCGCTCCCGCGCCAGGGCCCGCGCGCGCTCCGCCTCCTGCTCCAGCTCGTCCAGGAAGCCCTCCTGCGACACCGAGTAGAACGTGTAGCCGTCCGCGGGCGCTGAGGAAAACAGCGGCGAGGAGCCGAACCGAGCGGAACCGAACCGGGCCGCGCCGCGCCGCCGCCCCGCCCCTGCCCGCTCGGATACAGATGCCCAGCACGAGGGCGCCGATGCCGAGGCCCAGCAGCGCGTTGCGGCCGCGCAGGCGGCGCTGCAGGGCGCGCTGGCGCTGCGCGCGCTCCACGCTCTCCATGAAGCGCCGCTGCTCGGGGCTCAGCCCCGGCTCCCGCGCCGGGTCGATGCGCCGCGCCACCGCCGCCTCGCCCGCCATCTTGCCCGCCGCTTCCGCCCGCCACATCCGGCGCCGCGGAGGGAGGCGCGCGATTGGCCAACCCACCGCGCGCACGTGACGCGCCCCGCCCCGCCCCGCGTGAGGGCGCGCACGTGGCCGGGCGCGAGGAGCGGCGCGCCCTGATTGGCCCACGGGGACCGCGTGACCGGGGCGGGCGCGGAGGGGGCTCCGGGCGCCGCGAAGGGGGCGGGTCCGGGGCCGGTTCGGGCCGTGGGTCGGTCCCGGATCCGAGTCGGTGGGGGCAGTTCGGGCCGCGGGTCGGTGCCAGGTCCGGATCTGAGGCGCCCATGGAGGTGGCGGCGGCTCGGGCCGCAAGCCGGTTCCGCGGCGCGGGCCCCGCGTTCGGCGCGGTGGCCGCCGAGGTGATCGAGGAGACGCTGATGCGCTTGGCCGCCGAGAACGAGCGGCACCTGGGCGCGCTGCCGCGCCAGGCCGGCCGCTTCAAGGAGGCGCCCGTCGTGGGTGAGGCCCCGCCGCGGGCGCCCGGGGCGGCGGGCGCTCCGGCCCCGACCGCCCCTGCTCTGCTCCCTGCAGAGTTCGTGTTCCTGCTGTCCGAGAAGTGGCACCTGGACCAGGCGGCAAGGTACCAAGCGGTGGAAATACTCGAAAGGTAACGCGCAGCCCGAGCAGGCGGCGCGGCCGTCGCCTCCCGGGATATACCCCGCACCCGCATCCGGAGCGCGCGTGGAGCTGGCGCTTCCCAGAACAGGACCGTGTGTTTTGCAGGTTTATGATTAAACAGGTAGAACAAACGTTTAAATCCTCCAGGGAGGCCAGGAAGAGCAGCGACCAAGGACAAGGGACGGGCTGGAGCTCTCGCAGGGACGCGATCTGCGACACGTTCGTCCTGCGGCTCGTGTCGTGCGTCCAGCTTGCCAGCAAGCTCTCCTTGCACTATAAGGTAAAACATCCCCACTCCAAACTCTAGGAACTATTTTAGCAGTGCGCTGCCATTTGTGTGTTTCATGTATTAATGTATAGTTTTTGTGATCTCTCTCTAGGTTTCCTCTCTGAAAGTCAGTAGTATATTGAAATCCAAAGAATATTGGAATGGGAACATAAGGCTCTTCCGTTTAGGGCAGATTCATTGTCACTCATTGAGTAACTATTTGGCAGTAGCTATTCCCAGTCACTGGGCAGGGGGAAGGAGGGGGTAGCTAAAACCTCTTGGTGGCTTTGGAGAGCAGTTATAGGCTTAGACCTGTTCGAGGGGGAGTTTTTGGAATAAAGGACTGAACTTCTCATGGCAGCTTAACAGACAAGTTACTCGGTCGAGCTGTCTGCAGGTAAAACGGGAAGCTTTGCTATTGCAATTGTCCATGCTTTAACCTAAATCAAAGAAGGTAAGAAAGTATTTTATTCTTAACAACTGACTTACTGTACATACCAATATAGAAAATAACTTGGCTTTTTTCCTTCCCAGATAGTTAACAGTGACACAGCTTTAAAGTTTCTGCAGTCCTTAAAATACTCATACACTAAGCAGGAATTGCTCGAGTCAGAACTTGCCATTTTAAAAGCTCTGCACTTCCAGATCAATGTGTCAACTCCTTTGACTTATGTTGAGTTGCTTCTAGAGGTCTTAGGTAAGAGCAGTAATAGAGAATAGTAGAATAAGTTTTAAAAAGAGCAAGATAGAGCTAGAACTACCCTGAAACAGATGTCTTAATAACTGTGCACACTGTAAAGACACAGTAAAACAATGGAGTGAAACTAAACTGAGGTTGAGAGGGCCCGTGACATTCAGAAACAAAGCACAGTTGTCACCTTTCTTACAGTAACTAACTCTTCTCTCTAGTTTTATGAATCCAGATATCTGGTGACTATGTGTGATCTTTGCACCAGGACATAACGGCTGCCTGCTTCCTGCAAAGCCACTGCACGAGATGTGCATGCACGTGCTGGACTTCTCCTATCTTACGAGAGATGCCATCTACGATACCCTGCTGAAGATTGCGATTGAAAATTCAACACCAAGCCAGCTGCAGGTGTAAGTAGCTTACCTGACTACCGAGTACAGTAAGTATGTGAAACGAAACACATAAAGTTAAGAAATAGCCTAATTCTTATACCTTTTTTGGCTTTTTTTTTTTTTTCCCTTTTAAAAACTTTTGTGGGGTTTGGGATTTTTTTGTTTTGCCAGTTCGAAGAAACCACTTCATTTGCTTTAAAGCAAGCTAGGGAAGTTTTCTAACTGAATCTCTATACAGCCTGTACTTTTAAAACTACCCAAGTAGCACTTTTTGAATTAGAGCAGCATTTTATTCCAGAAAACACTTTTCCATGTGCAGAGCAAAGTTCCTGACAGTCAAGGAAGATTTCATGCTTTTGGCTGTTGGAATCATCAGCACAAGTGCTTTCATATTAAACCCCAAGCACTGGAATCAGGTACAGTCACTTCTAAACAAATTAGCTCTGGGTGGAAAAAATATGAAGCTTGTTTTATTATATTATTGTTTAAGCCCAGCAAGGAGCCAGACTGTACTGGGAGTGACATGAAAGAGGTGACATCTTTCAGTTTATTGGTGAGAAGTGCGTGTGCTTTTGGGAGCAGGTTATTAGGACGTGCAGGGAGCTCAGCGGGACGGCACGCGCTGGCTCCACAGTGTCAGATGATCCTCCCAGTTCAGCCCCTTCCCACTAGAACAAACGTTGAGAGAGGGTTTCACTGACAGCGGGGGAGCAGACACAGCCCCTGCCCAAACTGGTGCTAAATACTGTGATAAGCAGCTATTGTACCCAGGAGCTCTTTACTTCTTTGGTGAAAATAATTAATGTTAAACAGAGGGGGAAACTATTACTACTCTTCCCCCAACATACAGAAAGGTTTTAACTTTTAGCAAAGATCCTCTAGTATGTGTCCATGCAGCACTATTATTTTAGTTAGATTTGGGGGGATTTAAGTAATTAGGTAAATTTATGTCACTTAGGCACTGCAAAGAAGAGTTTTTTTTTTTTTTTTTAGGTTGTGGAGCATTTAAACTGTATCACTGGTATTACTTCACAAAGTATCTTGGAATTTTCCTACGCAGTGTTGACACACATCATTGGCAGCACCACTCCAAAGCAGCACTGCAGGAGCAGTGGAGCAGGAGCCCAGAGAACAGAACTGTACCGCTAATGTCAATTTATCTTCTGTAGCCATTCCCTAGCGTATCAGTAACGGGCTTCTGTATCACTGCTAACACTCCATCTTCCATGATACTGCACAGGAAATCCAAAGAAAGTTGTTTTTACTTTTGTTTCTGGAAACAAAGTGTTTTGAAATGTTGCAAATGCTTTATTTTAATTAGAAAAGTGTATCCGTGCAGACTGCGCGCTAATGCTTTGGAGGGACACGGGAACAAAGTAGAACTTAAAAATACCTCTTTTGGCACCCAAAGCCTATTGTAAGGCTCTATCTTCTAGGTTAGGAATATGTTTCCTTTGAAGAAACAGAAAACTGTAAGAGGAGCCTTGTTTTGCGAAGGGGCAGATGTGAACAGTAACGTGCTTGGTAATTAATCCCCATATCCAGAGGATGTTTATGCTGTGGCTCGCGCACCCTTGGTGAGGAACAGGGGTTTATGAGAAGGTTCCTCTGCACCTCCTGGCAAGAGCAGGCTGCACAAAGCAGTGCACATGGTTAACACACCACAGCTAGAGGCGTCGAACCTTGGCGAAGTTCAGGGGCACAATGTTAAGTACTCAGATAAGATTTCAGAAAATAGTTTATTTTGAATTGTAGTTAACTCTTAGAGACCAAGCAGAGCTTCCATGATATTTTTCCACATTTCCCTGTAGTGGTAGCATTTCATTTCTCTAGCTTACATGTTCTTTTAAGTCTATATGTTCAGTAATAGCAAATGCAGTGGTGTTTAAGAATATGACAGTAATCTATATACAAATACTATATACATATATTCCCCCAAATACCCCTTTAATCTAAAAGCTGAAAATTTTATTCTGTTCAGCCCAGTGATATAACTTTACATATTGCTTTTCCATATACTACTTGTAATAATGATATTTTAAATAAAGTGTCTTGTGGATTTTTGGTATTGTAAACATACTGTACTAGTTCATAGTAAGAGACAACTTAATTTCATTTTTTTCTCCAACAAAATGCAAGCACTCTACAGCCATCTGGACAAGTTCTTTACACAGTTACTTGTTATAGAATTGGGATGAGACCCAGGCAAGACCCCACTTCAGGTTAGTTAACATGAATTTTAGTGCTTTTGTCCATTGCTCCTCAGAGTTAAACTGTGTTTTAATAGAGTAAGAGCCACCACTGCCACCTGTATCTTCAATTTTTCCTTTCTCCACGTCCATCCTGTATCACACACAAAGTTTATTAGCACATTGCTATTCCAAGCAGTCATCTTAAAACGTTAAGTACTACACTATTAAGTGACACTCTTACTAGCCTGGGTAAGAATACTTTGTAACAATAGAATTGTAAGACTAGCAAGATTCAGGCTTTCCGGTGAGGAACTAGCTTTAAATTGCAGTTGAATTCTGACCAAATGTAACTTCATCCTGCACCCCCTGACACCAGCACTGAAACAGTTGCAAGCAGGGCTGGAGCCCGATCAGAGCCCAGCGAGCAGCGTTGCGGGAGGCACCGTTTGACATGTTTTATAGCAACACTCACCTGTAAGGCAAACAAAATCGAGTTTCACCTTTCTCTACTTCCTCTTTAAATTGCTGCACGCAGTCGAGGAAAGCCACCATGGCGTGATCAAATTTGTTGTCCCAGAAAAACCTTAAGCCTCCAGAACAGTACAAGGGGAGCTCCTAGAAGAAAAGATTAGTTTCGAATTACCCAAAACACTCAATTTTGGATATTATTGCTGTAGATTTTTAGTCTTTTTGTCTAAGCACTTGGCATAAGTTGTTTAGAAATGGCTTGAAGTAAGTGTAGTGTCTTCTGGGGTAAGAGCCACGGGTACTGGTGGTGATGCAGGATAAGAGCTGGGCTCCTAATCAGGAAAATCTTACGAAATCCCACTATATGCCACATTAAACCATGCCTTTTGCCAACCAATAGCATTAAGAAGGCCAAGACTCCTGAAACAGACATCAGAGGATAGAATGAGATGCAGCCAGCGTCAGAGAAGTCAAGGCAGGTAGTTCTTCTCTGCTGAAGATTCATAAAAATGTTCTCTCGGGAGCTGGTTTTCTGCCTCGTTTAGCAGGGACCTGGGGCATGACGGGGATCGGTGCAACGTGAGGTCGTTTCCTGGGGCTTTTGAACTGCAGGATTTCTTACCTTGGACTTGTCCGTGAGGGACTCTAAATACGAATGGTTACCGTAGGGCACGAGGCGGTATCTGCAAGGAGACATGGTTCAGAGAGACATGAGCCTGAACAGTTTTTAATGTGGTTCATAAGTGAAATGTGCATTTTACTGCGGGTACCTTTGAAACTTGAGGCCCATTTTGTTAGCAAGGGCATGTAGCAGCAGCACAGTCTGCCCCCAGGCTGCATTGATCTCATTCCATTCTACAGGAACACTGGGGAGCCGGCCAAGTCTGAAGTTATTTATTGTGCCAAACTGACCACTGTGCCTGTGATAAGAGGAATTATAAATAAGCTCATTGGAGCAGGAACAGCTTTTAGCATGCTAACCAAACAGGGGCCACCTACTAACAGCTATTGGTGTGCGTTTCATAACGAGACAAAATGAGGATTTAAGGCCCCTAGTTAAAAAGTGTATAAAACTACAAGACAATCGTTCTGTTTTTATCAAGCAGGAGTTCATAAAACAATAACTGGGCTGTCACAGTCCATAGAGCCTCCGTGGGGAGATCTGCTGCTCTGCACGTGCAACACAGAGCACGGCGTGGAAAACGTCTCCCCTGGAACCCCCAGGAGACGTGGCCAGTCTTTGCTGGGGGTTAACGAAGATGCGATTAGCACCTTTCCTGTGCTATTTATCTGCACACTGTTTTTTAAAAAGTCCCATATTGCGGATTCCTAGCAAGACAAAGAGCGTCTGCGTTACCAGATGTGGAAGGTTGCGTTGAACACGTTGGTTTTCTTCAGCTTGTCCAGCTGCATCTGGGCATAGCGCATTTGGTTGTCCACGCTTTTCAGTTCGTCATCTAGCTCCAGCTGTTGCCGCTTGAATTCACAGTATTCTTTCTGATACCTGCAAATAAAAACAAGACCAAAGTGCTTTATGAAGGCCCTTTTCTTAGGAAGAAGAGTTATTGCTCGTATAGAATATAAGGTTTTCTGGCCAGATCCACTTCAATTTTGCAAAGAAAAAGACACTTCATAGGTTTCTCCTCATTATAATCACTGCCATGAACCACACTGGTAATTCAGACTCACTGAGCTTCCTCCTGCTCCAGTCTCTGCGCCTCTGCCCTGACTCTCTCGAAGTCTTCGGCCACCAACTTGCGGTTCTTCTCAACGTCCTCCAGCTCCTGAATCAGTTGTTCTTCCTCCAGTGCAAGTTCTTTCAGTTCTGTTTGCAGTTTCTCCTTATCGTCCTCATTCATTTGTTCCAGTATCTCCAGACATCTCCTAAATGACACACAATTACCAGGAGCCCTGGAAACCTCCCCCTGCCAGCAGTCCCAGCGTGTGACAGGCGCACACGCAAGCCGCAGCACAAACAAGAAACGTGAGTTCATGCAGCTCATTTAATCTTGCATCCTGAGACAGGAATGCAGGTGGACAAGGGAGCAAGAGGGTGACTCAGGATCCATTACTGCCTGTCATTGTAATGGTGAAGCCTTTAAATCACACTAAAATTGCTGCCACACAGGCACCTTGGGCAGGTGGCATCGGCCACTCTGAGGGCTCACAGGCTTCAGCGTGAGATGCTGTTTATCACAGGATTCCAAAAGTAAGATCTCCATCTCATTTAGACACAAGTGCTGAGGTTATTAATGCTAAAATCCATCCTCAAATCACTGCTCCCTCCCTACCTTTCAAATGAATCAACTCACATCACTCCAGGTCACTCACTTGTAGTTCTGGCACTCGTTCTCCGTGATGTTTAGCTGAGTGTCCAGCTGGTCCAGCAGCGTGTCCGTGCATTCCTCACACAGCGGGTGATCCACGTCCGTCTGCCCAGACATGATGTCAAAGAGGTCCCCGGTCACCTGGAGACAGAGTCCCCCGTTAGCCCCGGGGCAGCTGGAGGAGCTGCGGGTTGTTCCTTGGCCAGGGGAGCCTTCTTGGCCGAGGGAACCTCCTTGCTGACAGCGCTGCAGGCCACAGTGCCAGGAGAACAAGGAGCCTCCGCTCGCTCAGCTGCTCACAGGCACCCGAGTCTGAACTGAACACAAATACTTCAAGGCTAAAGCCTTAAGAAGCTTCTTCCAGTTGCATCTTGCAGAAAACACAGAAAAGCTGACGCTATGGCAGGACATATCTTTATTCCCCGGCTCACAGGAAACTTGCCTTCAGTCTCCTGCTGAGGTTTTCCATGGTGCCTCCGTCGGACGCCTCTCCGATCAGGGTGAAGCTGTTGGCGCTTTCCGTTGACATCATCCTGCAAAAGGACGTGGAGCCGCAGTGAGCGCCGTGGGGGATCGAGGTGCCGCCAGACCTGGATGTGGGGCCAGACCAGGAGCGGGGAGGGGACACGGGAAGGGGAGGTGACGTTTCCCAAAGGGAACATGACGGCTAATTAACCCCTACTGAGCACCCTGGGTGTGAGCGCGCCGGGTGCTTCCTTGCTCTGCCGGGTGCTCAGGAGTCGGATCAGAGCGGGACGGGGAAGGGAGCGGGATGGGGAAGGGGACAGCAGCGCCTCAACAGAGCCTCCATTCGGCCCCCTCGGTGCCGCCTCCCTCGGTGGCCCCGGGACAGGCCGCGGAGCAGGGCGGCCCCGGGGGCAGCCGGCCCGGTGCGGCCGTACCTGGCGGGCGGGACGAAGCGCCGGGACACGCCGTCCTGCCGGTGCTCGGCGAAGGCCTCCTGCGGAGCGAGAGCGCGTGAGCGGCGGCCGCCCCCCGCCGCCCGGTGCGGCCGCCCCCGCGCGCCCCGTACCTCGGCGAGGCCGCTCTCCTCGTCGGGCGCCTCCCCGGGCTTGGCGGGTGCCGCGCTCAGCAGTGGCGCTGCGGGGACACGAGCGTTAGCGCGGCCCGCGGCGCCCGCCCCGCCCGCCGCCGCCGTTGCCGCCGTTACCCGTGAGCTCCTGGATGGTGACGCGGTCGAGGATCTTGAAGGAGGTGTCCAGCTTGAGCGGCTGGCTGCAGCGCTGGCACACGAAGCTCACCTGCGCCGTGGCGCCGCCCGCGCGCGCCGCCTCCATGCCGGCCCGCCCGCCGCCCCGCGCCGCTTCCGCCGCGCGCCGGACGTGACGCGCCGCGGCGCGGCCCCGCGGGCGCGGCCCTGGCGGGGCCGTGGCGGCCGCCATCTTCCCCCGCCCCCGGCGCGGCGCGGCGCGCCTGCGCGGCGGTCACGTGGGCGGCGGGCGCGCGCGCGCATTGGCCGCGGCCGCTCTGTGAGGTCAGTTGCGGCGGCGGCGGCGGCGCAGCGGGGGAGGAGGGGCAGGCGGCACCACGGCCCGGCCCGCCCGCGCGCCCGCCATGGCCTCGCTGCTCAAGGTGGACCCCGAGGTGAAGCTCAAGGTGAGGCCCGAACCGGACCGGACCTCGGGCCGGGCCACGCTCCCGCATCGCCCGACCGGGAGCGGCCATTTCCCCTCCCCCGCGCGCCGTTCGCGCGCGCCTCGGGCCCTCGCGGCGCCGGGGAGGCCCCGCGGGGCCTTCCCGGCGCTCGGGCCCGTCGCCGCCCCGCGCTGAGCGCCGCTCTCTCCCCGCTGCAGGTGGACTCCTTCCGCGAGCGGATCACCGGCGAGGTGAGCGGGCGGCCCGGGCCCCGGCCCGCGGGCACCCCCGGCCTCTGCTCAGGAGGCACCGATGTCTCCGGGCAGCCGCCGCCATCGGGAGGCCTCGGGCGCTGCCTCAGGCCTCGCTCTGCTCTTTCCCTCCCAGGCTGAAGATCTGGTGGCAAACTTTTTCCCAAAGAAGCTGTTAGAACTTGATGGCTTCCTTAAGGTAAGTTCCGTACATCCGTATCCTTGCACATCTTCAAGCCGTGTGCTGGAAAGTGACCTGCCAAGGGGCAAGGAAACCTATTTCCTCGGGCCTTCCCCCTTATTAGCAAAGAGCTGAGCAGTGTCTCAGGTTATCCTGGGCACGCTTGAGAGTTGCTGACCATAGAGGGTGATTGTTTCATTCTCTGGTTTTCTCTATGGACCCAGCACACTTATTTTTCATGAATATTCACCAGCTTTCAATGCTGTGGTGTCCCAGGGATTCCTCGTGCCCGGAGCTGGGGATGGCTTTGATCAGTCTGGAGCTGTTGTTCCCCCCTTGGGCTGGGGGGTCACACAGCTCTGCTGCTGGGTGTTTTTTCACTTTTCCTCCTTTTGCAGATGTATCAGAAGGAGGCCTGAATCTTTTGCCCACTAACTGCATTCAGCACGCAGAAGTCATTAGCTTCTAATTAACAAATCTGCATTATTTTGCAGGAGCCCATCCTGAATATTCATGATCTCACTCAGATCCACTCGGACATGAACCTCCCAGTGCCTGACCCCATCCTTCTCACAAACAGCCACGATGGACTAGATGGGGTAGGGTTACTCTCTTGGCTGCGATACCTCCTCCCGTTAATTAAATCTGCATGGTTTCTGTGTTTGATTAGGATGTTCTCATTTAACAACAGGCCATGGCTCTCCCAAAGGCTTTTAGGAATTGGTCTGTAGAGCCTGGGAAGCCTACTGGAGGTAACACTGTATTTTGCAGTCCTCCTTCCTGTTTTAAAAGATACATAGAAACCAGGAGCATAGCAGAGGCTCAAAAGTTTTCCTTTGCAACATTGTTTTAGGTTGCGGCTAGTTTGTGAGTAAAACGTTTTGTATATTTTAGCCAAATATGAAAAAGAGGAAGCTGGAAGACCGTGAAGAGACCTTTCAGGGTAAGAGTGCCCCGGTGTGTGTGCTGAGCCCGCGCGCTGTGCGGTGGGGTACGAGGCCGTGCGGCCCCGCTCGCCCTGCCCACGCAGACCTTCCCCTGGAGCCTCTCGTGGTGCGTGGGTGTCCTGCTGCCCAGGAGCAAGGCTGCAGCTCCTGGGAGCAGAGCTGGGCCCGCTCGGATGAACACGAGCAGTTTTAGCTTGAGCTTGGCGTGCCGATAGGCAGCTGGTGTCTGTGTGTTAATTAAACCTTCCGTGGCTGAAGGAAGGGATCAGGCTCTGGATGAAGCCGAGACAGAAGTGCCTCTTACATGTGCATCAGGGAAATCCTTTGTGAGCAGCCGCAGCAGCCTGGAGATCTCTAGCTCTTGTCTCAGTTTTGTCATCTCTCTCCTCTTTCTTTCACGGTAGTGACCGTGATCCCACGTTGAGTTTCCCCTCTCCTGCAGGTTAGCTGTACCCTGGCTCGGTGCCTGTTCTAGCCGTTGAGATAAGATGCTCAGGTGACCCTTGCTCTGATCTGCAGCTGCTCCTGCGTGCTGCTCCTGCAGGTATTTGTCTCCTCTGCTGCCAGGTACCAAAGTGTTTGTGATGCCCAACGGGATGCTGAAGAGCAACCAGCAGCTGGTGGACATCATTGAGAAGGTGAAACCGGAGATCAGGCTGCTCATCGAGAAGTGTAACACGGTGGGTCGGGCTGCAGCCCTCAGCGCTGGGGCAAGGGGAGGCAGGAGAGACCTTTTGCTCCCTGAGAGGCAGGGCTTTATCGAGCGGAGGGAGCAGGTCCCTCTGTATTCTGTAAAGCAGAGATGTGGGATGTTTATTCCAGTTTCTAAACGTGCCTGGAAAGTCAGTGGAGGGAAATGATGTTTTTGGTGAGGCCTCTGGGGATTCTGTAGTTCAGCTCATGTGGGAGGAGGACGTTGGTTATGCAGGCTCCTTCCTCAAGGCCTTTCATCACCCTCATTTTGCACAGGATCACAGGCACCTGCTGGGAGTTCATTTGCTGTGCTCAAGAGAGGAGCTCATGAGGAGCTGTGTTTCTGCCGTGGCTTCCCAGCCACAGGGGAGACAAAATTTCCTAGGAAGCTTTGCACAAATGGGAAGGACTTTTGGGAGTTTATCATGAGCCGCATGACACAGACAGGATTTTAGGAGGCTTTTCATAATGCTTCTAAGACAGCTACCTCTGGACATTAGCGTGGCTCAGTGTTGTGATTTTTCTGCCCTCATCCTCCCTTCTGCTGTAGGTCAAAATGTGGGTGCAACTTCTCATCCCCAGGATAGAAGATGGAAACAACTTTGGTGTTTCTATTCAGGTAAGGCCCTGTGCTAGAGGGGAGAGCTGCATTCCAGAAACGTGGGTTTCTTTGGTTCCTCTGAACCTTCCACTTGACTGTATCCAGGGGCTATAGTCACGGGGATGGTTTAGGTTTTAAAATCCAAATCTGAGCTTGAAATGGTGCTCCCAAGGGCCATCAGTCCTAGAGCCCTCAAGGCCAACTCCATTCTCCTTGGTTTCCTTGCAGGAGGAAACGGTGGCTGAGCTTCGAACTGTGGAGAGCGAGGCTGCATCCTACCTGGACCAGATTTCTAGGTAGGTGTGAAAGAGCAGAATCTGTCTTGGGACCTCTTGGGAGAAGTAACCTGCTTGGGAATGGTCCCTTAGGTGTTTTTTCTAGGTCAGGATGGGCTTGAAAGAAATCTTGCTGCTAGTTATCTGACCTTTAGTCTCACCTTTCTTCTTCCAGATATTATATCACAAGAGCAAAGTTGGTTTCCAAAATAGCTAAGTACCCTCATGTGGTGAGTAAACAGGGAAACGGAACTTTACACGTCGTGCGCTGCTGCTTTCTGGGACTCCTTGGGCTACTTCATCCCTGTCCTTTCTAAGCTTTGGGGATCCTGTGGGAGGAGGGGATCATACAGGGGTGCAGGATGTCTGTGTTAGAAGGGAGGAAGATGAAGCGGGGGTTCTTTGGTCCAAGTTGTACCAGCTCCCCTCGATGGGTGTAGGTGCAGCTGGGCTCGGGGCGCTCAGCTGTGCGCGTGCTCTCCGCAGGAGGATTACCGCCGCACCGTGACGGAGATCGATGAGAAGGAGTACATCAGTCTGCGTCTCATCATTTCAGAGCTGAGGAATCAATATGTGAGTGAGCAGGGGGGCTCTGGGCGGCTCCCCGCGCAGCAGCGTGGGGAAAGCAGTCTGCATCTTTGGGCTGCTTTTCCTGGAATTATCCCTAGCCCTGGCAAGAAGCCTGTCCGCTCCCCTGGACTGCTTTGGCTTTGACAAAAAGACCTGCTGGTGTCTTCCAGGCAGACGGGTCCCCAACTCAGCGTTGACAGGAGTATTCATCATGCTAATGTACATATATATACTGGCTGTTTAAGCAGCTTTCTCCTTAGCGTAACACTCAGTGACTTCAGCAAGGTCTTGCTGAAAGAAGCCCTTACTCTAACTCGATCTGCGATGCAGGCAGGGGCTGAGTGTGTGAACACAAGTTGTGCTGCTGTTTTGCCCAGTGCTTATTGTGAAAGACCAGCACTGAACTTACCCTCCTTGTCTGAGTTGTGCTCTCCTTTTTTACAGGTCACTTTGCATGACATGATCCTTAAAAACATTGAGAAGATCAAGAGGCCTCGGAGCAGCAATGCTGAGACCCTCTATTAAGTGTCAACGTTTGAACTTGAGAACTGTTCAGTCAACTAAAGACCGTCATTGCCTTGGTTTGTTACGTGACTATCGAGATGGGAAACTGGCTGGAAATAGTATCGCACTCTTAGTTAAACTCTAATGAAATTCTCACCTAGTTCTGTGATTGGTTTTGTTCAGGTCTCAGGAGCTCTCCCTCCCTCTAGTAACTGGTAACGAGAAGGCCTCGCTGCTCTGGGGTGCCCTAGAGGCTACTGCAGAGCCGAGAGCACCAGCCAGGCAGGAACATTCCTTCATGCCTTCCTTCCTACCTGAGCAGGAGCTCTGCTAGTGACCAAGCCCTTGTCCTGCCCTGTCCCTTGGCTCGTGGGTGTCCCTGGCAATGGGGCAGCAGCACGAGGCCAAGCCCGGGTGCTGGGGCAGCGGCTGAGACGCCGGCTCTTTTCAGTGCCCGATGCCTCTGCCCGTGCCCTGCGCTGACTGTAACGACAGGGGAATCTGCCCCTCCTGGGCTGCAGGGCCACTGAGGGGGCCTCGCTCCTTCCCTGGCTCCTCTTGCTCAGCAGAGCCAGTCCCGTCTGTCTCCAGCTTGTGAATTTTAGCTGAATCGGTGCAGAGTGGGAGGCAGCGCTTTTAACTAGGGCTGGTTGCTCAGGAGCCCAGGTGGCTTCTGCTCCTGTTTGCTGTTTGACTAGAGCCACTTTCTTGGGTAAAACCAAGTGTCCTGGTGCCCCTTAAGTGTGAGATGTTTTTGCCTGGGCTGAGAGAGGGGAGGGGACAGGGCTCTGATAGTAAAGTCCTGGTAGTCTCCTCACATGGTCAGGCCGTGTCCTGCCACCTCCTGGCTGTGCTCCCTGCTGCCTGGGAGCAGCTGCAGCAGCTGCTCCTTGGAGGGGAGGGTGGCCAAAGCCTCCTGGTGTCATCACAAACCTCGTAGACTTTCCCTTGCAAAACGGTGCACTCGTGTGCCTGGTGACTCCTCCAAGCCTCTGGAACGTTTCATGGTCCATTACAAACCCCTTTGGAAATGACTGGTTGTGTTGCGTCAGTTTTTGTGTGTGGGAAATGGGCCCATAACGCTGCAGACTCCAAAATTTTCTTATTTATAGTATTTCTACTTAAGTCCCTTATTCAGGGAATGCTAAATCATTTGTTTCTGGAACCTTGCTGTTTCCCAGGTCTCGCTGTTACACCCGTATATTCTTATTGTGCAGTAGCCTTAATAGTTGTGTTAACTTCATTGTAACATACGGTGACAAATGGAATGAACTTTTTTTTTTTCTTTCCCTTTTTTTTTGGTTCTTTCTGCTTCCCCATCGAAGAGCCATGTTGTCTCTTGCTGGTTTCCCAGGGATTTGCCCAGAGTGTGGAGGGCCCTTGGCCCTTTCTATAGCCTCTTCTGTTGTTGTTTGTAGTAAGTCAACTCTTAGTCTTCCCGCTAATAAATATTCAGTAACAAACCAACTGCGTTCTAGCTGCTGTCTGGGAGCAGCACTTCCCCTTGTGTTTCTTTGTATCGATTCCTTTTAATTTGTTCAGCTCTCTGCCAGATGAAAGTATGTAAACTTTTACCATGTCAAGAAATTAAAATAAGGTACTTTGAATTCTTTTAAGCTAGACCCTTGTGTGTGATACTGAGCTCTTGGACAGGCTGTGCAGTTTTCATGTCCTGGTCCTGCCTTTCTGGCATCCAGTTGCTCGTTCCCTGTGTTGTCCGAGTTCCTCTCTTGGCCTGTGTTGGGAATGGCCGTGTGCTGCTTTGGAGGTTGTTTCCCTCCCTTTAGCATGCCCTGTGGTGTGTTGGTGTTGGCATCTCGTGTGGTCTCTCCCGCTGTCACCAGTGTGTTGGGCTGAGGTCCTCTCTGTAAAACGGGTTCAAACAGGTGGGATTTGCATGTTGCATCTGACAGAGCTGGAAGCTGCTCCGGGGCTGCTGCCTCTGCCGAGCTGGTGTCAGCAGCGGCGCTCCGTGCATGGTCCCCTGCTCTCTTGGTTCCTCTGTGCATGTGATGCCTGAGAAAATACAGACCTGTCCTTTGTCCCCTGGGTCACGGCTGTCCTTGCCTATTCCCAGGTGAATGTCCTTGTTCTCATTCCACTTCCATCTGCATCTGTTACATCCCAGCCTGGGTGGCAGGGAGCTGCTCCCGTGTCCGGCACGCTCGTTCCCTAGAGCTGTGTCTCCAGCTGGTGCTTTCCAGCCCCGCTCCGAGCCTGCTCCTTTGGGAAGCCCAGTTCCCTCTCCCCATCCGAGCCGGGAGCCGCTAGGTGGGGCCCGTGATCCAGGCTGGGCCCTGGGCTCCTGCCTGTGTCCGTCCTAAAATCCCAAACCTCCGAGAAGCAGGAGCAGCAGCTGGTGGCCAGGCACGTCCTGCAGGGCTGGCTGCTCGCGGGGCTCCCTGGGGCAGGGGCAACTGCTGCTGCCCGAGCTGCTTGTAGGGAGGCAGGAATAGAGCTGGAACACCAGGTCTCTGCTCAAACAGCCGGGACCAGAGCTTGGGGTGGCTGTTGGCAGGTCCCAGCGCGGTGCTGCATGAGGGCCACCTCCCTGCTCCGGCCAGAGGGAATGAAATGCCCGGGTGCCCTGTGCCAGCAGGAAGGAGGAGCATCCCAGCCCGTTGTGTTGGATGGGAGCAGGGCCTGTCCATGGGGGTGGGGAAGGGTTTGGTGTCTGTCGTGTTCCCCCTCCGCTCAGTGCAGTGTTTTCTGCTTTGCTCTCCAGGAGAAGTGGCAAGGTGCCACCAGAGCTTGAATTCAGGTTCTTGAGGCGTCGCAGCGTAAGTGCAGTTACCGTTAAAGCTTTTCAGAGGTAAATAAAGGCACAGCGGTTGGGTGCAGACACAACCGCTGCCAGAAACGCAGCCAGCCTGGAAAAAGCTCAAGCTGTTTCCACCCTTCTGTCTTGCACAAGGTGACCGTGGGATGCGATAATGGGAGTGGGAGTTATCCAAAGTCGGAGAACGTGGTCTGGGGTATGATTAAGTCATGGCAATGCCAGCACTGCTGGTGAGGGGATCTCTGTATTGAGCTCTTTACCCGCCTGCTTGGCAGTCACTTGACTCCAAGTTTCCCTTAGCTGCAGGATGTCTGACTTCATTTTTGTTTCCTATAAATTTTAGAGACTATTTTTGCCATTTCTACCTTTCTGTGTGAGCAAAGGGCAGCAAACGCCTCCCTTCCCTGTCCTGTTTGGGAGATGTGGGCAATTTACTGAGCATGAGAAGTATGGATGGGCAGGGCCTAAAAGCAACTGTGTAGCCAAAATAAACGTCTGTAGGATGTGAACTCTTCGTGTTTAGGTGTGAGACAAGTCCTGGGTTAATCAGACTGGTGGGATGAGGTGTGGGAAGAGGAATGTGCACCAAACATCCTCAGTTATGCTGCTGTGTGTGAGACATGTCGTTTTTAAAATCCAAGGTTAGCTCTAAGCTGCTTCAGGTCGTGTCTTTCCGAGGGGGTAGGTGAACAGTTCAGTGGCCCTTAAAGAGCCCTGGCTGCTCTTCAACATCAAGGTGTTGGCACAGGTTTCCCAGCTCAGTAAGCTCATTTGTGCTGCTTGAAATTTCTGCTGCGAGATGGGGATGTATTTAGGGTGTCTCTGTTCATTGTGAAACAGAGCTCCCGTAGGAGGCAGGTTGATTTTTGTGCTGCTGGTAATACACTTTAAAAGTCTTCAGTTTTAAAAGTTCAACAGAAGTAGATGATATTAAATAGTATGTTGGCATTAATCATGACATCCATGGCTCCTACCCTGTAATGAGCTGCGCAAAGAGGCAGCACAAAGAGCTTCATTTGCACCAGATATATCCTGAAGACGTGGGGTGTGTGCTGTGGGTTTGTTTGTCACAGAAGGAAAACATAAACCCTAATCTATAATGACATCCCTGTTTCAAACACCAGACATGCACAGAAATAAAAATGTTCCCGTTCTTTATTTTCAGACATCTCACAGGCAAGTTGTGGGGCTGAGTCACCGTTTGTGGGGCAGTAAGGCCTGTGGAGTTTATCCAGCTCCCTTAAACCGCTGTCATACTGCTCAGAAAAAGATCTTCTCTAATTGCAGCCTGTGCCTTGACTGTTAGGGGTTTGTGACATAAGACTAAAAGACAAAGTTTGGAGGAACAGTCAAAACTGAAGGAGCTGCTGTTTTGTACCCTAAAGGTATAAAAATTCCCTTTAAAGAGCTTGAGTGTGGCCGTGGTGCGTGCGGGCTTGGCCACGCTGCAGCAGGAGGCTGGTTAAAGGTTGGGGGCAGCAGAAACACCCTGCCAGGCTGCTGGCAGCACTGCCCCTTCCCTTCGTGCTGTTTCCAAGGTGGGATGCCCGGTGCCAGGTTGTGCCGAGGGGGATTTGGCGCTCTGGCCTCGCTCCGAGTGAGCTGGGGGCCTGGCTTGCAAGTCAGAGCTTCCTCGCTTGGTTTGGGGGTATTCGGAGACATCTTAATCGCCCTCTCATCGTGCTGGGGCCCTGACCGTTGTGTTCCGCAGGGCCTGGCTGGCACGAACGCACCTGCCCTGCTCCTGTCTGCCCTGGCAAGGACAACGGGCTGCGTCGCGGTGCCGCCGAGCGCCGGGGCCACCGCACGGAGAGCGGGGCCAGGGCACGGGCGGCCGCGAGGACGCGGGAGCGAGGGAGGAGGCCGGGCTCCCACCAGGAAACTCTGCTGGAGGAGGACGGGAAGGCAGGGTGAGGCGAGGTGAGGCTGGCAGCACGAGTGGAAATGCTGTGTGGAAGCTCCTGCTCCGCTCCTCCTGTGTTCCTTGTGCCGGGGACAGGCAGGGGCTGTGCCTAGGGCTGTGTGTCCTGTCCACAAGCATCTCCCTGCGGCAGCGCAGGGCACCGGCCCCTCTGCCTGGCCCTCGCTCGGCCCTTTCAGGAGTGCTGTGAAACCAGGGAGGAGACCTCACCGGGGACAGTGGCTGAGGACAATTTCCATGGCCTTTGGCTGGTAGGAATCCTGGCCGTGGCAGCGCAGCGCAGGGCACAGTGGCAGCGTGGGGACACCTGGCACTGCCATCGCATCCCTGCCTGGATGCCAAAGGCAGAGCAGGGATTGGGGTGTTCGTCCTGCTTCTTGAGAACCAGCTTGGTCTCGTTTCAGTGGAGTTTTGGGGAGACTAATTGGTTAATAGCTAGTCAGAGGTGCAAACTAAGAGCTAATTGTTCACTGTGCAGTGGGGCCTGAATCTCATCCCAAACTACATCTCTCCATGCCTGCCAAAGTTTTTCTGCTACTACACAGATGGATGTGTTTTCAGCAAAGCCTTCCACATGGAAGATTAAAAAATAACAACTCTTAACTGGCTTGAAATGATGCTGCCAGGGAGAGTGTTTACAAGGAAGCAGCCTGATAAACAAGGAAACCCGGTGAGTTGCAGAGAGGTAAATTCTACAGCGTGGCAGCAGTTCTGGGCTCGCGGGAGCTCTGCAATGGTCACAGCCACCTCAGGCTGCCTGCACGGGCTTCGTTTTTACAGGCAGCCTCAGGAAGTCGGGTTGGACTGAAAAAGTAACAGAACGATGCAAAGTTTGTCTGAGTCACCCTGCATCTCCACTAGCTCTTTCAGGGAACTGTTCTTGGAGGGAGACGGAGCGCTCTGCAGCTGAGAGCGGAGAGCTGCCCTTTCTGGTCACCACGAATTTCAGATCTCCTCCCCTAGCCTCTCCCAGTCCTTTGTACTCTCTGTGCTAATCTGTCCAGTGCAGCATAAACGGATAGAGGCAGCAACCCTGCTCTGGAAGCTCAAAAAAAGCCTCAACATCTGCAGCAGCAGCCATGAACGTGAAGACCGTCCTGGTGCTCCTGGTGCTGGCCCTGGCCACCGTCTTCGCGCTGCTCTGCGTGCTGCTCACCCGCGAGCGGGCGCCCGGCCTCTGCCCCCAGCAGCAGCAGGAGGAAGATGAGGATGAGGCCGTCGCCGATGAGCGGAGCCTGGTGTTCGCCGACCTGAGCGCGGAGGAGCTGGCGCAGGTGCTGCGGTACCTGCGGCGGGAGCTGGGGGTGCCGCTGGCGGCGGCGTCGCGCGCGCTGCCCTCCGACAACTGCGTGGCGTGGGTGGACGTGCAGCTGCCCGCCAAGGCGGCGGCGCTGCGCTTCCTGGACGGCGGCGGCGCCCGGCCCGCGCGGGAGGCGCTGGCCGTGCTCTACCTGGGCAACCAGGCCGAGCCCAACGTCACCGAGTACGTGGTGGGGCCGCTGCCGGCGCCCAGCTACCACCGGGACGTCACGGCGCGCAAGTACGGCGGGAAGGTGCCCTACCACCGCCGGCCCATGCTGGGCAGCGAGTACGAGCAGGTGGGAATCTTCCTGAAGACGGTGGCGTTCGCGGCAGCTCCCACCTTCCTCAAAGAGGTGCTCGAGTATGACGGCACCAACCTCGCGTTTCAAACCGCAGCCCCCCGCGGCCTCCAGTCTGGAGATCGGAGCACCTGGCTTGCTCTGTTTCAGAACGTGAGCGGGTTCTTCCTGCACCCCGTGGGGCTGGAGGTGCTGGTGGACCACAGCAGCCTGGACGTGTCGCAGTGGGCTGTGAGCAGGGTCTTCTACAACGGGCAGTACCACAGGGACATGGCCGAGCTGGAGAGCGCCTACGTGCAGGGCCGCCTCCGCGTGGAGAAGGTGCAGAAGGTCCCGTGGGACGGGGACTTCTCATCCATGAAGCCGCGAGCAGCGCCCGCCGCGATGTTCCCGGTGCAGTACGAGCCGCAGGGTCCCCGCTACAGCGTCAGGAGGAACCGCGTCGTCTCCCAGGCCTGGAGCTTCGTCTTTGGCATGAGCGTGAGCAGGGGCCTGCGCCTGTTTGACGTCAGGTATCGGGGCGAGCGGATCGCCTACGAGATCAGCGTTCAGGAGGCCCTGTCGGTGTACGGCTCCAACTGCCCCGGCGGGATGTCAACGCGGTACATGGATGGGAGCTTCGGCATCGGGCGCTTCAGTTCTCCCTTAGTGCGAGGTGTCGACTGTCCGTATTCAGCAACTTACGTGGATATGCCCCACCTTGCTCAATCCCAGGCCTCCAGAATTGTTCAAAATGCCCTCTGCGTCTTTGAGCAGAACCTGGGCTCCCCTCTGAGGCGCCACTACTCCAACTTGCAGTCCCTTTACTATGGGGGACTGGTCAACTCTGCTCTGGTCGTTCGGTCCATCACAGCCTTGGGCAACTACGACTACGTGTGGGACTTCATCTTCTACCAGAATGGGGCCATCGAAGGCAAAGTCCAGGCCACGGGGTACATGAGCTCGTCGTTCCTTCATGGGGATGGTCTGAGATACGGCAACAGGGTGTGGGAGCACACGCTGGGCACCATACACACCCACTCCATCAACTACAAGGTGGACTTGGATGTGGGAGGTAGGTCTGGGTCTCCTCTTCCTTCGTGCGTGTCATTACATTGATAAGCCACAGAGCTGCAGGAAGGGATTGGGCTCCTGTCTGTGGCATTCTCACAACTGCCATCAGAACCCTGCTTTTCCCCCTCTCCTTCACTGCACAATTCCTCCTCTCATAGGATAGTCTGCTGAAGGCAACGGAGGGTTGTTCAGGAGGCCTTTGCTCGGCGCAGGGAAGGCATGAAAGGCAGCGGCCCAAAAACATTTGCGTTTCCTCGAGGCCTCCCAGCTGGCACCGTGTGCGCTGCCGGCCCCAGCTGCGGGACGGAGCCGCCTCCTGCTCGCGCTGCCGCCGCTCCTGGCGCTTTCAGCCTCCGAGTCGGGAATTCTCTTCCCACATCTCGGCTGTAAAGCCGGCGACTGAGCAGCTCCGCAGAACTTGTGCTGCTCTGGTCCCGCTGCTCCTTTGTGGAAACACTTGTAACTTGGATCCCGCCGCTCGGACTGCGAAGCTGCTGCCGGGAGCCAGGGAATTTCCTCTCCCGCTGCGCGGTCGCCTTCTCTGGCAGCGGGTCCCCGCGGCGCGGGCCGAGGACCAGCTCTCGGCTGCACCATCTGGTGGCCTAAAAGCAGAGCTGGCACCGCCGGGAAGGCCCAGGGGTGCCATGGTGAGCGATCGGGTTTTGCTCCCTGTCTGAAGGCTGCGGTTCAGCAAACTGCTAGGACGACGGGAAGGTGCAGAGCGTCACAGGCAGAGCTGGTGTCCGTTATTGAGACCTGCTCCTGCAAAAGGTAGAAATAAAGTACTTTGCTTTTGCACAGGACCAGAGAGCTCCCTGGTGGCTGGTGAGCAGCAGCCCAGGAGGAAATGCCGGTTCAGCAACGTGTGCTGCCCGCTGGGGCTGTGTTCAGCTGCAGTTAACTCCAGCACGAGCTTTGGGGCTAGGTACGTTCTTTGCGCTGAAGCTGGTGTGGGACCTGCAGGGAAAACGGGCAGGTATTTCCAGGATGGGAGCGCAAATGCAAGCATGGTTAAATCGCCGTGATCCTCACAGCAGCAGTAGCCAGGGCAGTGCTGGCTTCAGCTCCTCCGAGTTCGGAGCTCCTCGTGCACATGCAGCGTGTTTGGGTTGTGATCTCTATGCAGAACGTGGCCCGGGAGGGCTCTGTCGTGGCCTGGTGGGGCAGGGGCAGCCGCACTCGAGCTGCAGGGCTGCAACGGGGCTGGGATCGCTCGTGGGAGAGAGGATCGCCTACAGGATCAGCGTTCAGGAGGCCCTGTCGGTGTACGGCTCCAACTGCCCCAGCGGGATGTCAACGCGGTACATGGATGGGAGCTTCGGAATCGGGCGCTTCAGTTCTCCCTTAGTGCGAGGTGTCGACTGCCCCTACTTGGACACCCATGTGGACATGGACGTTCTGTTTGACGATGCGAGTCCATGCAAATAAAAGGAGCAATCTGCATCTTTGAGCAGAACCCGGGCTCCGCTCTGAGGTGCTACTACTCCAACTTGCAGTCCCTCCACTATGGGGGACTGGTCAACTCTGCTCTGGTCATTTGGTCCATTGCGACCGTGGCCAACTACGACTACGTGTGGGACTTCATCTTCTACCAGAATGGGGCCATCGAAGGCAAAGTCCAGGCCCGGGGTACATGAGCTCGTCGTTCCTTCATGGGGACGGTCTGAGATACGGCAACAGGGTGTGGGAGCACACGCTGGGCACCATACACACCCACTCCATCAACTACAAGGTGGACTTGGATGTGGGAGGTAGGTCTGGGTCTTGTCTCCTTTCTTAATATTTTTGGGCCTCCAAAGCTGACCATTTGGTAGCCTTTCCACAGGCTTTTCCTTGCAGGTGTGGAGTCGGGCACAGAGCTCCCTTCTGTTCTCAGGGCTGGAAATACTGCTGCGATGGAGGGAGGATGGTGGGGGGCTCCGCTTCCTCTGTGTCCTGCCCTTTTCCATGCAGCCCTGTGGGGCTGCAGCTTCCCAGGCTGGACAAGGCTGGCGCTGTGGCCTGGGCAGCTCATGTCCATTGGGAGAAGCAGGACGGTTGCCAGTTCCTGTGTGCGCAGCCCAGAACAGCCCCTGATGCCATCGGCAGCAGCTCCTGCTCTGCCTCTTCCTCCCCTTGCACGACTGGACCCTGCGCCCAACAAGCCCCATCCCAGCTCCCTTGGTCCAGACACCTCCGAGGCTCCGCAGAAACCGGGATTTTCCTCTCTTCACCCTCCTTATCCTCTTTGACACCTGGATGTCCTGAGCACCAAAGAACCATCCGTACTGACCCGGCTGCTTCGCTGGAGTGGATGCGATTTCCAGCTCACGTTCCTGGTTCTTCTTACAGCTTTTTCCAATTGTCCAAAGCAATTCTGGCTGGTGTAGGGATGGGACGGCCAGCTGTGCTATTCCTAGAGCTCCAGGCGGAGCAGGACGATCCGGGCGGGCGGCCAGCGCTGAGCTCAGCCGCGCGGCGCTTTGCCGGGACACGGAGCATCCTTCACTCGCAGCGGCTGCTTGGATCCGCGCTAGGATCTACCTGCTGCACCTCTGCCCCGAACGTGCTCCGTCCTCTCCCTCCTGCTGGCATAGCATCTGCCGTGTGCCTTTGGGATGTATTTAAATATTTCCCAATTCTTTTGTTGGGAAACACAAATTTAAAGGCTGTTCTATGTGGTTTGGGGGTGTTTCAAGTACTTGGATGAGGACAGAGGATTGCAACACTGGAACAATATGGAAAAGGCAGGCAAAATATCACTGTTATCAGTGAACAGGAAGGTGTGAGGTTAGGCGTTCTGCTCACTTCATAAAAGGGAAGCAAGCAAGAACCATGGCGATTGCTGGGTGTGGATATTTTTCTGTGGATCTCTGGCTTCTGACCTCCCTTGGAGCACGTTCAGGCTGGTCCTGGCTCAGGACTCCAGTGCTGCTCTGTGTCGCACAAGCAAGTCCCAAGGGCCTGGTGAAACCTTCTGGGATGGGTAGAGGTTCAGCTCCGAAATGGCTTTTACACAAACTGCTGCTCCACGAGGAGGGCCCGAGGGTGCCACGCGCCAGACTGGGAGCTTGCAGCAATCCCTCCTGCTCCCCGGGTGCTCCCAACGGCCCCGGCCCATCTTATCCCAGACTTATATCCCCTTGTGCTTCTCCAGGCGGCCTGGTCTGTGGAAAGACCTGAACTGCAGCGATTGACTCAAGTTCTGTGATGCGCAAACGTGCTCGGAGCCTGCGCACTTGGCAGTGCTCCCCGGCGTGTGGGCCGCTCGCTGCCGAGCACAGCGGCAGCCCTTGGGCTCATGGGTGCTTGGGTTAATTGGGCATGGGCCAGCGAACTCGTTCTCCTGCCCCGGGATGGGACTTCCAGCTTTGGATCCTCACGGGCAGTAACGCGTGGCCCGGCCCGGGCTCACACAAACCTGAAAGCAGCACTCGGACCTGGGCTGCGCAAGGGAAGGGGAGCACAAACCCCGGCGAGGAGCGGGGGGCTGCAGGGAAGCTCCTCAGTGTCTTTGCTTTTGCCTTGCAGGGGTCCAGAACTCCTTGGTGGCCCATGACATGGCCTTCGAGATGGCACGGGCCCCCTGGAGCCCGGAGCAGCACATGGAGCGGCCGCGGCTCACCAGGAAGGTCCTGGACACGGAGGACCAGGCTGCGTTCCGGCAGCAGTCCAAGATGCCCAGATACATCTACTTTGCAGCCAACGGCACCAACAAGTGGGGCCACCAGCGTGGCTACAGGATCCAGCTCAACAGCTTTGCAGGGGAGCCCATGCCCGAAAGCAGCTCCATGGAGAGGGCCATCAGCTGGGCAAGGTCAGGCCGCTCTCCTGCCGGTGGCACCAGGTTCTCCAGCCCGCCCGGGCCTGGCAGACCCTCCCTTGGGCTGGGGTTGCTCTGTAGGGGCAGTCTTGGATTTGCAGGTTCTCCAGGGAGTAGCATTTAGCTGTGCCCTGCTCCAGGGCCTCTTGCCTCTGTGCTCTGTGCCCTCTGGCACCCCTGACCAGGTTTTGCCATCCCTCCCTTAGAACAAGTTCACCTCAGATGGGTGCCATGCTCTGGCCTTTGGCCTGCAGGACAAACTCCTTGTCCCTCGTCCCCCTTCCCATCACAAGTGTCGCTTTGGTTACCACTAGACTCCCCGGATTGCCTCCCCACCTCGTGTTGGAGCTGTCTTGTCCTTAATACATGCTTCTGAGAAGCCCTCCAGGTCCCAGCGCTGTCTGCTCGGTCCCTGCCCTCGCCCGGAGCTGCTGCCTCAGGTCCCCTCCGCTTCTGTGGCCCTCAGGTACAAGCTGGCGGTCACCAAGCGGAAGGAAGAGGAACCCACCAGCACCAGCGTCTACAACCAGAACGACCCGTGGACGCCCACCGTCGCCTTCGCCGACTTCATCGACAACGAGACCATCGCCAACGAGGTGAGCTGGCTCTGCGGCGCGGAACGTCCGGCCACGGGGCCATCCGAGGCATCCCGGCACGGCCGGCTCGGCTGGGAGAGCCGCAGAGCCTCAGGAATGAGGGAACATCCCCTCCAGACAGCCCCTTCTCTGTGCATCTCTCGGTCACTTTGATTGGAGCGCCCACATCCCGACAGGGTGGGATTCCTTCCCACTCGTGCAGAAATGCCCTGCTGCTGGCAGGTCTTTGGGGAAAGGAGGGAAATCTTTCCCGGGAAGGAGGAGCTCCGAGTGTGGGAGCGTGGGCTGGGCTGGATGCCTCAGGAGGTCCCTGTCTGTCTATAACTTTCCTTGGCTCATGTGCAGATTTCGGTCTCTCCAGCTGTAGACTCTGGAAATGATCAGTCCTGTAACCCTTCCCTGCCTAGGACCTGGTTGCCTGGATAACCACGGGCTTCCTTCACATCCCGCACTCGGAGGATCTTCCCAACACCGTGACGGTGGGGAATTCCGTCGGCTTCCTCCTGAGACCTTACAACTACCACGACCTGGACCCTTCCATATACTCGCGGGACGGGGTGTTTTTCACCAGCGAGCAGGACGTCACCTCCTGCGCGGTCAACCCCGTGGCCTGCCTGCCCGAGCGCGCTGCCTGCCTGCCCCGCTTCCCCCCCTTCACCTACGGCGGCTTCCGAAACATGAGCAGCCTTTGAGGTCGCAGGATGGTGCTAGGGGACACGGTCACGGCGCTGCTTGGCCGTTCTGCCCCGTCTTCCTTTTCGGTTGTGTCCGGGTTCGCCTGTTCTCCCTGCTTTTCCGTAGTGCTCTTTGCCCAGCCGCCCTGCGACGTGGCGGAGGGGAGCCGGCGCTGTCCCCTCCGATGGCCACACTGTGTCCCGGTGCCCGCCGTCCTCCGTGGTGGCAGCAGTGCCGGCAGCGGCTATTCTGGGCTAAGGAAATTCAAGTTGAAACCCGTGGAATCCCAAGCGTGTCATTCCCGCGCCGCAGTCGTGTCCGCATTGGTGGTGCCACCTCGCCACCGCGTTCCCTGTGTCCCCAAGGGGCGAGGGACAAGGGGGCTGCAGGGGCTGCCGCGGAGGCCGTTTGTGGCCCTGGGGGTGACGGCGTCGCGGCCGCTTCTCCCAGTGACCCATGGTGCTGCCGGAGGGAGGAGGGCAGGAGGGAGGCATGGAGGCAGCCGCTGCACGAGTGAACGTGGCCCACGGGAGAAGTGGAGCAAAGTTGCCTTTTATGGATTCCAGCAAATCCTAGGCCCGGCAGAGGACGTTAATCTCCACCTGCATCTTCCTCCCCAGCTCCTCTGGGCTGATCCCCTCCAAAAACGGGGAAAAAACAAACCCGGCCCCTTCCCCGGGCAGGCGGCGCAGGGGGGCCCAGCAGCCGCGGCCACAACCGCGCTCGGGGCCGCAGCCATGAATGTGAAGACCGTCCTGGTGCTCCTGGTGCTGGCCCTGGCCACCGTCTTCGCGCTGCTCTGCGTGCTGCTCACCCGCGAGCGGGCGCCCGGCCTCTGCCCGCAGCAGCAGCAGGAGGAAGATGAGGAGGATGAGGCCGTCGCCGATGAGCGGAGCCTGGTGTTCGCCGACCTGAGCGCGGAGGAGCTGGCGCAGGTGCTGCGGTACCTGCGGCGGGAGCTGGGGGTGCCGCTGGCGGCGGCGTCGCGCGCGCTGCCCTCCGACAACTGCGTGGCGTGGGTGGACGTGCAGCTGCCCGCCAAGGCGGCGGCGCTGCGCTTCCTGGACGGCGGCGGCGCCCGGCCCGCGCGGGAGGCGCTGGCCGTGCTCTACCTGGGCAACCAGGCCGAGCCCAACGTCACCGAGTACGTGGTGGGGCCGCTGCCGGCGCCCAGCTACCACCGGGACGTCACGGCGCGCAAGTACGGCGGGAAGGTGCCCTACCACCGCCGCGGCGTCACGACCCGCGCGTACGCGGACATCGAGGAGCTGCTGCGGCTCCGACGGCCGCGACCTGGCGGCGCTGACCACGGCGCCCGCTCCGGCCTCCGCGCCACCTGGTTCGTCCTCTTCCACGCCGTGCCCGGCTCCGGCTTCTTCCTCTCGCCCGTGGGGCTGGAGGTGCTCGTGGACCACAGCGCCCTGGACGTGGCGCGCTGGCGCCCGCTCAGCTTCTTCTACAAGGGCCACTACTTCCCCAGCACGGAGGTGCTCGAGGCCGCGTTCGCCGCTGGCAACATGTCCGCGGTCCACGTGGAGAAGCCGGTGGCGCCAGGGCCGGGCTCGCTGCACCCGCGGTGCGCACCGGGTCTGCCGCCGCCGCTGCCCGTGGAGCCGCGCGGGCCCCGCTACCGCCTGCGCGGCAACCGCGCGTCCTTCCAGGGCTGGAGCGCGGCCTTCGGCGTGAGCCCCAGCGCGGGGCCGCGGCTCTTCGACGTGCGCTTCCGCGGCTGCTCTACGAGCTGAGCCTGCAGGAGGCCCTGGCGCTCTACGGCGCCGACTGCCCCGGCACCGTGTCCGCCCGCTACCTGGACGGCAGCTTCGGCATCGGCCGCTTCTCCTGCAAGCTGGCGCATGGCGTGGACTGCCCCTACCTGGCCACCTACGTGGACCAGCACGACATGGCCGAGGCGGAGGCGCCGCTCGCGCCTCCCTGTGCGTGTTCGAGCACGACGCGGCGCTGCCGCTGCGGCGCTGCTTCTCGGACGCGCACTTGGCGTCCTACGGCGGGCTGCGGGGCGGCGCGCTCGTGCTGCGCGCCGTCTCCACGCTCATCAACCGCGACTACATGTGGGACTTCCTCTCCCACGCGAGCGGCGCGCTGCAGGAGCGGGTGCGCGCCACCGGCTACATCAGCTCCTGCTTCCTGCACGGCCGCGGCACCGACTTCGGCACCCGCGTGGGCCCGCACGCGCTGGGCACCGTGCACCTGCACCACCTGCACTACACGGTCGACCTGGACGTTGCCGGTAGGTGCCTCCGAGGGCAGCGCGGGCGCACGGGAGTTCTGCCCACGCCAGCGGCTCCGCGCGCTCCGCAGGACAGCGCAACTGGCTGGAGACGCAGGACATGGGGTACGAGGCTGTGCGGGCGCCCTGGCCCGGGCGGCCGCTGCTGCAGCGGCCGGTGCTGCGGAGGCGGCCGCAGCGCGAGGACGAGGCGGCCTTCCCGCCGGGCGCCCCCCTGCCCCGCTGCGTCACCTTCGCCGGCGCCCAGCGCAACAAGTGGGGGCACCCGCGCGGCTACCGCCGAGCCCCTGCCCGCCCGCAGCCCCATGGAGAGGGCCCTCAGCTGGGGCAGGTGCGCGGGGCGGGGGCACTCCGTGGGGCTGGGATGCTCTGTGGGACCGGGTTGCTCCATGGGCCAGGGTGCTCCGTGGAGCCGGGGCTGCAGTTCTGCTCCGCAGGGCCGAGATGTGGGGAGGTATCTGGCCCCTCGGGCACCCACCGACTCCCGGCCGCCCTGGGGAGGTGTCAGGCAAGGGGAATGGGGGGTGCTTGGTCTCAGGTTGTCCCCAAATCACCCCAGGCCCCTTGTCCCCTGGGAGCAGCCTGGTGAGTCCCGTGCACTGCGCCGGCCGCTGCAGCATCGTCCTTCCCCGCAGCCCCATCTGCACATGGGTCCAGGCTGGGGGGCAGCAGCCAGTGCAGGGGGGTGTGAGCAGCATCGCCCGCCCCACGGCGCAGCCTCTGCCCCACGGCGCAGCCTCTGCTCCACACGCAGCCCCGGTCCCCAGGTACCAGGTGGCCGTGACGTGGTGCAAAGAAGAGGAGCCGTCCAGCTCCAGCATCTACAACCAGAACAACCCCTGGACACCCACCGTTGCCTTCGTCGACTTCATCGACGAGACCATCGCTGGTGAGGTGAGCGGTGCTGGCGCCGTGGGGCCGGGACCGCGGCCGGGCCGGCCCCTCACAGCCCCCGTCCCCCCAGGACCTGGTGGCCTGGGTCGCCGTGGCCTTCCTGCACGTGCCGCACGCCGAGGACGTCCCCAACACGGTGACCGTGGGCAATGGCGTCGGCTTCCTGCTGCGGCCCTGCAACTAGTTCGACGAGGACCCTTCCGTGGACTCCCCCGACAGCAGCTACCTGGACCCCGCAGGCCCCACGGGCGGCTGCGCCGGCCACCCCCTGGGCTGCCCCCCGGCCACGGCCTGCGCCCCCCGGCTGCCCCCCTTCCACTACGGCGGCTTCAGCAACCTCAGCTTGAGCGCGGAGCCCGCCCAGCCCTGACCACGATCCCTGCCCGGCCTCCTCCTCGTCCTCGTCCTCCTCCTCGTCCTCCTCCTCCTCGTCCTCGTCCTCCTCCTCCTCCTCCTTCTCGTCCTTCTCGTCCTTCTCATCCTCCTCGTCCTCGTCCTCCTCCTCCTCCTCGTCCTCCTCGTCTTCCTCATCCTCCTCCTCATCCTTCTCGTCCTTCTCGTCCTTCTCGTCCTCCTCGTCCTCCTCCTCCTCCTCCTCATCCTTCTCGTCCTTCTCATCCTCCTCGTCCTCGTCCTCCTCCTCGTCCTCCTCCTCGTCCTTCTCATCCTCCTCCTCATCTTTCTCCTCCTCCTCCTCATCCTCCTCTTCGTCCCGGCTGCACCGTGGTGCACAGGGCTCCGCTCCAGGGAGGGCTCCGCTCCCCTCTGCTCCGCAGACCCCCCCAGCACCCGCTGCTGCCCGTGGCTCCGGCTGCGTCCCCGTGGGTTGGCGCTGGGGCCGGTGCCGCGCGTGGCGATAAACGGGCACCGGGTGCGTTTCCCCTGCTTGCCGGTGCTGCGGGCTCTGCCCCGGGCCCTGCGCAAGGGCAGTGCCAGGACCCCGTGCGGGAGCAGAGGGGCCGGATGTGACTCTCGATGTGCAATGGCCCGGCCTGGCCTTGGCCGCTGCCCCCGGACCCTGGTCGGTGCCTCCGGCCACGTGTGCCCTGCCGGGGCCGTGGGAGCTGGCGCCCATCCCCGCCGCGCCAGGCCTGCTGGGGGAGCCGGGAGAGCCGCATGCCCTGGCACGGCAGTGCCTGAAGCACCGGGTCCAGGGATGTCCTGGCATCTCCTTCATGGGAAGCGTCAGGACAGGAGCTGCCACAAGTGCCAGGGAGGCCCCAGTGCACACGGCAGCACCAGCAGCGCCCGGCCCGGGCCAGCCCGCGCGGCGCGAGGAGGCTCCATCACCTCACGGTGCAGCGCGAGGATGCTCCATCACCACCTGATGCAGCGTGAGGCTGCTCCATCACCACCTGGTGCAGCGTGAGGATGCTCCGTCACCCCATGGTGCAGCACGAGGATGCTCCGTCACCGCCTGTGCAGCACCAGCAGCAGCCACCACCGCTGCCCAGGAGGACGGGGAGCCCCGTCCCGTCTCCCACCTTCCACCTGGCCGCTGCCTTCCCGCTCACGGGGCAGCTCCCTGCGTCCCGTCACTGCCTTCCCCGGCGGCTTTGCCCTCGGCTACACAGGAGCCCCGGGCCGCAAAGGGTTAAGGGGGCCGCGGAGCCGGCGCTCCGCTCTGCTTCCCCCATGTGTCTTCCCCTTTTACGTAAGTTGTTCCCAGCGTGTTTGTGACAACCCCCCGGCGATGCACCTTTGGCAAAAGTGGTTCTGAGTCCAAAGATCGGCGCGGGGACGAGCGACCTGCAGTGACAAACAAGAGCCACCGGGTATAAAGCAGCGGCAGCAGCAGCGCGGGCAGCGGAGCGGGGCCGCACGGCGAGGATGCAGGCGGGCATGGACCTGCTGCACGACGCGGGCGTCCGGGCCACGCAGCAGCTGCAGCAGCACTTCCAGGGCGCCCAGGACTGGTTCCTCTTCGTCTCCTTCGCCGCCGACCTCCGCAACACCTTCTTCGTCCTCTTCCCGCTCTGGTTCCACTTCCACCAGCCCGTGGGCATCCGGCTGCTCTGGGTGGCCGTCATCGGCGACTGGCTCAACCTGGTCTTCAAGTGGTGAGCGGTCCCAGCGCAGGGACAGGGCGGGTGGCGCTGGCGGGTGGCACTCGCCGCTGGCACCGCCGCTGCTCGCGGGATGCCCCGTGCCGCAGGGTGGGCACCGTGCGCGCGCCGGCTGCAGCCCGGCCCCGCTCCCGCCTTCCCCGCAGGCTGCTCTTCGGGGAGAGGCCGTACTGGTGGGTGCACGAGACGGACTATTACGGCAACGCCTCGGCCCCGCTCATCCAGCAGTTCCCGCTCACCTGCGAGACCGGCCCTGGTAGGAGCCCCGCGGCGCCGCGCGGGGACCTTGGGCTGCCGCAGCCCCCGGCCGCCTCCGCCCGCTGCCCCGGCTGCACTTTGGCCGCGGCGCCGGCTGCGCTCGTGCACCCTGCGTGCTCGACGCGCCGGCGAGGGCGGCCCCAGCCTTATCCCCGTGGCCGGGCTGCGCCCACAGCGCCGGGCTGCACTGCTCCATGCCCTGCTGTGCTGCACCACCCTGTGGCACCGGTCCCCGGAGCGCCCCAGCCCGCGGTTGTTGCTCCGAAATGGGGGTGTCACCCAGCGCTCGGCTCTCGCGCAGGGAGCCCCTCGGGCCACGCCATGGGCGCTGCCGGCGTCTACTACGTCATGGTGACCGCCCTGCTGTCCCTGGCCGCGGGGGAGCGGCAGGCGAAGACGCTCAAGTACTGGTGAGTCGTGCGCCGGGGCGCAGCGGGGCCCGGGGCCACCGCCGGTACCCGCTGCCAACGCGCCCGTGGGCCCCGCAGGCTCCTGTGGACGCTGCTGTGGACGGGCTTCTGGGCCGTGCAGGTCTGCGTCTGCCTGTCCCGCGTCTTCATCGCCGCCCACTTCCCGCACCAGGTGGTGGCCGGGGTCATCTCAGGTGAGCGGCGGCGCCTCCGCGCGCGCCGGGCCGCGCCGTGCCAGCCGCCGCGCGGCACCGACGGCCGCCTCTGCCGCCAGGGATGGTGGTGGCCGAGAGCTTCCAGCACGTCCGCGCCATCTACGGTGCCAGCCTGCGGCGCTACCTGTGCGTCACCGCGGCCCTGCTGGGCGCCGCGCTGGGGCTCTACGCGCTGCTGCGCGCGCTGGGGGTCGACCTGCTGTGGACGCTGGCCAAGGCGCAGCGCTGGTGCGCGCGCCCCGAGTGGGTGCACCTGGACACCACCCCCTTCGCCAGCCTCCTGCGCAACCTGGGCGCGCTGTGCGGGCTGGGGCTGGCGCTGCACGCGCCCGCGCCCGCCGCCAAGCGCCCGGCACCGCTGCCGTTCCGCGCCGCCTGCGCCGCCGCCTCCCTGCTCGTCCTGCACCTCTTCGACGCCTTCAAGCCGCCGGCCCACGCGCAGCTGCTCTTCTACCTGCTCTCCTTCTGCAAGAGCGCCGCCGTGCCCCTGGCCACCGTCAGCCTCGTGCCCTGCTGCCTCTCGCGGCTGCTGGCCCCCGGCGGCAAGAAGGACGTCTAGGGCGGGCGGCCCCACGGGTGACGCCGGGCGCCGCTTCCCGCCCCAAAACCCGCACGGACCGAAGGCGCCGCCGCTTCCCGGTGCGGGGCCGGCAGCGGCCGCGTGGGGCGGGCGCGGGAGCCCCGTCCTGCAGCCGCCCCCGCGGTGCCCGGCGTCCCCGCCGCGCCGTGCCGCGGCCTTTGCACATGCACGGTTTGCGTTTATGTATACGCATATGCGCATATATGCATATACATATCAAACCGTGTGTGCGTGTATATATATGTACGCATATACATACGGGTGTATCTGTACTCACGGCTATTTTATTAAAGCCAACGGTGTATATAGCGCAGCGTCGCGGTGTCCCGAGGGCTGCCGGCGGGGAGGAGGCTGCGCCAGGGCCGCGCTGTCCCCAGCAGCGCCAGGCTCCCCGGCTGCTCCCGCGTTGTCCCTGCAGCAGCGCAAGCAAGGACCTGGAGCCTCCTTGGAAGCACCGGGGCTCTCCCGGCCCCAGCCCGGCCGCAGGGAGCGAAGCCGCTGGAGCTCCCGGGGGCACCGCGCGGGCAGCGGCACCGGGGCCGCCCGGCTCCGCTGCAGCCCTGACCCTTCCCCTAATGCCGCCGTGCCCAAACAGGTCAATACCTGGCCCGGGGGCAGCTTTGCTCTTTGCTGACAGCTGAAAGAAGCCTCGGGAGGAAACTGTGAGCACCAGCTCGGCCATCCTGGACGGCTGCGATAGAGGGTTCCCCTTCCTTGAATTTCTCCCTTTGTCACCAACGCTTGCACTGAAGCTGTCGGACAGTTCTAGCAGGGCAGGGAGGTGGAAAACACCCTTTCCAGACTATCTGCCATCTGCTTTTTCACAGTGTGCCTGCATCCCCTCCCTTTGGTTTCCGCAGCCAGGACTGTAACCGTTTCCAGGAACCATCCTGGCAGAAAAGGCACGCTGAAGAAACGCTGCTGCACGGTTGTTTATTAATCCCAAGGGCTTCTTTTTCTGTTGCATTTCTTATTGTGTGGAAGAGTCCCTAGTGCCCAGCCACCGTTTGAGAGCAAAGAACGGCAGGGCAAGCCAAGCTCGTGGCCGCACAAGTGAAGGGAATATCAGCCACAAACATCCAAGTGCCCTGCGTGCAGCAGCCTGCGGAACCAAGCGCAGGAAGCTGCTTCTCTGCACTGAATTGTCACGCGTGGGGCTGGCCCACGCGTGTCGAGGCGGTTCTGCCGCAGCCCCTGCACAGCACCCGGCTGCACGGGGGCTTTGGGAGGCCCCACGACGCCCGCGTTATCTGGCAGGCGCTTGCATCAGCTTCGGAGCCGGATCAATAGCTGCCAGCGGGAGCCGGGGAGTCCAGAGGGCAGCAGGCTGCAGATTAACCAGCGGCGAGGGCAGCTCGCGAAAACACGAGCACCCACGTGCGCCGGCCTGCAGCAACTGCGGAGACTGCGAAGTAAACAGGGAAAAAAAAACAAAAAAACTGTTCAAAAAAACATGGTGATTCCCTACGTGCAGAACTGGGGCTATTCCCTTCCTTGCTGACGATTTGACTGCAGCATCTTGCCGTCCTCCTTCCGTTTCATCTCTGCAGACAGTGGGCAGCTGCTAAAAGCTGTTTGGTCTTTTAAGGTGCATGGCCAGTTTTCAGCAGCCCTCTCACTCCTGCCGCTCATTCTTTCTTCTCCCTACAAAATTCCAGCAGCAAAAGCTTGACTAATTTTCTCCACAGCTGTTGCTGAATATCCTGTTCAAATCCCTGCTTCTTCCCTGTGTTGTTTTTTCCTAAATGCAGCCAGCTTATTATAAATGTGTGAAGTAATTACTCCTAAGCAGCTGGTATAAAGGAAAAGCCACAGTGCACTGCAAACAGAAGGGACCCTCTCCTGGTTTGTAGGAAGCCCACAAAATGACTAAATAGTGTCTATTTTTAATCACTTAAGAATATTGCTACATGTCAGAGTAAATGAAAGAAACCTTGCAGCACCGTGGGCCAGGGAAAACAGTGGATAGCAGATCCCCCCCACCCCAGTTTTCCGCAACCACCAAATCTGCTCGCTGAGCATACGCACAACAGCTGATATTTTTATGTATTTATTCTCTGTGAGGAAAGTTGTTAGTTCACACAGAGCAGGGGACAGCCCTGCTCTGGGGGTGTTTCTTACGCCTCAGGGCTGCGGTGGCGGATGAAGTCCTGGAGCAGGGTCTGCACCTCTCCTCGCCGGCTCATCCGGGCGGCCTTTCCCTGGAATCGGCCTCGCTTCCCGGCGCCTTTGCCCTCCAGCAGCTCTGCCACCCTGCGGTAACGACAGCGACTGCTCGACGGCTTCCCCGCCGGCCCCAGGGAGCAAACAGGGATCCGGGCCCTCACTGCACTGCTCTGCTGCTTGTTTGCTGCATTAGAACTCCTAATAACTTAAAGAAGTCACAGAGCTTGTTACCTGGGACCTAACTTCTCCACCGCTTCAGCAGGTCCGGCCAGAAGGAAGAGTCCTGCTTCTTTTTCATCCCCCACAGTGAGGAACAGCAGCGTTTCCTGCAGACAGAGACACATCTGGCTCCTGCACAGCAGCGTCCTCCTCGTCGGGAAGGGGGACAGAGACCCTGACAGGTCCTGTCCAGGCACACGAACAATTTACAGGCTGCTGCTGACTACTGAGACCAAGACTCAGTTTGAAGAAAGTAAAAGGGAGTAGAGCTGGGGTTTTTGTACCTGAATCACATCTTTGGGGGGCCAGAAGGACTGAGGAATCCTAAATTAAAACAGCTGGTGTGGTTCCATACTGCTTTTCAGGGACATGCTTTTCTACAGTGCTCCGAATTCTCACTGTAGTATTTCCTGCCTGCTGAGGCTGCTGGGGTGATAACCCTGTGTAGCTTCTGGAGAGCTAGTGGCTGTTGCACAAACAGAAGCCTGGACAGTCCCTATCTGTGCTATGAAGTGGATGAGGAAGCTGCTGGTATCAGTTTAGTCTTTCTAAGTAACTCACCTCTGTCCCGATCTCATTAGCGATGATGTTCATAAATTCAGAGTCACCCTCTTTCCTGCATGGATAAAAGGCCACTTCAGAGAAAGGCAAAAATCCTGAGTAGAGCCCCAAGCATCAATTGCAAACCATGCACAGTGACTACCCAAACTTGTTTTTTATTAGTTTTCTAGTTTTTGTTGTTTTTCTTAAGAGTAAAATTTGTTACTAACTTCTGCCATCAGAGAATCTGCAAGCTAAAAATCTGTGCAAGCAGCCTATGCTCATGCCAAGGGTTTTGGCCTCTTGTTGTTAGGAGGGAGGTTATTTTGATATCTATATATTTAATCCTCATTGCACATTCCTATGGGCTTATTTGGAAATTGTTTAAGTTGTTATTTTTAACAAATGGAACTCTTCAGTTTTATTGGAAAACAGAAAGATCAGAAAGAGATCAGATAAGCACAATTACTTCTTAGCTATAAAACCAAAAGAACTCAGTGGCTGAACTACTAACATGTTCTTTTAATTACAAAACCTTCTCACACTGCAGGTAGCTTAATAATCTATTTACCTTATTTATATTCCTCCCTAAGGGATATTTGGCTTCTAAGCAAGAATTGTCATAAGGAAGCAAGAATGGGCATCAGAGAGCTGCCACAAAAGAGGACAGACACCGCGTGTCTCACGCTGACCTCCCACGTACCTGTGCAACACAAACAGCTCACTTCGAACGGGTTGGCTTTTGAAGTCCCGAGCTACCAAAACAGCCATGTCTCTGAGCAGGTTCAAGTTATTCTGGAAGAAAAGGAAATAACCTGCACTGTGCGTGGAGAAGTCAGTGTGAGACCAAGCTGTGTCCCCAGGGACGGGAGCGGTTTTCAGAGGATCAAAAGAATTGATGTCTAGAGCTCTGTCCTCTGCTGTCACGACTGATGCTCAGGCCAAGAGGACACAACCATGATCTGCTTTCCTCAGATATCCTCATACCTTCTGAAGCTGCTTCACAGAGCTCTGCAGCCTCTTCACAGCCTCCACGTGCTCACTCGGTCCATTTCTGAAACAACAGGGACAAAGAAAGGATCTATTAAAGCAGCAAAAGAAGATAAGGTGTCATTAGAAACATTGGGCAGATGTAGCCTTAGGCTCATGTGATGTTTGCCAGAAGAAACAACAAAGATGAAAGAAAGGAAGTGGAAAGGATATTACTTGAGCAGTGAAGTTAGAGCCTTCTCAGTGCTATGACTTTGTTCGATTGACTTCAGCACTCTATTTCCTGCCAGGAAAACCAAGTTCATTTTGTTCTTTTTTCCCTTTTCTGTGCCAAGGAGTTTAATAACCTTAAAAAAGAAAAACATCCTGGTCAGAAAAGGAGAACAGTATTTTGCTTACACTCAGAGAGCTGGACAGTTCCCACTGTTGGCCTTGCTGTGAAGAGCCCCCTCTGCCAGCGAACCTGACCTCACTGCAGGCTGCGCCGGGGTGCAGCTCCTACCTGCAGGTCGCTCAGGTTGGACACGTGGGTCCCACAGCACATGTTGTCGTCGATGCCTTCGATGCTCACAACCCGCACGGGCCCCGCGTGGTCGTCGGGCAAACCCCGGCTCCTCACCTGCAAAACGAGCCGACACGCTGAGCCCGGGCCTGCAGGTGTTTTGTTCCCGCATCGTTTTGCCCCTTTACTCACCCTTTCGACTTCAGGGTCGTCTGCAGCCAGTTCCCTCACCGTCACGGGGATCCTCTCCCGGATTTTCTCGTTCACGCTCCTCTCCAGCGCCTCGATTTGCTCTGCTGTCACGGAGGGAGTGTCCAGCTCAATGACACTCCGCTGGCGGCCCAGCTCCCTGCACGAGGAAGCACCTCTGCTGAGGAAGATCCCTCTGCGCAGCGTGTGCCACGCAGGAGGGACTGTCGGGAACGAGGTGACAAAACCAAACCCCCCTTCCCTCCTCCTCGTGCGGTTTACGCAGTGCGAGGGGCCTGTGAGCATCTGCAGAGGGAACAGACAGGGCAGGTGCTGCACAGAGCTGCTCTGCAGTTCAGTCACCTCTCCCAGGCCCTCTGTGCTCAAGCAAATGCTGGAGCCTGAACCACCCTATGGATTTATCGGCGCTCAGCATCTCGTGCTGTGGCAAACGGGCTGCAAACGGCCCTAAACGGCGCCTCTTCCCGCTCACCATGAAGTTGTCTTGAATCCAAACATCTGATCCGCGATGGCGGTGATGAGGTGCTGCCCTGCAAGGGAAGCGGCAGCCGAAGGCGGCTCCCCGCCGGGGTGCTCGGTGCGGGCACCGGCGGGCCCGGTGGCGCCCGGGGCGCCCCGGTACCTGAGTGCTGCTGCATGTGGTCGAAGCGGCGCTGCCAGTCGAGCGAGAGCAGGACGCGGGTGCCGGGCGGCGGCGCCGCGCGCACGAAGTGCAGGGCCTGGGCGCCGCGGCGCGTCACGCGCAGCACCGGCTCGTCCCCGAGCCGCCCGCGGTCGTCGGGCTGCGGGCACGAGGGGTGGCTGAGCGCCGGTCCCGGTCCAGGTCCCGGTCCCGGTCCCGGCCCCGCGGCGCGGCCCTACCTGCCCGCCGCCCTCGGGGAAGAGGATCGTGTCCTCCAGCACCACGTGGAAGCCGCGCACGGGCTCCCCGCCGCCCTCGGGCCGCAGCTCCGCCGCCTCGCACGACACCACCGTGGTGGAGAACTGCAACGCGACACGCGGCGGCAACGTGAGGGGCCGCGCGGGGCCGAGAGGAGACGCGAGGGGCCGAGAGGGGCCGTGGAGGACCAAGAAGGGCCGAGAGGTGCCGTGAAGGGCCGCGCGGGGCCGCGCCCGGCGCTACCTGCCGGGCCCAGCTGTCCCGCTGGCACTGGAACACCATGGTGGCGGTGGCGGCGGCGGCGGGGGGACACGGGGCCGCCGCGACGGCGAGCGACGCGGGACACACGCCCTAGGCTCGCGAGCGCCCCGCGGCCGGTGGGCGGGGCCTGCGGGCGACGTGCGCGTGCGCGCGGCGGCCGGTGGGCGGGGCCTGCGGGCGACGTGCGCGTGCGCGTGGCGGCTCCGGCGGCCCCGGGATTCCGGAGCGGCCCCCGGGGCTGCCGGTGCCCCGGGGTGTCGCCCTGCGGGGAGGGAGGAGGCAGCCGGGGCCGCCGCTGCCGCCGCGGGGGGACGCGGCCCCCCGGCTCTGCTCACGGCGAGGCCGTCCTCGGGGGGACTTAATTCGTGACCGAGGGCCGCGGGGCACCCGCCGCTTCCCCTTTCCCCGGCGCCGCAGCCCGGCTCCGCCTCGGCTCCCTCCCCGTCCCGCCGGTGTCCGAGGGCACCGGGAGCTGGAGGTGCTGCCCCGGGAGGCGTGAGGGACACGAAAGCCACGAGCCCCGGCAGCTCCGCCTCTGCTCACACCTTCTGCTGTTGACACTCTGCTAACTCCTCGCTCAGATTAAGAATACCAACATTCCCATTGAAATCTAGGGCAGCGTGGCGGAATGTGCGTTGTTCGTGTGCAAATGTCGAGGGAGGGGATCCTGCCCCTCTGCTCAGCCCTGGTGAGGCCACATCTGGAGTATTGTGTCCAGTTCTGGGCTCCACAGGACAAGAGGGATGTGGAGCTGCTGGAGAGAGCCCAGCGCAGGGCTACAAGGATGATCAGGGGCCTGGAACATCTGCCCTGTGAGGAGAGGCTGAGGGAGCTGGGCCTGTTCAGCCTGGAGAAGAGAAGGCTGAGAGGGGACCTGAGCAGTGTCTAGAAGTACCTCAAGGGAGGGAGTGCAGAGGATGGTGCTGGCCTCTTTTCAGTGGTGGCCACTGATAGGAGTAGAGGAAATGGCCACAAACTGAAGCACCAAAAATTCCACAGGAACTTAAGGAAAAAATTTTAACAGTGAGGGTGACAGAGCACTGGAACAGGCTGCCCAGAGAGGCTGTGGAGTCTCCTTCTCTGGAGATCTTCAAACCCGCTTGGACGCAGCCCTGTGCCCCGTGCTCTAGGTGACCCTGCGTGTGCAGGGGGTTGGACTAGATGATCCCTAAGGTCCCTTCCGACCTTCAGCATTCTGTGATTCTACGGTTCAATCCTCGCCTGCCCTCCCGGAGCAGGGAGCAGCCCCGGGTTCGTCGGTGCCACCGCAGCCCAGGCCCGGCAGAGGGGGCTCCGGGGCCGCTCCAGGAGCGGGAGCTCAGCTCGCTGCACGCAGCGCCGGAGCGGAGCAGGAAGGAGTCACGGAATCCATAAGGTTGGAAGGGACCTCTAGGGATCACCTAGTCCAACCCCCTGCACACGCAGGGTCACCTAGAGCACGTGGCACAGGACTGTGTCCAAGCGGGTTTGAAGATCTGCAGAGAAGGAGACTCCACAGCCTCTCTGGGCAGCCTGTTCCCGTGCCTCATCGCCCTCACTGCCAATACATTTTTCCTTCCTGCGGAACTTCTGGTGTTTCAGCTCGCGGCCGTTTCCTCTCGCTCTGTCGGTGCCATGCGATGTTAACATTTGCCTTTCAGGTAATTGCTCCTGAGCGGGCGCTCGGGCCTGTTTGCAGAGCAGCACTAATGAAGGAAGACCTGACCGATACCTGTCACGATCACAGTCACAGGAATCATGGCAAACACTTTCTCTGCGCCTGGGTGTTATTGTGGAAGAGTGGAGAGCTGCTGCTTTCAAGCCATTTATTGATCGTTAAGGAATTATATTCTTTTCCTGTGATCCCAGGGCAGGCAAAAAAACCATTCCACGAGTCAGCCGTTCCTTTTTATTAGGAAGGGCAGAGATCCTCTCATGCCGTCTCCTATCCAAAAACCTCTAACAGCATTTTCTTTAAACCGCTCGCTTTCCTGTGCTGACGGCCAGGCTGGTTTTTGCACCAGCTCCCAACTTTTTAAACTACTATCTGCGATTTGCAAGAGTTGTCATTGCCTTTCTCCTGGGACTTAATTAATGCCCAAACTGGTGGCTTCCAGGTGTATTTTATAGGCTTACCCTTGACAAGGCAGAACAGCTACAGAAACAGCCCCAATTCCTCTCAAAGAGAGGCATTTCAACATCTACCTGGTCCCAAGAAAAGCTGGCAAATCAAAATCCATACCAAGAGGGTTGATATCTCGTTAGATGCTGAGGATGACAGGTTTAGTTCCCCCAGCAGGCTGACCCCTGCTCTAAGAATAGCCACTAATAGGGTTTTCGTTACATTGCCCATAATCCTGTACAGATTACGGAGGTTACAGCTCTGTTAACGCTGAACAGGGAGGACAGACTCCCTTAGGTTTTAAACATGAGTTAAGGAATAGTGATTTGGATTTAGAGTGGATGTTACTTTTCTTTGGGGAAGTAACTAAAGCAGAAAAGATCAAGTTTTCCTCACTTGCAAGGATGACAGATAGGTCTTAGCCTTAATATTTGCTGTTTGGCATTTTAAGTGTCACTTAAGGGTTCTGTATAAACTCATTTCAAGTGGATGCTTGTTTGATTCTTTCTGAAGACACATTTACCTCTAGACAGAAAAAAAACCCCACTGAGCTACATCTAGAAAATATTGCAACCATTTACTGGGAGACTCTGCATATGTAAATGTAAATTCTTGCCTTCCTCCTGAGCCAAGAAAGTTTCTTTGGAAAATTGAAGCACGGATCCTGGGAAAACAATTGAGAAGGATGTAAATAATGTCGTAGGGTAAGACAAACAATTTTTAGAAGGAAAGGATCTTTTCCAAGTACAGATTACTAGAACAAAGTCCTTATATAGCTGAAAAACACTGCAGCATCTTTACAGCAAGTCTTTCCATTGTGGTCATGAAGATTCATCAGCTCTTATTTCAAAGCCCAAGGAACTAGAAAGGAATCCAAAACTATATTAGTCAGACAACAGTTGAAAGACCTAATCTAAATACTCACTGCAGTCAGCAGCCCCGTTACCGAGCTCTAAGGCAAGACCAAGCGTCCAAGTTCAGCCTCCCTGTTCCCTTCCAGGTCCCAGTTCCAGCAGCCACACCAGGGACTGAGCCTGTAAAGAAAACAGCCTTTAACAGAGGTCACCCACACAAGGGAGAGCTCAGGAGCTAAATGACTGCCTAACTGCTTGCTCTGCAGTTTGCCTGTATGCAAAAACCCTTAGAGAGCAATTATTTGTATTAACGTAAAAAAAAAAATCCCCCTCTTCCTCACCTTAAAAGTCAAAAACCTGCAGGCAGATAATTACCATTTGTTGTGTGGAAGGAAGAAGGACTATGAAAGATAGCAGAAAACACAAGAGCAAACGACGTTAGTGTATAGATCATATGTAACAGGTTTAAGAAAGTAAGCGTGGGTGTATTTTAATATTAACCATTCCATTCAAGTTCTTTCATGACTATGTTCCCAATAATGCTCTACTGAGAGTGACTTGCAGCACCTAGAATCAAGTTTTTTGGGATTCAGTGTAATGAGCAACCCCACACACTTCAGTTTTGCAGAGGTGAGACAACCCTTTTAGCAACAATAAAAGGTTTCATTGTCCTGCGGCAAATTCAAGTAGCTCCCACCGCTGTTTTAACTCAGCACACAGTGAACTGCAGTCAATCTACAAATGTTCCGTTTTTATTACAAAGTATGAAAGGCAGAAAATATCGTACCTAATACACAGGAGGCCGAAACTTAGAAAGAAGGTTAAAAAATCTGAATAAAACTACATAGTAAGCAGGAAATAGCATAAAAGGATGCAACATTCCACTTTCAAGCGATTCCAGAAAATTACCTTAAAATTTACAGAGTTTCAACAATATGGTTCCATGACTCAGATGTTAAAATCCATTATAACAAAACCTTTTGCATATTCTCCATAAAAATAAAGGAATATAGGGACACTGCAGTTAGCCATGTCAACAACATATATGTCAGTTGAACAGCAGGATATCAGGATTCCTCTAGGACAGTATAGTAGCAAAGTTGCAAGTATGGAAGGTGGAGAAAAGAAAAAGGACAGGAGTAAAACTACTATTGCTTTAACATATTTTAGTGAGAACAAGGAGTCAGGAATTTCCTATGGATGTTTGTACAATCATGCTACAAAGATTACACCTTCAGGAAGTTACCACGACGGGACTGTGAATGGGGACAGCAGAAGGGAAAACACACATAAAAGTAAACATCTACTTGGCTACTGATAACAAAAATGCTTCGGTGCAACAGATTTAAATTACATTTTACGCTGCTAGCAACCCAAGGTTTCAATTTTTAAAAAGTTCCTTTTAAATAGTAGATATCATAATTCATATTCACAAAGTTATCAAAAAAAGCCTCGCATTGCTCCACAGCTGTACGACTGACTCTCATTCACCAGTTCTTGCATTTCTGCCTGTTCGGGTCAGGCAGAGCAACCCCCATCTCTCATGGAAGAGACTTGGGATTTGCATGTTTTATAATCAGGAAAGCAAATTCTAGGAGATGCTGATTTGTGAGTATGAACAAGAGCTGGAAACAGGCTTGCAGCTAGGCTGCAATATTTGTCGGGAAATAATCAGCTTATTTCCTTTGTTAGATTTTCTGAAAGGGAATAAACTCCAAGGGAAGCCAGACAGAACGTTCTCTGCTGAGTACAGAGGTTCCAGCTCGATCCTCACTAGAAGGGGCTTTGTAAACAGTGATTTTCTGCAGTCAGACAGAGGCGAGCAGGTCTCACCGGTGCTCGTGCCTCTAGGGCTGCCCTGCTTGCCGGAGGAGCGCTCAGGGCTGGGCTCCAGCTGCGGTTTTAGCTCCTGCTTCTCGGTGCTGGCACAAGCTGCTCATCCAAGGATCCGCAAACCCCTTCCCAAGGGAAGGCCCTGGTGCGCTGAACTCCTCTCAGTATCCTTGATAAGGAAACATTGCTGACTTCTCTAGGGTAAGCAGGGGGAAAAAATACATAGCTGCATCTCTAAGCGAGCATGAAAAAGTGCTCTTTAAGTGCTGCGTACAAGGAATTCCTTGGATTCTCTGCAAGGATTGAGAAAACCAGGGACACAGTTAACAGGACCTTGCCCATTCCAGAACAGTTTGGATGCCTCATTTTAATGTCCACTGGACAATATATTGGGTCTGGAAAACCACCTGACAGTAAAAAGTAGTAAATATGTATCTGAATGCGTGTGTTAATGCTAGGACTAACATGATTGGGTGGAGGCAACAGAAGCACGTTGCTAACGAGCAACAGGAAGACTAAACCCATCAGTATCTTGATGGGCCCATTCCTGTGCATAGAGATATATCCATACAGCCAGCCGACCGTCACTGCCTTCATTTCCAAAAGGAGGAAAAGATGATTCTCAAACCCAGCCAAACTCCTAAGCAAAGCAAAGGGACTCTGTGAGGTGACAAGCAGCACCGTGGCACTTGGGCTGGCCTTGCAGGACTCGTATTTGCAGAACACAGAGCTTCAGGCTATAATATTAACAGCTGTCAACAAGTGCTCACATCACTGGTGTTCACTAGGAACAGATGAGGGTCCCCTGAACACCGTCACTCACCGCAGGGCTAGGATTTCATAGTGTCTGTATTTAACTATTTGTATAGAGACAAATGTCTACCATAAAAAGGCTGAGGAAGAGATGACTCTTCCAAGCCTTACACACATGTACTCGCTAAAGTGCCATCTGTAAGGGAACAAAACAGACACTCGGCTTTCTTAATTTACATTTAAAATAAGTGCAAGAGCATCTGCATCCAATATATTAGGCAGTGATCTACAGTTGAGACTGATGTGCCTTCCTCATTGTGACACCAGGAAAAAAATAGATCTTTTTTACTATTATCCAGAACATTGAGGAGACCAATTACAGCTACGTTTTGAAAGGATCATTAATTTTGACTTATGAGAGGCAAAGCCTCCCCCTTTCAGTGCATTTCAAGGTTCCATAAGGAACAACCTGTATCATCAGTCTTTCAATCCATCCTCTGAAACCTCTTTCTAAATAGATTGTCAAAGCACTCAACTCCCTGCCTATTAAATCTCTGCAGACAGAGCTACCAGTCCAGTAGATGCCACCAATATGGGTCATTTTGTTTAGACATCTACAGAGCTAACATACTAACACACTAATTCAGCATTCATTTTTTTTTTCTTGTAGCTTTTCACTTCAGTAATGAGTTTTACATGGCCAGGATCTTCTGGTTGTGAGCCAAAGCAACAGCTTGTCCACGTAACAGGCACCATCCAGCAGAAGCTCAGCTTAAACAACAAAACAACCAAATGATTGGTTAGTATCTGGAAATAATCAACTGGGAAAGCGATACAGAAACAGTTGTTTCCATAAACGTTGGGGAAAAATATTCTCGCACTCTACCTATTTCACCCAACATAATTAAATGTTAAGCTGGTGAAATACAATCAACTATTTCTTCTGATTCGTAGGCAACTGTGACAAATCGAGGTTTTATTTTTTCCTTGCGGGGGAACTCAAACCTGCAAGCAGGGTTTGTTCCCTACCACCGTGTCAGAAGGTGCTGGCAAAAGGCCCCCAAAGTCTCTTGCTCTCTGCCTGTACGGAGGTGTCATCTGCACTACAGAACATCTCCCCCATGGGGCTTTTCATGGGTTTTCGGTCATTAGCTTCCAAGTGACTTCTTTGAAGAGAAGCTATTTTAAGCAGCATTTCCCTGTTCCAAAACAGCCTCTAGTGATTTCAAATGAAATTTCATAAGAAGAATGACAAGCCTATGCGCAAAGCAACATGTTATTGATCCAGAAGGTAGCCCAACTGGCTAAATAAACAAGATAGGGGCTTTATTTAGAAGCCACTGGAGCCTTCAAAACTTCTTCACTTCCCTTTGAAGGGCCAGGGATCAGATCCTAAACCCACAAGGGAACTTCAAGTGATTCTGTGAGCAGGAGGGACTCACACTGGATCCTTTTCGGGTTCACACAGAACCACCTTCTCATGGCAGCAAAAGCTACCTGGTTATTCAGACTATTAGCTCCTTCATACAGGCTCTTTCCCTTCATCATCTTGAAATAACAGATTGTGTTTGCCATTAGGTATAGCCTAACAGAGTCTTGTAGTGACTCACCTTCCAAATAAATTAGCTTATGTATTTTTTAAAGCACATTTCTACACTACTGCAGAAGAAAAGGGTTTTGGCTGGCAGCAGAAGCAAACATCTTAACTCCTATTTTCACCCTGTAAGAAGGTCACTGACAATGCAGGAGCTTGAACTGTATTACAGTCTCACTTGGCTGATAAAAAGGGGTAACATAAAAGAACTGTCACTACTCAAGTCCAATCATTTCTCAAGACCCATCATTTTCAATGTGTCCAGAATGACAAAGCTTTTTTTTCCTCAGGTTCTGCTCTGTATTTGGCAGTGGTCTCAGTGTCAGCTTCACCAGTTCACAGCAATTGCTTTTCCCAACTTGCCTTCCCTGCATAAACTGAAAAAAAAAAGAAGAAAAAAAAAAGAGATACAGTCCCACTATTTCTAAGGCTGCCTCTATTTGTAGGTGGATACTCACTAGATTGAAAGACAACTTTGATAGTTCCTTACTTTTGCATCAAAACCCAGTGCAGCTACGGTTGTCATGTCTTCATTGGGAGAGCACCGTGGACCATTAGCCTGAACAACTAGGTTACATTGAGACTTCCTTAAAGGTTTTTAGTTTGCCTTTGCCACTCGGCTTTCATTGCTAAATACTGCTGTAGAAAAATTCACTATTCAAAACAGAAGCAATAGCCCTAGGTTTCATCCCAAAAGACATGAAAGTGATGAGTACCAAACCATAGCCTTGATGGCAGAGCTCTTTTTCAGTTTAAACCCACCTTTGTGCATTACATTAGGGAATCATTTCTGTTAGAGAAACAGCTTTCATTTGGAGAGTACACCAGCTTTTCCAAGACATCTCACTCACTCAACAAGCTCTGACAGCACAAAGCAAATACACTTAGGAAGAAGATTGCTCTGGGCACCTTTCAAGAACTCCTAGGAATACAAACCAAATGCAAAGTAGCACCAAAATACAGGTTAACAACAAAATCTTGCTCGGGTTATTTGCCAATCAAGCAAGGTACAAAGTGTGAAACCGTTTTATTTTAGTTGAGATAGTAAGTCTTCTAAGGGGAAATCATTTGATTGGAAATGTCAATCCAAAGTCCATTACAAATCACCTTTTCCAGAAGTCAGTTATCTCACAGATGGCTCAAGTCATGCACGTATCATCTTTCTGAAACCTATTACCACTCTGTTACCTACCACAACTTCAGGAGAGACACAGTAAATTGAGTTATAATTTAAAAACAAGGCCTACCATCTTAACAATTGCCTATAGCATCAGAAAAGTCTAAAGAAATTGTGCAACAAGTACTTGTACTTCACAGCACCAGGTAACCAGGTGTAGAGAGCCAAGGCAACAGTTCATTCTGGCAGGCCTTTCCTGCCAGGGAGCCAACAGTGTTACTGTGATTTCTACCTATGGACAGGATCCTGCTTTGGGCATATGGAAGTGGATCACATATCAAAAGTAAGAATTAGGGAGAAAAGCCTTACTCAATAGAAAGTTAGCCCAATATATAAAAAACATACAAATGTTTAAACAGTTTAGAGGCAGAAACAACAGGAACAATAAATATTCCTGCCAAGGTGGCTGTTAACAACAGTGTCTTTACCCCACCTTGTTTTGCACTTAGCTATTAAACTAGTTGAATGTGTTGCCTCAGCTGGCTGACAAACACATGGACATATGCAGCAACTTAAAGCCTGCAAGCTTATTAACACAGTCAACAAACAAATATACAGAACTTAACTGAGGGAAAAAAAAATAAAACCAGAACCCAGAAGGTCCAAGAGGCTCAGCATGTCTCTGCATTTTAGAGTCTTGGAGCAGCAGGAAACACCTGCCATTAATTCTCGTAACAGTTTCTTGGAACAGTAGATGCAAAGCAACAACAGATACTGGCCACTTGACTTGTGTTGTTCTTACTTTAGAGGGGAGGGGAAATTATACAGCCCTGCCTCGATGTGGCATGAAGCAGTAATGTTAGACTCTCAAAATCTCCAGGCAGTTGTTGTAGCAGATAGCTATCCAGTCTGGCTGAGTCGATGCCCACTGTACATTGTTGATTTCTCCCTCTGCTGTATAGGCCAAGATAGGGTCCTCAATGGCACGAGGCATTTGCTGGATGTCCCAGATGAGAGCCTGATGGTCGTCCGCTGCGAATGGACAAGAACATCAGAAAGAGAATAAAAGCTATTACAAGATCTCCATTTATGACTACTGATAACGGTATATTCCGAGAAGCCAGATAGTAAATAGCTTCTAAATTGCAGGTGTTCCTTAGCAAAAGGCAGGACATAAAAACTGCATGAATATTTGGAGAGAGAGAGAGAGAGAGAGCAGACTTTGCAGATGTAATGGAAGTCTCCCAGACTTTCACACACACAAAAGGCTAGAAGCTCTTTCCATGCCTACCTGCTGTGCAAATATGGCAGGAAGAATGAGGTGCCCAAGCAATTCCATTTACACACGCTCTGTGGTTGTTTAACCTTGCAACGGGAGTGCAGGGAACTCTGACGTCCAGAATCACAACCTTCAGAAAACACAAACAAATCCACAATTACAAACTTGATTTTCTTTTACTTTCTCCTTCAGAAAACAACATTTTGACCCTATATGAATACACCTCACTCCTAAGAGACGCCTTTGGGAAGCAAACACTGTTCTCAAAGAGCTGGTCAGACTTCACAGGCAAGGGCCAGAGAGTTACACAACAGGCCAGGTGAGTTATATGTCCCTGAAGCTGTGCAGGTGACACACCAAGATTCACCAGCTTGTGCACCGAAGTGAGCGAGAACCACGCGACTAAAACATTTACACTTAAGATTTCATATAAAGACTACCTTAAGAAAATAATCACCTGGAATATACAGGAGTTGTGCAGATCTGCAAGTTTATAATGCCCACGTTACCTCGATCCCCTCCCTGAGCAGTGCAATGAGAACCGGTCTTTGCCACGCTCCACTTCAGGCACTGACACAGGATCCCCAAAGCCCCCCTTCCTTCAAGGGCTGAGGAGTGGCAGGTGCCTCACCTCCATGCCATCCATGGCCATCGTGGCAAGGTAGTTGGGATCCTGCTTGTTCCAGCAGAGCCGCAGCAGCGGGTGGTGCTGGGGGTCCTCGTAAATGATGGTGCTGTGTTCCAGGTGACGGAGATCGAACATCCTCACGGAGCCGTCCGCACCAACGGACGCGAACATGTCCCTCCCGCCACCCGCGCGGCTGAACGCGATGTCATACACCTGCTCGAAATTGGGACACACACAAACAAAACCTCCGGTTTAACGAGCAGGAAACCAGATTGTCCATGGGAATAGCAAGCTATTAATGCTTTGAATTCTACTACTCTTTCTATTCTACTACTGCTTTTAATTCTACTTTAATTAAGCTATTAATTCTACGTCAGCTACTCAACTTCCCTAGCAGGTTTTAGTCACTACAATAACCTTGAGGTGGGGAACAGACCAGACCACTAATGGGTTATGCCATAGGATCATTCACTGAAACTGAACATTAAACTTTCCTTGACTCTTTTATTTTAATGGCTCAAAAGTATTGCTGTACCAAAACAAAGCTATCCTCTAAGTTGCTTATTGCCTTTGATAAACAGTTAATTTCAATTCCAGTTTGATATTTTATCTAATGTTTCTAAAACATTCTGGAACATAATCTAATAAAAGAGCAGGTTCTCAAATCTGAATTCTACAATGAGTAAATGGGGTAATTTTGATCGCCAGCACTATGGTTTTAATTTGGTCTCCAAAACTATACATGTTTGAGAAATATAAGCTTCTTCGGTTTTATTTTAGTTTGGTTTTTAAAAGAAAAAGGCTTGAAAACAGCAAAACTCTTTTCCTTTTCTACTACTTTTAGAATACACAATGTAAACAACCATAAAAAGTCATCACCTCTTTGTCATGTGCAATGAGTTGTGTCTTAACATGGCCAGAGACCAGATTTACTCTTCCCAGAACCTGTCCTGTTTCCAGACCCCAAATAGTGCAGGTTGTATCAATACTAGAGGTACCTACAACAAAAATAATTGTTAGCAATATTATTCCCGCAGATCTGACAATCACTCACTGGATTGCTCTATTATCCTCCGACGCCTACAGATCAAAATAGCTACAAGAACAGCATGCAATTAAAATCAAGAATGTCAAAACAACCAACAATCTCCCAATATATTTCAGCAATCCCAACTTTTTAGCTGCAGAAAGTCTTCCTCATACTAAAAAATAGTGTAAGTAGCTCAGATCCACTTCAATATATAGCCCTGATGCAACTTCAAGATACCAACTTTCCCATCCTGTGGATCTGATGTACATGTCAAGCCCAAACCTTATTAATAAAGGTTATTACATATAAAATATGCTAAATATGCTATTGTAACATTATAGTTGTTTCTGTGTATTCAATGTAGGGGCTAGGGGTTGAGCTCAGCTAATTGTTGAGATACAACACAAAAAAAATGCACCAAGTAGTAAATATCATGAAGGTGCATGATCACTGTTAATCTCTGGACAAATTCCCCCCACACGAATGGCTGCACTCCTTTGGGAAGCAGCTTCTGCTGGATCAGTCATCTCAGAATCACAGTTTGTCCCACAGGCTGTAATTAAGCATGAAGAATTCAGCCCCCTCTTGCAACTGAATTAAGGTTCTGGGCTTTACTCTTGCTGCTGAAACTGCCTTCCAAAAGGACAAGCTTGTTAGGAAGTTTTCTATCCACTTAGTATCCTCTGTGCCATTCTCACCTAGAAGGTAAGGATCCACTTCGTTCCAATCAAATGATGTTAATGGAGCACAGAAATCAGAGTTCTTGTTGTTGTTCAGTAAACACTCCAGCCGGGTCTCTGTTTCACCAACCTAGAGAAAAAGTAAAACAACTGACTTGGACAGCAACATCGCAGAGCTGGTCCCATTTGCACTTTCAAAGCATGGGATGTTAATCCTGGGTTTCTTTCCACTCAGTTTTACATCCTAAAGCTCTGCAAAACACAATCACTACCTTTGTCTTCAATAAGGTGACTAAAAAAGCATCTGTTCCACGCTGTATCACACTACAATAACTACCTTTCTAAATTTGCTCCTCCTATAGTTGTTAATAAATTGCCACATTAATATTGCATTCAAAAGTTATCAGCTGCTCTGACTTGTTTTATGTTTTCTCCTCCGCTCTGCAGCAAACACAGGATGAACAGAACAGAAGAACAGAAGACAGTTTGCTTCAAAAGACTTGGTCTCAAGTGAAAATGAGATCAATGCACAACGCAATTAAGAGCATAGATCATCTCCAGGGGAGGATGTACTCACTCTCCACACACGCAGATAGTCACCGCTCGTTGCCAGCAGGTCTGGATACACTCCCTTGGTGTCTGGGATCCACATAAGCTTTGTGGTAGGATATGGGTGATCAAAAGTGTTCCTGCAAATGAATTCTGAGCTCTCTTCGTCCAAACCAACAAGTTGCACCTGCAAGGAGCCATATTTAAAATAAAGCATTTTGTCAAAATGATCATTGTGAATTACAGCATTGAAACAGAGCATACCTCAGGAGGACTCCTTTTGCAATCTCAAGGACAATTAAAATGGACTACAACTACACGTCAACAAAACAAGGAAATTAAAGCTTTGTTACATGCACGTGAGAACCTGAGTTAGGCTGCAAGTGCAGCCCCAGCTGGGAAACAAAGCAGAGTGATGAGATGATCCTAGACGGCGCAAAATCCTATCTTAAAGGATTAAGAACACCTTCTTTTCCACACTGCAAAGCCTAGTTTAAATCACAATCTTAACTACACCAAGGTCATTTCAACTTATTTTAAGCTGTCAGCTAGCTATCAAGTTATTGTATTTATAAAATCACTTGACTGCTTTGTGAGAGAAGACCAACAGTCCTGCTGAAAGAATCTAGACAGTCCAGTTCCAAGTTAGGTATCTGCACCGTAAAACGGCAGTGGGAAGGGCTGACTTGCTGAGCTGCAAGATTAAAGCAGGAGAGAGACAAGAAAGCACCTCCACGTCACTCGGTCATGACGGCACCTGAAGTAATGCACCGAGTCCCAGACATGATGTTATTAGAAAAATACTGCCACGCCAGAAAGCACTGAGAGCGCCATATGATGCCAGGAGGATAGATTTACCCTCGAAGTGACTCGAAGACCTAACCAGGATGAAAGCCCCACTGTGTTAAATGCTGCTCAAACACAGCCAGTGTGGGGACAACTCACTGCAATTGCTTCATAAGCTGCTCACAGTCCGGACTTCCTAATACAGTAGCTTAATGAACTTTTTATTCCAAGATGCTTATCTTTACAGTTTCTTTCCATTTCTAAATATTCTAACACAAGCAATTTGTTTAGTGAGCTATACATTTAAGCTAGACCAAAAGTGACTATATGTTTTTTGCACACGTGCACAAAACCACTGCATCTTGCAGCAAACCTTTAACATTTAGGAGTCCATTTAATGGTGCCTCCTAACAAATGCAGACTTTGTATCTTGGCAAAATGATAAGATTCACCATTTTCACCACATAGCATCCTAAAATGCATACTTCTAAGGCAGACAAATTTACAGTGTTTATAACTGTCTTATTACAGATGTTCCTCATTATGCTTTGCACTCCTTTAACATGTATCAACCAACCGAGAATCTCCAAGTCTTTTGAAGTGATTGACAAATATATTTTAACTCCTTCAGGGCTCAGAAGTACCAAGCAGGTTTTCAGGTGCAGGCCCGGATAGAGAACAAGCATTGGACTAGTGACCCTGGAAGATCTCCTGGCCACTGCTAAGGATCAGGTAGCCGACTCGGAGCAGGAGGCGCTGGTTTTCCCAGAGACAGGAGCACCCAGAATACCTGCTCGAGAAGCTCTGCTCTTGTCCAGCTTAGCCTGTGCAGAGGGGCAGCCGCTCTCCTCCTCTTTGGGCTTCCTGGCACGTGGGGATTAGGGAATCCCCCTGCCCGTCCTCTCAATGCACGCCGGCCGGCTGAGCGCGAGCAGGCAGCCCGAGCACACGGGATTATTTTCAGCCTGCTGATGTTCAACCTTTGCCTCCCCCTCCTGCAAGGGGGGCACGATTTGCTGCCATCAGCTATCTCAAGGATTGCCTAGAGTCTGATTAAGGCTGAGGTGGTGCTAGCAGACCAGGAAACCATCAGAAGTCAGAACACAATGTGAACAGTTCTGCATCCACCGTAATTCTTTCAGATGGGAAAAGGAGCACCGGGATGTTTAATCTCCATTAGTTTTGCAATTATGCTATGACAGTAGCCAGGCATGCTTCACAATTACTTGTTTCTCCTATACATCAAGATATGCTGCAATTGGGCACGGATCTTCCTATCATAATCCAAACCTTCACCAGCTGAAGACTTAATTACCGCAGTGCGTCTGAGTAAAGAAATGCCTTTAACCAGCATTCCTTAACTTCTGAAAAGTTACCTCCCTCTTCAACAGAGTCTGAAAAGCAGATGCAGAATTAAATGACGCAGATTTGGTAACAGCTTACTACTATTTTTTTTGCATAGTTTGAAGAGCAGCCACAGCACCTTTTTTTTTTAAAAAAAAGTTATATCCCTGGAATCTAATTAGTAACTACTCAAAATGAGATTTCACAATTATTTTAGTATCATGAACAATCAAAAGAGATCTCACTGCATCAATTAACCTTAAAACCCATGACCATGCTGCTCCTTTGCAGCTCTAAGCCTCATAGACAAATAAAAATAAAAATAGCCTCGGGCAAAACAGCCATTGCAAAGGTGTTCAGGAGATGGTGACAATGTGGAGTGGCCAGGACACGTCAGTCTGTTCAAGCAGTGGGAGCTGGCACGCACAGCACCACCTTCCACTGTCTCCAAAGCGGCTCTTCAGTTTTGCCTTACGGGTCCGTGTATGGATTGAACTTTCCTCAAGTTTTCTATGGATCGCTGCTGATCCACGAAGCCCCAGGAACGAGGTGCAGTGACACCTCAGTGCCAGGAGGGAAGCTGGAAGCCGATGGCAGCTGCGAATCCGCGAAATTCCGGGAACGCTCCCCTAAATATGTGTAGTTCTTCTAACAGGAGCAAAGTCACCTCTTCTCATGGCAGTGATTTGATCAGCAGAGGTGCAGGAGCTGAAGCAAAGCTCCTTTGGGGATCACACCTTCTTGGCAACAAGTTTCCTGCTCTGCTGCACAGCTCATTAGCGTGGGGGGTGACAGTGGTTAGGAGAGCCTGGGAGACTGCAATAAATGAGGTCTGGCAGTCAATATACCTGAATAGCCCCAAAACTGAGGCATAAACAGCCATCTTGTATTTGTAACCTATAGGGCACTTTCAGCTCTGGTAATTACTGCAGAAATAGAAACTTATAGAGATAAATAAGACAAAAATCTGTCCTCTCTCATTCCCTCTACTAACCCACAGCAGGCACTCGGGCTGCAGGAACACTTGGTATGTTAGAACTTTTTTAAAAACTCCCTCCCTTCTTAATAAAATGGAAGATTAATAAGGAAGTGGTATCTCCACATGTTTGGTTAGATTTTTAGGAAGCCAGAATTGTTATTCCAGGCTGCTGTTTTAAGCACTTGCATGAACAGACAGAAGCTGGAGTTGAAAGTCTTTGCACTAGCACATCCCTGAGAGGAGCAGCCTGTCCAGGGCTCCCAAATCCGCAGCATGAAGCCATCTCCTTGCTAAATATTTCAGTAGCCTCCACAGAATTCAGAGGAGTGATAAGAATCACAAAAAAACCCCCCAAAAAACAGGTACAATTGGAAAGCTACTCCCAAGCAAGCTCCTTCTTGTTGGCAAAGTAAAGGAAGCAGCATCGATACTCTAAGCAATAACAACACTTGCATTTTACCTAATTTACTTAAGACAGCTCTTTCTGTTAATGACTGTGCTGTACCGAAAACACAACTGCAAAAAGATACATTCTGTGTGACCTCGGAGATACAGCAGAACATCTCAGCAAAGTGAAGGTCGCATTACGCTGGATTTTCTCATACAAACTGAATTTTTAACCACGCATTTTCTTTGCTTCTATAGACAGGCATCTCATACAACTACCTTCCAGTTCTTGGTGCCATGCAGATCCCACAGCACTTGCAGGGATGAGGACAACGGGATTCCTGAAGCACAAAGGTCCAAAGAATCCAGGGAAATGGTTACAGACAGCAGCACTTTACACAGCCCTACACAGCTTCTGCCTGCAGCAATTGTGAGCATAAGAGGCAGAAAAGGCACTGGCTGAGTTGACTGAACTGCTTCTCACTCAAAGTCTGAGCTGAAGAGCAGATCCAGTCCTGCCTGCATCTAGGGCAGCCCTAGGGAACACTCCAAGCTTAAGGAATTAAAAGGTCACATAAATCACCCTTCTGCATCATAAAGCTTCACTTCATTCGCCCGTGAACAGACAGCACAGAACTATACCTGCTTATTAACAAAGTCTTCCCTTCCTGTTGTTTATTTCACTTCTCAGAGCACATCCTACCCGACGGGTTTCACAGTCGGCCCGTAAACGAACGGGAAGTTTCCAAGTTCCGCGACCTGCCTTTCCCCAAACCGCCGCAGGCCTCACGCACGCGGGAGACAGCCCAGGTCCAGCCAGGGCCCAGAGCGAGCCCCGCAGCGAGATGTCACCGCGGCGCCACGCCGGGGTCACCGCGGCTCGTCACGGCCCTGCGCACAGCCCAGCGCCAACCTCCCGATGCCGTTTTCCGCCATCCGCGCGCGGAACGGCCTGCCAAAGCGACAGGACGAGCAGACTGCGTGCAATGTTGGACCTGCAAGCTCCCTGGGAAGGGGAAACAGCAGCGTTCTCCACAGCCACGTCTGCTTCTGTGTTTCTCTCTGAACCGCATGCGTTCACGGTAGCGGTTTTCCGCACGGAGGCCCCGGCAGGCGCTCGCTGGGGTGATGACCCAGCCGGTAACACCGGCACCGGGCGCCCTGCTCGCGCCGCCCGCGCCCCCGGGGAAGCCCGGGACGAGCTCGGGCGTGAGGACCGGCGCGACAGCGCACGGGACACCCCGCGGCACCGTGTCCCCCGGGCACAAACTTGGGTCCCGCCACCGAAGTCTGCGCGGGGCGGGGAGCCGCGCGGCCCGGGGCTCCCGGGGCTGCCCACCTTGTTGTTGTACTCCTCCACGAAGCTGCCCAGCGCCAGGCGGAACCGCTTGTCGGGCCGGACGCTCCAGTTCATGGCGTACACGGTCCATGGCGCCTCGTACTTGTAGATCTCCTTCCGCTTCCCGTGCAGCGACATGGCGAGGCGGCGGGGGGCACCGGGCGGGGGGCACCGGGCGGGCGGGCGCCGAGCGGCGGCCTGGGGGGGGCCCGCGCTGGGCCGAGGGGGCGGCCGCGGCGCGGGGGGCCGCGGCGCCGGGCGGGGCAGCGGCGGGGACGGGGCGGCCCCGGGCCCGGGCGGGACGACGACGACGACGACGACGACGACGGCGGTGGCGGCGGCGGGAGCAGCGCGGAGGCCGTTGGGGACTCGGCCTCTCACACAACGGGAGCGGAAGCCACGCGCGGAGCCCCGCCCCCGGCCCTCCGGTTGGCTGCCGGGCCCGTCGTTTAAGCGCCTCGAGTCCCCATTGGGCGGTTCTCCCGCTCGTTTGGCCCGCCTTGCGCTGCTATTGGTCGTTTCCCCCATCATTCCAAACGGACGCGGCACCCCTTGACTGGGGTAACCTACCGTTGCGCTTGGTCCCGCCCCAGACGGAGCCTATGCTCGTTCTCGCAATCCCATTGGCTGCCAGCGGTCGCAGCGGCAGGGGGCGGGATCGGGAGGCTTTCCCGATAAGCGATTGGCGGGAGGAGACGTCAGTCACGGGAGCTCTTCGGGGTCGGCGGTTCGAGTCTCCCCTTCGCCGAATGCCTGTACGTTCATCTCCAATTAACCGGGGCTTAATTATTTGGTCCCGTTTTTGTAGCAGTCAGCGGCTTCTGATATCGGTCCGGCTGCCTGATGCCCGCTTGTTCCAAGGAGCTGCCCACCATCCATCTGCTCACGGGGGTTTTAAGACCCCGACCCGCGCTCTGCCCGGGTGCTCCCAACACACACGGCTGCAGCCCCGTGAGGTGCCAAAAACATCTTTATTAGCAAAGTGTACACTAAAACTCCGGAGAAGGACGCTCACAGTTTCACTACGCCCGAAGGGAGCTCAACGCGCTACTCGGGGGGCGGCTACAGCGCTAGGGGGGCGGCGAGGCGGCCGTGCTGCGCGGGCTCCGCGGGGACGGGGACGCGTCTGCCCAACCGGTATCGAAAGGGAGGAGCGGGGGGCTGGACGGGACGGCTCGGGATTGTGCTTTTGAGTTTTGTGCTTTATGCCCAGGCCGTGGGGCTCTGGGAAGGATTTGGGGGCGGCGTTGGGGGGGTTGCAAGGTGCATCCAGCCTTGCTGGGGCTCGTGCGGAAGCGGCGGCCCTGGGGGGACGGGGACGGCGCCCGTCCTCGTCGCCGGCTCCCCGCGGCCGTTCCCCTCGCCCTCCGGTGACTCCCCTTGGGCATCGCGAGCGCCTTCGTGCCGGCCGCGGTCCCCGCTCCGCGGAGCCGGCCCCGCTCCGCGCGCTCCCGCGGCTCCCGCGGCTCCGCAGAGGGAGCCTCGGCCCTCCCAGCTTGTTGGCGGCCGCAGGAGAGAACTGTTCTGGGTTCGCTAGAATGTGCAGATGGAATCTACTCTACGGGAACCACTGGGAAATGTTGACCTTGGAAGCCAGCCACTCTACGCTTCCTTTCACGGTGGCAGAAGACAGCTAGAAGATATACCCTGAGCCAACGGCAACGTCCTCCGTCTTACCCCGGCAGTCAGAATCGACATCAACTGAATGAGTTCGCAGCTGAGGTTCCTCTCGACTGGCGTTGCAGCCCCCACGTCTCTAACTTCCAGGAAGCACTGGGTCGGAGAGGTGTCTCTGAATGTCCTGGCGCTCCGAAGACGCCTCCAAGTGCTCGGGGAGGGACGGGAAGCGAGAGCCCTGGCAGAGTCCTCGGGTATTTGGTGCCCTTTGGTGCGGGGGCTCTGGGTTCGGGAGACTTGGGGAATGGTGCTCCTGCTCGGAGTAGATTGTCGTGGTTTCGTCGGATGCTACAGTCAGGTGTATCCCGCTTGACAAGGAGTCCCTGGATTTCAAGTGGAACTTTTCCACCTCTGTGTAGCTCGGGCTCTGGGGGGAAAGGAGGAACCACGTTGGTGATGGCAAAAGCAAAATGATGTAGCCACAATCTCTCCTCACCCTGTCGGCACCAACCCCCCAAGTGTCTTTTTGCCTTTTTTCTGAGGAGGGAACCCAGTGCCCTCCCCGCTGACCAGGCTGCTCATTCTGGAGATGCGCCCGACAGCAGCAGCACCTTGTGCAGAAGCATCTCCAGGTAGATGTGCTGCTTTTTCACGACCCCTGGGCTTAGCCTGGCAGCTCTTTGCATGCAGGAAAACACGGATCCTGCATGGATCCGTCTGCTGGAAGGGGGAAGGAGGCTCCGCTGCTGGCGCTGGTGGCCTTACCTGGCCCGGGGCCACCGGCTCCTCTTGCTGCAGGGCTGTGCAGGGTGCGAGCGGCTCCAGGCTGCGCGGGACTATCCCGTACAGGGCCAGGTTGTGGGAGGACGGCGAGATGGGGCTGTACGCGGGTGGCACTTGGGACAGCTGGCGCTGCAGGAGCTGCAGGATTATATTAATGTCTGCCGACATCCTGGACTCCAGCCTGGGGACAGAGCAGCCGCCGTTAACACAGCGTGTCCCGCGGGGGCAGCGCGGGGCGCGCGGATCCGGCTGCTCCCAAGCGCGGGGAGGCAACCGGTGTTTGGATGAGGGGGGAAAACCCCGGTGCAGGAGGGCAAGAGCCGAGAGGCAGCAGTGTGGGAGCTGCCCGGAGCCTTAAACCTGCCCCTCTGCCATGGCTGGTGCTTCCTGCTTGTCCCCAAGCAGGTCCCTTTGCTGGTTTAGGAGGTGGTGACCTGCACAAGCCTCCTCTGCTCAGACAAGAGGTTTGTAGCTCCTTGCAGGAGGAAGGGGAGCCCCGCAAAGGGCTTGGGCCATGAGCTGAGTGGTTTCGTGCCCGTGATTGCAGCAAGGCTGGAGGCAGCAGCGAAGCAGCGGTGCCCGGGGCTGCTGCACAGCAGGGACAAGGCGCTGGGCTGCAGTCGGGGCAGCACCTGCAGCTCAAGCTGCTGCTCTGTTTGCAACGCGCTCGTGCCGCGTTCCTGAGGAGGGCAGTCCCCACAGGGCTCAGGATGCAGCATCCGCTGCAAACAGAGCCTGATGCAGCCACCCCTGGGGAGCAGGACAGGGGAATGTCCCCCGGGTGCCACCCCACACGCGGGACCTGTCCCACCTGCTGAGCTGGGCCTGCAGGAGCTCCAGCCTGGACTCTATCTGCCCCGGTCTGTAGTCGTCGGGCAGCGGGAAGTCCTGGGGACTGTGCACCAGGGAGACGTGCTGCAGCGGCTCCGCGGCGCGGCTCGCCTCACGGTCCTCCCAGAAGGCGAACATGTTGGGGACGTCCAGCGGGGTGGCTGCAAGAGGAGGAGACACCTCAGCGCCTCTCCAGCAGCGCCTGGGCCCTGCACGGATGCCATCACCCAGCTGCTTGTAGGGATCCATCTCCCCGGTACCCAGGGTGCTCACGGAGCTCCATCACCTGTAGCTCCAGTAGAGCCCCTGGGTGCTAGGAGAGGCCCCAGGACACAGAAGGGATGGAGCAGGCATTGCCAAGAAGCAAAAAGCAGCGAGGACCACAAGCATGGCTCTCCTCGGATCAAAGGGACAAGACACCTGTCCCTGCCCCAAAATGTGTCCCCCAGGTGCAGGCACCCCCCGTGCCCGCAGGAGCAGCTACCTGCATAGGAGCGGCTGCCCTCGGCTGCCTGCTTGCCGGTCTCCGTGCCGCCCGCACCGGCCGTGACGATGCTGAGCGCGGGCAGGGCAAAGTCGGCCTTTGCGGGTGCCAGGAAGGGCTCTGCTTTCGTGGGGCTGCCGGGCTTGGCGTCCTCGTCGCTGGCCTGCGAGCAGGG